>NC_086017.1:45565000-45889000 GCF_029281585.2 Gorilla gorilla gorilla
ATCAGATGAAACACACTTCTGCAACCCGCTCTTCAGCACTTGAGGTCCTGAACATGGACACTTTTTCTGCAGTACATCCACACCCATTCTCAGGTAGTTTTGTTGTTATTCTCTTGCATTTTCCATTTAAACACACCGAAAGATATTTAACTGTGGTGAGGAAAAATTCCAACACAATGTTGCTACCAAAATAAATGCCAATGTCAAATGAATTATTTTATATTTCAAGTTGACCTATTTTCAGAAAGTCTGAGGAGAGTAAGAATTATTTCTTGAACACTTACATTTTTTTCTAGCAAATATGTTGATCTCAACACAACACTTTTTTGTTTTCGTGACTGTTTTCGGTGGTGTTAATATGTAATTTTATGTAACACTATATTGGGCAATGTACAGAAAGGAAGAAACAAAAGAGGGAGAAAAAACAAAAGACCCCAGCATTTAAGAGGAGGCAGAGCAGGCACATGTGATGAGAATATGTTATCTTCCACTTTGTAATAGGAACACCGTTGCCCCTGAACTGTGTGGCACTTCCTCCAAAGGGGAGAAATGACAGTTCGATGAGGACCCTGTTAGAGTAAGCACTCAGAGGAAACCTCATGCAATACCGAAAGAAGTCAAGTGTGGAAGAAAGGAGAGAAAGACATTGCTTTATCTAGTTTTTTTGTCACCTAGCAATATAAGCAAGGCCTAGATGTTTGGCCAGTTTAATTATGATAAATCATGCAATTAATGATGCCATCATTTTCTCAGAAAAACTCAGAAAGCACCAAGAGCCTGAAGAAACTCAACCACATGTGCATCATCAGTTCAAAGGTTCAGCACTCTCCTTTTATCTTTAATGAGAATATCTTTTCCATTGTCTCTGTTTTTCCTTACTTATATTCTTTAGTTTCATTAAGATAGATTTTCAAAATTAGCTTTCAAGAAGACATTGAGAAAACCCTAAGTTTAATGTTAGTAGTGTCATATGTGTTTATATTATATGCTTCAGTCCTCTGAGTTGCATTGCTCTCAAATCCCTTTGTCTGCTGACTTCTGTAATTAGTTTCATAGCTGCTTCCTAGCAAGCACCATCTCTTTCCTTTCCCCAGTATCCTATCCAGAAAGCCACAAAATATTCTGCACAGTAGGAGACCAATAAATATGCCTAGCTCTCTGTGAATGGATAGACCCACTATCACAGAGCTTAACCAGACCAAAGCCTTCATGAGATCCAAACCTCCAGAAACATGTCCTGGTTTTACTTTCAGGTACCTTCTAGTGGCTGTTGGTTTAGTTTAAGAAAAAACTTTATTGCCACATTAGTTTTCATAGGTCTTTGCATGATTAGATATCTTGGCCTTTAGGTGGAGGATGCAGAAACACAGCAAAGTCACATAGCCATTACTGATTAGAATCCAGGTAGGGCTTTAAGCCTCTTTTCATTCACTGAGTCAACAAAACCTACTATGTGCCAGGCACTATTCTTAGTATTGGGGTTAATATAGAGATACACAAAATAGGCAAAAATCCCCATGATTGTGGAGTTTACATAATAGTGGGAAGAGAATCTTTTTTACCACTTGGTTCAAATTTTGAGCTTTGTTAAAGAATGATTCATCTGCTTTTTCTGAGACCTGGGGAATCCAGTGATTGAACGAGCCATCAGCCAGCCAACTTAACACTAAAGAGATAGGACAGGCAGAGAGCTTGCTGTCTTCCCTGCTGTAGGCTAGCAATGAATAGATGTATTTGATGTGAGGATAAGATGTAATAATCTGTGTAGAAAATTCAGTCAAAAATTATCCCTGTAGTACTCAGTAAAAGGTAGTTGTAATGATATATGTAATAATCTATGTAGAATTATTAACAGATGTAATAATCTATGTAGAAAACTCAGTCAAAAAATACCACTGTAGTACTCAATAAAAGGTAGTTGTTTCATTGGTGTGGTTGTTGAATCTTGCAGAAAGAGAATGCTATTCAGATGTTAACACAAAACTATAGCTCAGAGCTGCCCTATATAACTGGAAACTCCCTTTGTTCCTGTGTCTTCTGAAATTCCACAAGCTATGCTTAGGATGGCAGCATACATCCGTTTCTGCTAATCTCTCTCTGCCCTCTGTCCCTCCCTTTTGGAAGTGGAGTACACCTCCTGTGACCATAGCTTCTGTGATCACAGATTCTATATGCTCACATTTTGCCTTTTAATTTTGAGGACTTGCCCCCTTTCATTCTTTTGCGCCCCTAGAAAGAAAATCCTTTCATTCGTTTTGCTGTTAGGGAGGGAGCTGAGGTCATAGATGGGCAATTTAAACTTCTATGTTGATTCCTTTTTAAAAGGTTTGGGAGTGATGATTTTGGTAATAATAAATCTGAAAAGGCAATATTAAGGCATGAAATAGTCATTTATGGTAGCAAATACAAAGTATTGACATAAAACAAAGATGTCATGGCAATGGAAACATCTTATTTTCCCTAATGTATATATAGGAGTAAACATGGCTTTTATGGACATTTCAAAAATCAGACAAAATAACAACTTAGCAATTTTTATTTGCTTTTATTCATTTTACCTAAATGTCTCTTCCTTTTTACTTTCTTTGAGAAAGGTTTTAATAACTCAAACACTTAGCTCCCGTTTTGGCACCTCTAACTGCATCACATTTGTTATTTCATTGTTTTTGAAATGACAGATGCTTCTTTCACATCTTGTAGGAATGAAGAAGAAAAGAGTTCATGTCAGATATAATGATTACTATTAAAATTAGTATTTCTCCCCCATTTATTAAAAAATGCCTTTTTTCTTTGTGCTGAATTGTATGTTTTTGAACCCTTTAAACCAGAATTGAAGATATGCACTTTATGAAAAATTCTTGTTCCATTAGAGAGTGTCTCCAATAGAAATAACTGAAAATAAATAATGAATTGTTTTCTTGACATCCAGATAAAGAAGAAACTTTTAAATATTTTATTGAATTGAATTGAACTGGGTGTAGAATGCAGAATTTCCAGTACCAGTTAGATTAATAATGCCCAAACAAGAATATCATCATTTCAGAGGATCATTTCACGTTTTCATCCCTGAAATAGTACTGCTTGATATAGGAGATCATAGAACAGTGATACTGAGAGAAATATATAGGATAAGTGTGTAACTCACTGAGATTAAGAACATTTTTGTCTTAGAAAAGTTATATGGTATTGTTATCCACAAGATCCCAACAGTATTATTTAAGTACCTGTGAAATTTGTTTCAGTTACACAAGGAATCATGAGGCCATTGCTCAAGTCTGAGATCCTGGCTTTTTGCTTGAAGATTAAGGAGATGTTTTTTTTTTGAAATGTTACCCGTGTTTCAGCACCAACGTGGATTGTAATTAATTGTTCCACATTAAAAAATTATGATGCCTACCTACAAAACCTGGGTATACTTTATCCGGGAATAATGCAGGCATGTGATTTTCTATGTGGCTTTTGGAAAGATGGGCTCTATGAGTTCTAGGTGTGGAAGGAGGAAATTGGGCAGCTAGATCTCAGACAACTTTATGGCATTCTGATAGCTATGAAAAATGGGCCTTAAGGATTTTCAAAAGGAGAAGCTGAGCATAATATTTAGAAACCCAAATGTGTCCATGTGATTTGGGGGATAAAACCAAGAAAGAGACACACATGCCATCATCAGATGATATGCTCAGGACATTTCTGTGCAGTATTTGCAGGCTCGTTCACAAGGAGAAAAGATAGAGGTCCTGTGAAAAACAATGTGTGGGTCTCTCTTGCGACATACTGGGAATTAGTTGCACAGATTAGGTAAACTTGCCCTATATTTCTAATAGAACCATCACTAGAGGAACACAGGTTATTGAAAAGAGCTCTGACACCCGGTCAAAACGATTATGTTTCCTGAACCATCTCTGCTTGTAGATAAGTCTGGTTCTAGATCTTGTCCAAATCATTGAATTTAATGTCAGTTAGGCTATCTAATTTCAAGCTTCTTTGCAGCTCTGTGGTTGTCTGGGAATTTGCATTTTTTTTTAAAGTTTGCGTCATGCTGGAGGTTGATGACACCACCTTGCATGCGGGTAAATTATGCCAGACTCTTAATACAATGATGTTGGAAATGTAAGGTGGTGATTTGCCTGTATGGGTTATGGAAGTTTAGGTCATTTAAAAATCTTTGGACTGGTCTCAATGGTCACACACTCAAACTAAAACTAACCTTGATGCTCTCAGATTCTTGGCTTATTTTCTAACATGGGAGCAGAGCCTTTGGCTTCTTTCTCTGTGACACTGATTTTGGTCAAAAAAAACCCTCCTTATCTGTAGCAGAAATATGCACAAACTGGGCCAGTCTTGTGACAAGGCTGCCCATCAGCTATTGCAGTCCATCCAGCTCTCTAATTCAGATTATTGACATCCTGATGTTTGTATTGTTCCAGGACCATATCCAGGGTAAGCTTTGGGAAAAAAATTATAGAGTTGTCTTTTTCAGTGAAATATGATGTCTGTTACCCTTTGTTGGTGAAAGCACATTGGCTGTACATGCATTGATTCTGGTGGAGGTGCAGGTGTTCTCTGAACATTGCATTTTCTCTATCTAACCTTTTTATTCTTGCCGTGTCCACATTGGATAGATAAATAGCAATGTATGTCACCAGGTACTGCTAAGATGAAGATGATGATGATGATGATGATAGCATTTAGTAGGTACCTGTGTGAGTCAAGTACTAACCATGGAATGTTACATCCACAGAACTAGTCTGTATATATATATATGTGTTATCAATAAGTCAGAGGAAATTTTGTAAAGCAGAATTCCAATTTCCCCTCTTATAGTATCATTTTCTGCCTTTGATCTGTAGGTGTGTATATTAATTTGCTTATTTTTTAATTTATATTCAGGAAGAAAAAAAGATTTTGAAATGTGAGATTGTGTTAGTTCCCCTGAATAACATGTCACAATGTAGAACATTCTTGCTCATAGTAGAAGCTCAGTAAAGACTTGTTATACAAGTGAAGAAATAAAACACTGGCACAAGGCCTTTCTTCAGATGTTTTTATTGACAAGAGACTTTCCTTAGTTTTAATGGCATTCATGATTATTATGGTGCTACTCCTTTGCACAGCTTTGGCATCAGTTCCTTCCACTTTTGGCATTCTGCTAAACGTTGATCTTGGTTATGTTTGATCCAGGTTACCACACTTAAAAAAGAAAATGTGAGATCCTATATATAACCTTCTACATGTTTATAAAATGTCAGGCTCTTAGATTAAAGCTTAAACAAGGATATTCATTAAAACATTTATATTCCCCGAAATCTTAACCAGAAAATTTATTTTCTTAAATGTCCCCCTCTGTTCTTCCAACAAAATGGTTCTCTGGCAATTTTGGCATTTTCATGATGGCTCAAGAATCTAACAGAATGCCTGCACATGAGGTTGAGTTTAATTAAAGGGTAAAGCTCCTGGTTGAGTGTTTCTTATACACTATTGAACGATTGCATTTTGGGTGTGTAATTAATGTGAAAATTTCTCATTGATATTTTTGATCACCTTGGGAAAATTTCAGATTTGCTAAAGATATTAGTATGTGCATTCTATTCATGGCATTGTTGCTCTTATGTTTGAAATGATTACATCCCAATGACTTTTTTTTACTTGCTGTAAACTTAATTTTAAAGGTTCAAAATCTTTCTTAAACTTTAACAGAATAATTGTTTTGAGAATGGGTTATATGCTTGGCTTATATAGTATTGCAATATTTATATATCTTATGTGGCAGTTTGACAAATCAATCATCACCCCAATATACAAGTGGTTTTCATTTACAGAACCATGCCGAGCTTAAAAAGAAGCAGCAGTGCATATAAGCAAAACATTTCAATTTCAATAAGTAAATCTTGACTGTGTTGTTTCATCATAAAGTACCCATGCTAATTTGGGTTAATATTCGTCCTTCTCTTGTTAATTTTTAGCATAAATATTGTGAAGAAAGTGACTAATATAGTGACACTCCCAACTTATTGATAAAAATTTACCTTTAATTTCCCTTTCATCGGTGAACTAAATTATTGCCGAAATTTGAATCAAATCTGACCTTTCTTTCCCAATTGGTAGCACAGTAATTAATATGTGTAATACACACACACACACACAGACACACACACACACACTTAGGACATATCTATTTTGATAGTGATGATGAAAGACAGCATATCATATTTGGTGCTTTGCATTTTGCCTTTCTTCTCCCTACCTTTCTTCCTCATCTCCACAACCTGAATTGCTACTGTGTTCAACTCTAAACTAAAGAAATAAGAAACAGCGTGAATATAAAGTGATATAGCAATTATTTTACTTGCTTTCTTCATGGTAAATAGTTTACAGCATTGTTGATTAATTTCCTGTAGCTTAATTTGCAAACTATTGACAACCTTCACTAGATGCTACCCACAAAATTATGTTTAAAATAGTATTTCCACTAAAAAAACGATAGTAACTTTTATTTTGTGCATTTATATATAGTCTCTTCTTTCTCCTTCCATCCTTCAAACTGTAACAGTTGAAATTTGGCCAGAATATTTATTAACCAAATGTTGAAGAAAAGATATTTGTTGAAAATAGTTTGGGTTATTTGCAAAAATGAAAGAAATTGAAACAGATCAAGATGAAATGGCAGTGGAAGAGTCCGGTTAGTCTGGTGAGCAGAAAGCTGAAGTAGGGTTGATTTCCTGGCACTGCTTTCTCAGCAAAGAGAACAATTTTAATCAGTTACAAA
Organism: Gorilla gorilla gorilla; assembly: GCF_029281585.2. NCBI lineage: Eukaryota > Metazoa > Chordata > Mammalia > Primates > Hominidae > Gorilla > Gorilla gorilla. The sequence continues at coordinate 45,571,764 of NC_086017.1, forward strand.
AATATTTGTGATCCATATGTTCCTCTCTGCTCATTCCCATATGCCCATTTTCTCTTTTATCTTGGTAGATGAAGACTTTATGATTCAGGCATGCAAGAATAATACCTCGCTGACTTTAGAGCTCGGTGCTATTTCAAAACGTGTCCTGGTAATTACGCATACACATATATCCAGGCTGTCCCCACTTTGAGTTAGTTATGTGAATATCAGTTTGTTCTTTCTCTCTTCCTGGAAAGAATTATATCTTGCATCCTCCTACTGAGGCTGGAATAATGCATCTAAGACTTAGTTTTGGAAATTACGTTGCTGTTCACCTGCTGAGTGAACTGTACAAATATGAGGGTCTTAAAGAGAAATCAAAAGAGTTGCTGTGATCCTTGAGAACTTCATTCAACTTGGAAAAAGTACAACAGAATCCAGAATGCTTTTCGTAACCATCACTGACATTTATGCTAAGACATATTAGATAATGGGCTTCTTAGTTAAATAGATTCTAATTTTTAAGACACGATGATTTCTATTTAATATTGAGTATTATAGTAGCTATGGTGAAACTGATCAAAATTGAAAAATTAAAATTACTATTGATTAGCAATCCAGTTTTTTCCTAAATGCATGTCTAGCTCTCAAAAGCCATATAATTTCCAAAAACGAAAGAAACATAGTTTAAAGTCTAATCATCCATCTTCATAAAACATGAATAAATCCAGAAACTATTGACTGTACTACTGATTGCATTTTCAACAGTTGTTTTCCCCTTGCACAACAAATGGCTTTGTAACCCAATATGTTATTAATATAGCCACAGTAAAATCCTGTAAGGAACCAGCTGTGCTCATTTAAACTTGGGCGAAGAGGGTAGCAAGGAGGAGGGAGAGAGGGTTTCTAACTTTCAAACTATGTAACTGGGATGCATTTAGTGTTTTCATAGACAGGTATATGTTGGAAGAGGTGTGCATGCTGTTGGATTTAGCCGTTGTGCACCAGAATAGCGTTATAGGGAAAAGGAAGAGATGCAGCCTGATTTGGGCAAATATTATTAGGAGCCCGTCTCTGTGTTTGCATTCAAGCTGTCTTTGCCGCTGCTCCTGTAGGAGTTGTGAGAAAGAGAAAGTGCACATTATAGCGTGGATTGTTTTCAACAGGCTTGAATTTTGCAAATCTGTTGAATCCCTCTGTCAGTGTTTCTTTGCTGTCAAACAGAATGCCCAGCTGGCAGTGGCAATCCCGATGGGGAGGGAGGGCTATGGATAGATTGTGTTCACCCTGCAACAAGAATATTAGGAATTCTTCTTCCCAAACTATAAGTAGAGAGAAAAGAGCTTTCTCAGCCATGCCGTTATAAAAGTTTTCTTCTTCTTTTTTTTAACTTTTATAGAGAATGTTTCATGAAATCAAAACCTTTCTGTACACTTTATTCAGGTAGCTTTCATAAAGAGAGAAACCACATAAACAGCATTAAAATGTATAACGTAATCTACAATTAAGACAAAGGCTTTGGTTAGAAAAAGAGGCAAGACTTTTGCTCATAGGTGATCCTGATTCTCATTGAGGCAAACACACAAGCTTGTTTTTTTTTTTTTTTTTTTAATACAAAGTGCGAGATTTCACTAAAAAAGGTTAAAATTGAAGTGAGTAATCTTCGGTGCATAATGCAATTGTTAATTTTAGCTCCTTGCGTGGGTGCCGTTCTGACTTGAACAGCCGGCTGTAGCCTTCATTAGAGAAGAAGCAGGCAGCTTGAGACAGGTGGAGCTGGATCAAGCTGTGAACGTGATTTGCTGGAAGCTGGTCATTAGTGTTAGAAACCCCGTCTTATTTATTTCATCCTTCACCCTACCATGATTATTGCAATTATTATTATTTATTTTTCATCTTTTTTCAGGTTGACGATGTGTCACACTGTGTAAGGGAATCGCATGGAGATGGGCATTCCGAACTGTTAATGGGGACATGGGACTCCAGTTGTCTCTGATCACTTGTGTGGATTTTCCTGGCGTAGAACGACAGAAGCCGCTAGTAAGTCGCCAAGACCTACAGCAGGAATTCTGCACCAAAGGTAAAGGTCTTGTTGTCTGGCTGTCATCTCATCTGCATTTTAGATTTATTATTATATAAATGTGCCTGCTTGCATCCAGCAGTTCACTGAATGTAACCATGACAGGATCTGTATCAGAGACTCATTTGGCTTGTAGTTTGGAGAATTAGAGCTCAATTTGTTCACTCCATTTTAAATCTGGTCATGTTCCGTTTTTTACTTAAATACTCTAAAAAACAAGTTAGGGCAACAGAAGTCCCCTATCCAATGCACTGAGAAACAAGCTGTTTGCCAGTGGAAAATGGAACTTTTTATTTTGTTAACCACGCATACTGAGTGCCACTGAAATATAAGAAATCCGTCAGAATGCACTGGATGAAATATCCTAAAACCTCCCAAAACCTGAATGCATTGCTTACTAGTCACTTTACAGACTCAAACTACCATCCTGTTGGAAAACCTCCTTTTACATTCCCACAATCCTTTGCTGAATAAGCCTGTGTATTTTAAAGATATCATTAGATACCATCTGTTTTGTCATGGTAGATTTTAGCAAAATTTCTGTGGTTTAGATTTTTCTCATGCTTCCTATTTTCAGTTGGAAATAAAGTTACTGATTTAGTAAATGGTAATTGAATACTCTCAAAGAAACATATTAAAACTCTTATTTGTCTAGTAATAATTACCATTGTAATGACTGGGAATGGGACAGTCATTGCTTGGGATTTTTTTGAAAAGAACTAACTTTCTAAGCTACAGCGCCTCTCTCTGCTTCTCCTTCTCCTTCTTCTTTCTTTTTACTTTCTTCTTCTCTCTCCTCCTCCTCTTCCTTCCTCCTCCTCCTCCCTCCTTCTCTTTCTTCTTTTTTTTTTTCTTTCTATTTTTCTCACAGCTTAAAAAAGTGAGGAGGAAGTAAATGCTAAATTATTCATGAGCCTCATTTGACAGCACATCAGAAGGGGAAGTGTCAGGGGTTTTATAAAGGTAGGGAGAAAAAAATAATAACAGATTTTAACTCTGAAAAGCCATTTCCAGTGTCTGTAGACTATTGTGAGCCTGGAGAAGTAGCATTTAGTTGGGATAGCTTCACTAGAGCTGCCTGCCAAAGACTTCCTTCCACAGGATCTTGTCGCACCAGCAACTGACAGGAGCTTGGGAGCTCGGGAGCTTGGGAGAGGGCTTATGTTTTTAATAATGTAGCCGTCAGTTCGAAGCCTGGAAATGTTGACCCTCAAAGGTTCATTGCCAAAATTAGATACCATATTTATGCTGAATTATTACCTTTTCTATAGTTTTTTTTGACCTTGCAGACTACTGTATTCTTTATACCTAGGGAAGCATGTCTATGTTTGGAACCTGCAAATAATTTTTCAGTCATCTTAGAGATGCTGCAGAACATCAGTGCCACATCTTGAGTCAGAAGTCGAGGGTCATTTGTTCAAAAGTTGGAGAAATATCCTCTTTTGTTGCTTCTTCTACTCTGTAGTGGAGAATGGGGAACTGCTAGTTGTGTGGGAGTTATGTGTCTCTAAGATTTGTTGACCCATTTTGATGGCAAGGTGTATTCACAAGTGTGTGTAAAGGGGGTGTGGATGGGACAACTGCATCTGCCTCTTGTGCATGCCTTGGGTACTTGATTTCATCTTGTTTTTTCCCCCTTTTGTATAAAATTCTCAAAATTGCTCATTTGGATTTGAATATGAAAGGAGAAATGAAATCTCTAAAGAATGATAGTAAATACCTTGCACTGACTTTATTTTCTGATATCTTAACCTTCTAGGGCATAAAATCTTGTTATTTTAATTTGCATCTGGGAGAATGTCTGAGCAAGGAGACCTGAATCAGGCAATAGCAGAGGAAGGAGGGACTGAGCAGGAGACAGCCACTCCAGAGAACGGCATTGTTAAATCAGAAAGTCTGGATGAAGAGGAGAAACTGGAACTGCAGGTGAGTGAGCATGAAGAGACCCTGACTCTCATACAACTGTGTGCAGCTCCCTTCTTTTATTTTCAGAATACTTTAGAGATTTATTTTTTAAAGAGTTTCACTAGTTATATCATTAGGAAATGCTAGTCTCCTACTTTTTCAATTTTTGTCACTTTTTGTCCTAACCCAACCATGCTCTAAAATGTGTTTTGTGGGGAAAAAAGTCATAGGAAAGTATTTATTTTCTGAATTTGCACACAGCATCCCCTTACCAATTTCCAGAACACCTCAAGGTGTATGTACATAGAGGGCTTCTCCCAAGGCAGCTTTAGACTAGCTGAGTTTTAAAAATGAATTTGCTATTCTGTGGAAAGATGAAGACTCAATTCATGGTAAACTAAGAAAAATCAAAGGCAGGTGTTCCTTTGACTTTCATGGGCATGCTGAGGCTCAAATCTTATTAGCAAACAAGCTAAACCCTAGAATTCCCAGCCAAAGAGAGAGTACTTGAAGGAGGAAAAAAGACTGGGAATGATTAAAGGAAATGAAAAAGTGTTGTGAAACATATCATGATTAACAAGGGAAAGAGATTTGGTAGAAGGAAAGCAAACTGCACTTACAAATAGCTTGTAAGTATTGATTTTCTTTTAACTAAACTACAGAAGTGTTAACTCTTTATATACCAACAGTTAACAAACGCAGATAACTGCATGATGGCCAAAAAACTTCAAAGCTGGCTTTTCCTTGTCCCCTTTCCAATAGTTGTCATAAACAGAAAAGAGCTAAAAGTTAGTCAAAAGTTTTTTAAAGCTTGGGAAGGAAGAGTCCTCCCTAATGGTTGTGATGTTCTGTTGCTATTATTATTATTGACTTCTCTACTGTAGCCGGTAGTGACATTTTCTCTCTTTCTTTCTCTCTCTCTCTCTCTCTCTCTCTCTCTCGGTTGTTGATTTACTGTCCGTTTTTGTTTGTTTTATTTTATTTTGTTTTATTTTCTTTCCAACATACAGAGGCGGCTGGAGGCTCAGAATCAAGAAAGAAGAAAATCCAAGGTAGGGTTCTTAACATTCTAGGTAGACCTGATATCATGGGTATAAATTACATATTTTACATCAGAGTTAAAGGATTTGCCAGCATTTCAGATGATTTTGTCCAGATATTGTGGGGGATCTCGGTTGTACTGGTGCTGGTTGTTTTTTATGGGGTTATGTTTATGCATGTCTTACTTTATGGCACTGCATATTTTTTAGTTAGAGGATTTAGTGTTCAAATAGCTGCAAATGTATGTATTTGATCCTGTGTTCACACTTAAGAGATTTGACAGTACTTTGCAAAACAAATGACCACTTGTTTTGTGTTCACACTTAGAGATTTGACAGTATTTTACAAAACAAATGACCATTTGTTTTGTTTTTATTTTAAATAAAATTTAGAGTAGATATTTTATTCTCAGTACTTGATTTCTGCCTTGAAGTAAACAGATACTACTGTTTAGTACACACTCTTCATCCTTTTAACCATCTTCTCAGTCAAATCTCCTGCAAACTTAGTTTTAGTAAAAATTAATTTTATCACTTTTTCCTCCTGATATTTTCATGAAATGACAGCAATTCATTCTTCCTATGTTCCCAATGTGATGCACACAATTTAGCAGAAGTATTTTTTTAAATTTATCTATTCACGTTCTTCTTTACTTCCATCCCCATCAATACAGAGGTATGATGCTTTGAGCCAATGTAAACAGTACTGATTGGCAGACTTGAAGTTTGGTTTTAAAAATCTCATTTGGGGAAGTTATGTAAATGTGGAGATGATTTGGCAGTCTGAGAATGCTTCCTGTTTGTTTTCTTTATTTTCCTTTCCTTCCCTTTTCTTTCCCCCCTCCTAGTCAGGAGCAGGAAAAGGTAAACTGACTCGCAGTCTTGCTGTCTGTGAGGAATCTTCTGCCAGACCAGGAGGTGAAAGTCTTCAGGATCAGGTATATCCCCTTGCCATTATCATTAATTGCATGAATGGGATCCACCTTTGTGTGCATGACTCTTAATTTGGTGTTAAACAGTGTTTTGGGGGAGAAAAATATAATTGAAGAAAATAATTCATTTTTTGGCTTCATCCCCTGCTTATGCAACATTCTAAAATAGTTTAATGGTTTGTCACAGAGTATTACATTTGTTTTTTTCCAGACTCTCTGAAAACTGCAAATGGAAAGGAATTCAAAAGAATTTAGATTAAAAGTTAAATAAAAAGTAGGCACAGTAGTGCTGAATTTTCCTCAAAGGCTCTCTTTTGATAAGGCTGAACCAAATATAATCCCAAGTATCCTCTCTCCTTCCTTGTTGGAGATGTCTTACCTCTCAGCTCCCCAAAATGCACTTGCCTATAAGAAACACAATTGCTGGTTCATATGAAACTTAGGAAATAGTGAATAAGGTGCATTTAACTTTGGAGAAATACTTTTATGGCTTTGGTGGAGATTTCTCAATACTGCAAAAGTTGTCCAGAAATGAATCTGAGCTGATGGTGACTTTAAGTTAATATTATTAATATATCACTGCATATTTTTACCCTTATTTTTGCTCCTTACAGCAAGATTAGTAGGTTATAAAAATTTAAATTTAAACAAAATTATTTCATGACAAAATGGGAAACTTCACATCATACTTATTTTTGTTTGCCTTTTAGGCATCATATTAGCTTTTATAAAAAACGGTCTTGCTGCTGAAATTGTACTTATTTTATCAGAGGCTGGGTGCAGTCAAGACAAAAGTAAAATGGTTAACCTGAGCCCAGGGGAGGGAAAATTGATTAAGATATCATTATTTTTGTTTGGTTTGGTTTTGCTTTTTTCTTCTTACTTTAATTGAAATACTCTGAATTCCCCTCATGGAAACAGAGAGCATTGAGAGCACTTTCTTTAAAAGGACCAAAAATAAATTCCTAATAGATTTTGTCCTAAGAGAGTGTTTTTTTTTCTAGCATCATTTTCTTTACATGCCACTCATGTCATAAGGCATGGACAGGCTATCTTTCAGTGGCCATTACTATGTTTCGTACACATGCTTTATTTTACTTGGGCTCTGAGAAATGTGTGGCTTTCCTTCAGCATTTTATTTGTGCTTCTATTTTTAATGGAGATTGAAAAGGGAGAATAATGTGAATATCACGGCTTATATTATTAAATGTTGATTGATGGCTTGTAATGTACTGCACACAATATATGTTAACTCTGCAGAATGACAGACCCTGGGAGAAGTAATGCCCCAGTTGTCCCCCACTCCTAATGCCAGGCAGAGAAGGACAGCCTTTATAGACTTAATCTGCTTTTTGTCCCATTTGACAAGGTACCAGGAGGAAATTTTTTAAGGGATCAACTGTATCATAGCGCCCACTCTGGACCTAAGTCTAGTGTCTCCATACAATTGGTGCAGAGAAATAAGGGGTAAATGGTGCTTTGTTCCTGCTGGTTCCAAGCTCAGAAACCAAGACTAGCTTTGTAGGAGAGAATGAGAGCCTGCAAGCCTCTCTTTGGATTGGCTGAGGAGTGGTGGGAGCAGGGGGCTGATAGAAAACATCCAGACACACATATAAGCAAGTGGCCGTGCTACCTTTTTAGAGAATAAAGAAACAGACTTTTGAGTTTATATGCAATGCCTTCATTAGGTACCACCGGCACTTACAAAATGTGCGGACTGAATCCCAGAGAACACTGGCAGATGTATACAGTATATGGATTGTATCGCTTCCCCAATGTTTGTAAATTCACAGTATTTGGAAAACTGCCTTCATTTTCCAGTGTGGGAAAAACTCTTGCTACCTGTATTACTTGATCTCAGACCCATACCTGATGGTTCAGTCTGTCCTTAAGTTAAAAGAATTTTGCTTTTCTAATGTTATACTATTTACCTGTCAGTGTATTACTGCAACTTGAATCACTCTTTTACTGTTGTTGGATATAAACTTATCCTGTACCAATGTATTTATTAACACTTGTATTTTATTATTGAGCATATCAATAAAAATATTAAAAAATAACAGATTGTTTTTTACCAACTCTATAGCACTTTTGTGTGTTCTTTCAACACCGTAATATATATGCATAGAAAAGATATTTTTTTTCCTGAGTATAGTATTTGTCAACACATGGCATCAGTTTGTACATTTTTTTATAGTGGATATTCTTTAGCCTCTGCTCATGCATTTATAATATATGTCCAAGCCTCTATGATTTTAGATTCATACATACAGAGGCTGGTTGTTTCAGTCAGTTTTGAAGAAGCAATGAGATGACCTTCGTGGCCTGGGAGCCCTCAGTTTCCCTTGATGATTAACTGTCAAACTGAATCTTCCCCATCTCAGCCTTGTCTTCTGGACCGGAGATGTCCCAGTGATTTCTTTAGCAAGTAGAAGCAAATCCTATCCCTAGAACCTGCCTGAACCTTTGCATATTAAGACATTTCTGTCCCAAACTGCAATAAATGACTCTATAATCAAATTACACTCAGGTTTTACAAAGTTTATATATGTACATCCCCAGGAAAAACGTGTTGAAGTTGGAAAACTCAGCTAAGATATTTATGATGAAAGTATGTTTTATTTCATCATTTATATTGTGTGACATTATAAGCATAGTGAAACAGGGAGTTCACAGTGGAGCCCCTTCCAAAAAAGAAATTTAGCTTCAGAGAACTTTTCTTTATGCTTGTTAGATTAGCCAGGTTTACTGAGAACCATTAAGAATCCCAAATTTGAGAGGGTACAAGCATCAATTTAGTCACATGTAGTGTGAGCATTAGTTTAATTTTCAGTGAGAGACATTATTAGTCATTGGGATTATTTTTTCCTACATCATAAATTTTAATGTCACTAGTGGAAGAAAGCTTTGCCATCAAATGATCTCTTACATAAGAATAAGTGGGCTTAACGTTGGTTAATTTGTCATAGTTTTAATCATAGCATAGGTTTTACATAAAACTAAAAAACATGATTTGGCTCATTCTTCTTCAAAACAGTGAACATACTATCAATCAAATTGCTGATATATGTGAGTTAATACAAAATAATCTATTTTCAGTGCAAAATAAATAAGAATAAAAGTGGATCCAGTCCCAATGCTGTAAATGGCCAATCTTAAATCAAACATCATTTCAAGACAATATTATATTTTGCAAAGGACTAACTGATGCTAAAATAAAATAATATTAAATTTTATATATTATTTATGAAAAACATAATTCTACTTCCTACCTTTTCTAAAAGGCAATGCTTATTGTAACTATACATTATAATGATTTATTAGTGGTATTTATAAACAATTATAATAAGTTTATACCTAGAATTCCTGCAATTATATAGTCTGCTTTTTCATAGTAGTAGAAGTCATTGTTGACCTGGGTCTAAAATTGAGTTTTTAATTGTAAATTCAGTAATAGGGGCTTCTTTATGTCTGTTCTATTTGTAATTATGATTCCTAGTATATGTCTGTCTTTGTGCCAATTTCCCCTTATAAGGAATTATAGAATAGAACTACGGAGGATTTTTTTTTTAATACGATGGCTGTGATGAGAGCTTACTGATAAAGAAATTTTTTCTAGGTGTTTAAAAATAAACCTGTAGAAAAAAAATAAGTATTGTGATCTACAGGAATTCAACTTGGTTAAGGTTAATATTCATAAGGCAAAGTTTTAGTACTAGGTGTTCCTTATGACCTCCCATTGACTCCTGAAGATTAAGTCATTTTAAAGGGCAATTAATTTCCTGACAGGTTTAATTTTTACCATTTAGAAAAAAAAATCTGCACCTGGTTTTCATTTTTCTATACTTTATAACCTCTATGCAAAATGGGAGCCAGACAGAGATTATTAAACCCGGCCCTAAATTATTATATTTTTTCCCCAACAGGAATCAATTCATTTACAGCTTTCCAGTTTTTCCAGCCTGCAAGAGGAGGATAAATCTAGGAAAGATGACTCTGAAAGAGAAAAAGAAAAGGATAAAAACAAAGATAAAACCTCTGAAAAACCCAAGATCAGAATGTTATCAAAAGGTGAATGTGAAAATATTTCCTTAACTTACTCAATTTGGGCACACACATAGTCACAGAACACATTCTAGATTTCACATGCATATTCACCTCCCACCAAACCCTGCATATGATTCTATACGTGTGCGTATCTGTGTGTGTGTAAAAAATGTGAACTTGATTTTCTTTCTGTTTATAGTGTCATTACTTGTGTTGCTAGACAGGTTATTTTTAGGATCACATATTTCTTTGGATTCACATTTTAATCTTCTGTTTTCAGTGACAAGCTTGTACAAGGAATAAATATAAATCTGCCCTAAATTTAGGTTTCTTGGACCGATTAACTTGGATTGGTGAAAAGTAATGATACCAAGTTTAATGTCTTAACTCTCATGTTTATCTTAAAAGACAGAGAGTGGATTATCTCAGTTCATAAGTGATATGGTCCCCAAAGTACAGCTGTATATGTCAACGGAATACATGATTCACATTTTATCTGGCTCAGAATTTAGTCTCTGAACCCATCTACTATCAAGTAATGTTTATTTAAGAAATACCCACTTCTACTTCAATAAATCACTGTGCAAAAAGTCATACATTTACAGACTCAAAACCTACAGTCCAAACTGTCCAAATTTTTGGCATACCTATCATGGTACAAAACAAAACTAAGTTGAAATGAAGAGTACCATGAGTAAACAGGCTTGCAGTAGACTTAAACAAACAAACAAACAAACTGGACAACTGGGAAAGAATAGAGCATCTGGTCAACTGAGAAATGACAACCGCTTCTAACAGTTATGTGTTCTATAACCATACATCTGCTTATAATTGTTGTTTCTGCTGAGGAATATCTAAAATCCCAGGTGTATATGACAGTAAAGAAGTTCAGGTTTCTAAAACAGTTTTAGAAATTAAGCTTTGGACAGCATTAGGATATTTAAAAGTCTCGGGAATATTTAGTGTCCTCCTGTATTTTGTACTGATTAATAGGTAGTCTCATAACAGAACATTCATTTTTTTTTTGCCTTCTTTGTTTTAAGAGAAAAAGGGTTCCATGGGATCTCAAACTCTTGAGAGCTCTCTCTGTAGGTGGGAGTTCTGTCATGTGGGGTTTGTGCCCTTGTTATTTACAATGCAGAATGAACACGTGATATTTGACTCCACCTCTCCCCCACACCCAGACTGTGCCCACTTCCCCTCCTATGACATTTGGATCTTTCCATATTCAGGATTTATTGGGTGTTTTCAATCCCGGAATCTAATTTTCATTCTGATGTTATATTGCCAGATTGCTAGTTTTGAAACATGTATTTTTATACCAACAGCTTCACCTAAAATTTATCTGAGCAGGGGGAAACAGGATAGGTTGGGGAAACCTTTTCCACCCCACCTTTCCACCACCATTCCTGACAGCTCCGTCCTGCTATTTGTTTCAGATTGCAGCCAAGAATACACGGATTCTACAGGCATAGACTTACACGAGTTTCTGATTAACACATTAAAGAATAATTCCAGGTAAATTATTAAATGAGCCTCTTATTTTTAGAAGGATCAAATAGAATATTACAATCAAAGTTATTAATCCAACACTTCTAAGAAAGCCATTGTAAAATGCAGATACCTTCCCTGACGTCTTAAACTATCTCCTGTATTTTTTTTCTACTAATCGTTTGCATGTTTGCTTTTTATAGAGAGTCTTAATAACTGGGTAGTTACCCAATTAATAAATTATACTTTAACAGTTCTGCTTTTCAGATCACAAAGAGATACTGGCTAAGGGGGAAAAATAGCAAATAAAAATTATTGTCGTCAAATAAGCCAATTATGTTTTAATGCAGCTATGTATTCATTTACAGTCAATACTTGGCCTTGGTTTTGTTCCAGTTTCCTATTTATTTGAAATATACTATTTATTTGATGTGTTTTTTGATCCTAGTACTTTGCATGCCATAATTAACATTAAGACTACAAAATTTAGATATTTCAATATACTTAAAAAATAAGATAAGGAATACTCTTAAATAATGAAATAATTTGTAATGAATGAAATGAAATAATATGTAAATGGTCAGCATTTTCCAAAGAATTAAATAATATGTAAATGGCCAGCATATTCCAAAGAAGAGTTAGGTATAAGTTTGTAGCAGCATACATTTAAGTAATCTTTTCCATACATTTAATTAATTCTTTAGGTTTTTGGAAGTGGAACATACATAAAACCTTTTAAATTTAACATTTATTTTGCAGGGACAGGATGATACTTTTGAAAATGGAGCAGGAAATTATTGATTTCATTGCTGACAACAAGTATGTTAAACTTCAATGCTGGTTAATTTGATCATGTATCCTAGTTTGGTATTGGAGTTAAATTATCCATTCTGGAAAGACTTAGGAATGGATAAAACATTGTTTAATATGTTCCTTGATTTGTTAAATGGAGACATTATTGGAGTTAGGAACTATATGCTGATGAGAATTGTTGCTTGGACCATGTGTGCTTCTGCTTGTTAAATTCCTGACAAAATGGCTATAAACAGTGGGCCACTGATTAGCATAGAGTAGCTGTAACAAGAAGAGACGCTTTTCATTTTTATTATAGTTTTTTAATGGGCTCCAGCTGGCTGCAGTCAGTTATGCCTGGAAATAATTGTGCTGCTTCAGTGTAAACCGTGTAATGACACATCTCCATATAGACATCTGCAATCACGTATTATGTCACATCATTTGTCCTGTGCCTGGCCCCGTTGATAAGGTATCATGGACTAAAATACAATACTGTCCAACAGACATTACATTCTCTTTGGCAAGAGAAATGTGCAACTATGAAACAAAGATGTTTATTGTAGCTTAATCAATAAATCTGTAATAAGTAGAAAATTTTTCTAGAAATTAGGACATTAAGTGATGCCAGAAATGCAATAGGCTTAGTGATTTAGATGAAGAAGAAATAGTTTTGTGTGTATACTTGTAAAAAGGTATTATGGGCAAAAAATGAAAATGCTGATTCCACTTTTTCTTGAATTATGTTCTAGTAATCATTATAAAAAGTTCCCTCAGATGTCATCGTATCAGAGGATGCTTGTCCATCGAGTGGCAGCTTATTTTGGATTGGATCACAATGTGGATCAAACAGGAAAATCTGTTATCATCAACAAGACCAGCAGCACCAGAATGTAAGCCCCATCACTGTACTTATTTAGCATTTTCTTTTTCTCCTATGGATTCATTTATAAGATCACAGTATAAAATTCACAGTACATGACATTTAAAATGTGCAGTGTTATTTATCTCTTGCTCTTATCAGAAGTAGTGTGGCATTTATCTGTAGAAGATTATCTGAGAACCAAGAAAGTTTATAAAATTCAGACAATAAAGTGGATTTATTTCCTGCTCTTTTACATAGCTCCTGAAACATAATTTTCTTTCTTCCATCAGTACTCTATGAAATTACATACAAAGCTGTGAAAAATTTTGTCAGAATATAACTTAAATTAAAAACAATAGATATTTTTAAATGACCATGACATACACAGAATAATTGTTATTTTCTTCCTTCTTTATTCTGCTTTTGTAGACATCTATCTTATTGTAGTTTCTGGAGTAATAAAAAGCTCCGAACCTAGAGGCAGAAATCCTGCCTCTAAAACCCAATTCTACTTACTAGTTGTGTGACTTGGAGCAAGTCATTTAAAATCTGCCATCTCAGTTTTTTCACCTGTAAAATGAGAGTTTTAAGCTAGATGAAGCATCTAAGATTTAGCTCTAAAAAGAGGATGACAAGTTTTTTCCCCTCAAAATAATTGTTTGTTTTTCTCTTAATACCGGTTCATTGTTTCATTGAGTCACCAAAAGCATAATAACATGAGTAGTCATTTGCTTTGAAGCTTGGAGCTGTTTTTCTTGAACCTATATATCTTTGGAGTACCATACAAGCCAATTCTATAACAAAAGGCATGTTAAACTAAAAAAACTGCCCACATAAAGCATCCATTTTTATAGTTTTCTTTTTTCACAATGTGCTTGGTAAACCGTAAATTGCATGCTCTTTAGAAATGTTAGTGAAGGGAGCTTTTGTGTCAAGCAGAGTATCATGGTTAAAATACTCTATATTTTCTGCTCACCAGAGGTTGGGACGAGTGGGGATGGAGATGAGGCGCTTTCTCAACTCAAGCATCAGTCTGTGCTCAGCAGAGGTCGGGGGAAAGTTATAGTGAAGAGAGCACAAACTGAGAGATCTGGGATCAAGCATGGCTATTATTAATATCTCAGGGACAATGAGCACTCCACTTCTGTGGGCTTCAAATTACTTATATATCTGCAGGATAGTTTGAGCTGAATCGTGTTTAAGGGCCCTTGAAGTTTCAGAATCATTCAGTCCTGTAGTTGCATTCTACTGTGTTAGCAAAACACATTTTAAAAATTTATCAGGTTCCTATTTTATCTGGTTGTTTACACATGTGCCTCATATTTGAATAGTAGTAAAAATTAAACGTAACTTTTAGAATCCTTTATATCTTCCCTCTCCATGCAATACTCTTTGTTGTTGTTATAGTTGTGTTGTTGTTTCTTATTCTTCATTTTTTTAATGGCTTTTAGATATCATCATGCAGGGACATGCTGATTGCAAAATAGAAAAGCAGTTGACTACTTCCTTTTAATTTTTTTCTTCTTTGTCTATAAGGTCATAGCAAACATGGAAAACTCCCATAGTTCAAGTGTATTAAATGTGATACAGTTTCAACTGGTGGACAGTAGATTTATTTTTAACTTACACCAATTTTGCAATCACATAGTCATAAATACTGGTACATATGTTTTAGACATGTTTCCTTGGAGAATGGCTTTGAGAAAATTAAGCATTATATCAAGACTCCTGGTCAACTTTGAGTGCTGGCTCTAAACCTGATCTGCCTGGTATGGTAGCCAAATATGGCTATTTACATTTCAATTCACGTTTATTAAATTTATATAAAATTTAAACTTTAAAATTCAGTTCCTCTATCAGGTGAGGCACATTTCAAGCAGCTATTGGATAGAGCAGATATGGAACACTGATATGATTTTAGAACTTTCTATTGATCAGCTCTTTTTAAATCCTTGTGTTTCCTGCAAGTTCCCAAATACCACTGGAGAACATAATTTGTCCTTTAAAACTTTTATTTTCTGGCTAGTAGGTATCATATTACTAGAATTTTTCACTTCTAGAAGAGTGCCAGCTTTTTTTTTATTAATGGCCATTTAAAAATAGATGCCACATGTTTATACATTTAGGAAGAGTTGAAAGTAAGTGTGTGCAGAGAACACCCTCTCGAAGGTACAACTGCTACAACAGGAAGGCCAGGGCTCAGTCTCTGGCTAACTCCTTACTCTTACACACCACCATTTAGACACCCTTTGGTGAGTCAAAGCAAATCATGCCTAAATAAAAAAGGCAAATGACTGTATGTCATGGACTTTCAAGATATTTACTGAAGTATTGAGCTCAATAATGTTCAATTCATAGCTGTCATGTTCTACTGTTCTATTCTAACTACATTTCTGACCATCCTCTATTTGAGTGGCTGTTGAGGTATCGTGGTGGTTCATCCTCTATTTGAGTAGTTCTTGAGGTGGGGGTGGATAACTGATGTATTTTAGCACACGAAAAAAGAGGATGAATTAAATCTCTGTATCCAAATAGGAACAAATCACAGTTTTCAGAACCTGAATCATTGTCAGCAATTTTAGTGAAAAGAAGTGTTGTTTTGTGGAAAATTATGTTTGATTTTAAAAGTCTGTTGCCATGCTCTTTGGGGTTGAAGTTCAAAATGGGGCATTATATTCAAAACATTCTATTTAAGTTCTAAGTGTCTTGGTTTTTTTGGTTTTGTGAAAAACTTCAGAGTTGTCTTATCAGGGCAATCAACATGTGTTGGTCATGGGAACCATATTAACTTCAAAATATTTCTGGATTGAAATGTCTTCATTTATTTAAAGGAGGGAATACTGAGAAGAGAGTCCCATGTGAGTTTTGTGTTTGGGGAATACCTTTTCAATGTCTAGAGTTTTAATGCTACTCCAGTGCAAACACATGAAATGCATATTTTAATGGCACTATAGTCTGAGAGAAATGCAGAAAAATGTGGATTGAGGGTATTTTTGTTTACTAAGAGGTAGAGGAAAAAAACTTCCTTTTATATTGTTCTTCTTCAGTGACACTTCAATACTACTCTGACATCATTGTTTAAATAATTGTAACTATTTCAGCTCCTTATTGGCTAGAATTTATTTCCCAGAATCCTGATTTTCTAGATGATAGGCAGGTTAAGTAACTATAGAATGTGACTTGAGAAGGTTAGGTTTTTCATGGAGAAGAAAGAATTTCACATAAAGTTCAAAATATTCAGATCATAACAATACATTCTGTGAGGATTACATATGTGTATGTACTGCACTGACCTCTAGTATTTTTAAATATATACCCAGATATAATCTATCTGCTCTTTTATGATGAAAACAACTTGTCTCAGGATATATTTCCGTTTGTTAGATATCATCCCTTACTTATAATAACATTGCCTACAGCTTATTCATTTCGCCAAGCACTTTACATCTTGTAATAATATACATTTTCATGAGGTAAAAAAACCTTACCATATAAATAATTAAAGCTTCATTTTGCAGAAGAAGAAAATTAGGCACAAACTGAGTTTTAGTTTGGGGCTTACAGAGAAGCAATGGTTAGCATGACTGGGACCTAAACCTATGTGTCTAATATCAAAAAGATTTTTTTAAATAATCTTATTCTCTTAAAGCAAAAATACCCAGAAATTATTGAGCAGAGCCTTCAAGAAGAGTCCCTGGATTGGCTAAAAATTGCAATCCTTTTAAGTCCTTTGTTGTCTGATAAAAAACAGTGATTGATGGACAATATATTTTTGAAGATTAACTCAGTGGTATCATTAAGTAACAGAGCCTCCCTACAACTTCATAGGTCTTGCTAGATTTGCTGTGCTTATTACTGCCACAAGATGTGATTTTTTGAAGGAAAGCATATATATATGCATTATATATAAATATATATTTAGATATTATACATAATATAATATATATTTATATAAATATATATATTTAGATATTATACATAATATAATATATATTTATATAAATATGTATTATATATAAAGTTTAAATAAATATAAAAATTTAAGCTTTACTCCATTTCACTCTTTTTTTCTAAGAATGAAAAAGCCATATTTATTAATTATGTTCATAAGAGGGGGTGAACCTCTTCATTCTGTTATTACAAAACTACTGCCACAGCAATCTGATTGTTCAACTCCATAGATTTATGCCACATCTACAAGAGCATCAAGTGCGGTGAGAAGCAATGAGACAAGATGGAAAGATAGTTGAAGTAAAGTCAACTGTCTAGAGATTTTACATGAATACATTCCAGGTTTCTGTAAATTACCTGATAAGAGCAGAGATGTTATGTTTTTGCAGTCATATAATATACCCAGACAAAACTTTCCAGATGCTGAAAACATATTTCCAGCAACTACAACTCACCAACAACAGACTTCAGTGGCGGTGGTCACACAAAAAATTACAAGATGGGATTCATGTCCTCAAACGTTTTACACTATAGTTATAGTGGGCGAATAACTTCAGAATCTCAGTCCTCTTAAAACTTGAAAAATGTAGTGCAACTCTTTGTAGATCCAAAGCAGACACGTAACAAATATCTAGACAATAGCTCCATAATTGAAGGAACAGTATACCAAACATCCAGCAGAACGTATATAACAGATTCACTGGGGACTACCTGCCCATCCATTTCATGGTTCAAATAGGCATTTAGGAAGACTTTGAGAAAGGGTAAGACTTAAACAAATGTAGTGAGGAGGGGGATACATGGCAAGCTGGAGTATGGGCTATAAACGAACATAAGATAAAAATCTCTACATTTTTTGAACATTTACTAAGAGCTGGGCATTCTGTTGAGATGGTTGTGTTAGGTTTTCACAGCCACCTAATGAAAAGGATTTTTAAAAATTATTTTTCTAACTTTACTGAAGAGAATATGTACCAAAGGATAATTAGTGAATTATCTAAAGTCATACTGCTGCACAGTGGCAGCAGGATGCTAATTCAGGATATTTGACCTCAAATCCAGGAGACTTTAAAATAATGCTCTACTGGCTGGAGGCAAATATGGAGAGAATGATATTGTCAATGACAGTAGGAGGCTACATAAGATTGAATAGAATCTTGAAGGCGGGCAGCTCTTAGAGCTTTAGAACATGAGGCTTGATGTGCATAACCTGATACTTTAGAAAGGCTAGTCTGGTATTGACTAACGGGATATATTCGAAAGGAAATGACCAAGAGTAGAAAGACTTGGGTCAGTGCTGCTGTCACCAAGGCATGGGGCTGGAACATTTATGAAAAGTAAGAAATAATATTTGTGTTCATTTGGGAAACAGTTCAAGGTGGTACTGTCACCTGAGCAAACTGATGCACTTTAGAGAATTAGTAAAGGAAGTCATCTTTCTTCCGCAGCACTGCCTTTTTGTTGGTGCTCAGAGCTAACCAGAGTAAGAACAGATTTGTGTATGTGACCAGTAGCCTCCAACCACACTTTTTGGTCTACAAATTGGGTCTTAATAGCCGGGACTCCTGTAACAAATGGAGTCACTGAGCTGAGAAGCCCTCCACATTGTGTTCTTTCACCTTTAGTTAGTTCCTGTCTTCTATCCCATTGTAGATTGCCAGAAATATGTTTTGCTCTGACACTTTTTTATTTTTTTACGGAATTTTTTGTCAGCTGTCAGATTAGGTGATGCTGCTGAATGAGACCCTTGCCAGGGTGAAGGTATTAGGGTCCATGTTATTTTGATATTATAAATGATATTTATAATAGATTTACTCTACATAATGTTACATTTTTGATATTTAGGATTTAGGTTAAAAATATGAATAGTGATCTTATCAAAATATTTTAAATGCCACAAATATGTGTGTCTTTCCATATAAGAAATTTTGCCCTTCTCTTTCTCTCACTTTCTGATCCTCAGTTTCTCTCTCTTTTACTCATTTTCTGTGTTTGACACAAAGCAGTTTATTGTTGTTCTGTTAGATATATTTTTAACCTTCCTCTTCTTCATCTCAGAGAAAGGATGCACACTTAGAGTATACCATTGGAGACTAGAAACCATCCTCTTGCACAAGTGTTTTCCAAAAAGCCAAGATCAGCCACAGGCAATGAGAATCCCATGTATATCTGAATGTTTTTGCATATGTCAGAGCAACTGTTTAACTCATCCGAGATAATTTTCATGTTAAAAGATTGTCATCTTTTGAACATTTTTTGTCTTGTCTTTTACATCCACCCACTGTCATTGCCTCAAATCCCCTGCTCTGACAGTGCAGAGCAAATAAAGGAAATAGCAAATCCACTGAAAGAGAGTGGATACAGGCCCTAGAAACTGTGAAACAAAAATAGTGGCCCAAAGGCATTGGTTTGACGCTATACCTTAAGTGCCCAAGGACATATCCAGTGATCCTGAGAAGTGTGAGCCTGGGTATTTTGCCTGGAGTGATGAATGGTGTGTAGTGACTATGGCAGTTTGTTTGTTGTATGTTCCAGAAAGGATGACTAACTGAGTTGGCTGTTTGGTAAATCATAAAAGCCATGAAACTCATTCTAGAACTAAATAAAGCTTCCCTATAGATAGAGCAATGGAAACCAATTGATTTTATTAAGAACCCCTGAAGTGATGGATAGTTATTACTACGTCAGAAAGGAGGATCATGGGACTTTCCACTTTCTCAGTGGGTAGACCCAGACAACAGTGTACAGCAGTATGCCAAGGTCACAGAACGTCTACTGTGCTTAGTTTTCTGAAGAGGCTAAAGCTGAAAATGGGAATCCTCGGTGTTTGGCCCTTAAGCATTTCACTCCCTGCAGGTGATTAAGTACATTTATAACAAAACAAAATAAAGCAAAATATGCTTTTCCTTCCGTGTTTATTATATTTATCTTCCTTTGGCTAGGAATGTGCGTGGCTCTGTGAATAAACTGAGCATCATCCTGATGTGGATGCTTCCTTAATCATCCTCTGAAGAAGACCAAGCATCAATTTATTTAAGTGCCTCTTAAAAATCTATGAGTGGTTGGTTGGCATCCTGTCATTTCTAAACATGGTAAATTTACTCTGCACTTTTTACAGGAATGGCAGTGAAAATCATCTGACTAGTTGCCAAAGATCAGAAACCTAAGAATCACATTGTTCTCAGGAAAACTATGAAACTTTATTTACTGAGCAAGACACTTCGTTTTTTAATCTATACTCAGGCTCAAAATGAGACGTATTTGTTCACATTGGTCAAACTCCATGTCATTTTCTTCAAATATTATATTTTCTCCATATTATTATTCTCAAATACCTTAGAGAATATAAGATTCTGTAGATGAGATAGGTAAATACTAGAAATATACCGTAAGAAGGAACATAAGTTTGTCGTATTCCTTTCCCTACTCGAAATTATTTATGAGCCTTTGGGTGTGAATGTATAATTAACTATTTTGAAAATGAAACATGCGTATATGTTCTATAACATAGTTTCCTTAATATAATATTTTATAGAGATTTTATGTGGAGTCATGATATGTTTAATAATTTTATTTATTTATTTATCTATTTTGCTCATGACATCCTAGGTAGATAAAGCTAAGCCATTTTAAAGGAGAGAAAACTGAGATCCATCTCTTGTTCTTATCTAGTCAATTCACAGAAGACCAAGATCAAAATTCAGTACTACTGTCACTCAGCCATGGCTCTTCTCCTAAAGTTAGAGAAAGAGGAATTAACATTAACAGGCTTAATACTCTTAAATAATGATGAAAGAGAAACAGAAGTAAACCAAGCACTGTTCTTTAACTCGTACCTATTGATTCACTTATACAAATTCTAATTTGCATTTTATTGCCTTTAAAATTCAGCAGAGAACCAAATTAAACAACATCGGTACTAAGTTAGATGGTAAAAATATGATCCCCAAAAAAAGTCTCCAGAATCACCGGACACACTGGATTCACAATTGCCTTGGCATACTTAGAAGTGACACAAAACTCTGTTTCATGTTCTTAAATTATGTCAGATGAAAATCATTTCTCAAGTGTTCAGTACTGTGCTTTGAACAAAAGAAGTATAGCCTATATCACACGTTAATTCTTTTCACAGTTTATTTGAGGAGCCATGACAATTTTGATCAAGATTGTGTGTGTGTATGTGTGTGAATACATAGTATGTAACTACAGGAGTGTCTGTGTGTGTAAATACATACTACGTATCATACAGTTTAGAAGTTAAAAGTTCATCATACATACACCTACTAGAGATAGTATTGTCCTAAATGTATAATAGTTTTGGAAGAAGCAAGATTATTGTGGCTTGATTTCCTCAGTCTGCATCTTTGCTTGCTATAGGCAGCAGAATTATGCCCAGTACCTGAGGGTTTCCCTTGTTTCTTCTAAATTCTCCTGTAGGGCTGACAGTGATTTTAGCACTTGTACTTTGGGAAGTTTTAGAGAATACTTGAAGGTGAGATTCTGGTTGTGTATAATGAATATGACAATAATAATAACATGTTTTAATGTTCAGTACAACTCTTCAAACAATAAGTTGGAATCTATCAAGAGCAGTGCACATTTATGTAACACATTTTATCCCACAACCTGACTTCTTCCAATGTACAGCCCTTCAGGTACCACAGTGTTCTCAGAGGAGCATAGCCTTTAACTTCCCAATCTTCACTTCCCACCTTCTGGGCTTCAAGCCAGAAAAATGAAAAAAATATATATAGCTTTTATTTACACGTACCAAAAATATTTGGCAATTCCCTGTCAAGTAAACTACACTAGTAAGTCTGTACCTTCACTGGGACTGAAATACTGTATTTGCATATGGGCTTCAATGGAATGCTTTTTTATATAACATTACAATATATAAGCAGAAAGCCTTTTGTCTCAAAAAAAACACAACAATTATATTCAGCAGTTTCCAAAGAAAACATCACTTTCAGAAAAATATGACTGCCATATTTGGAAATACACAGATCAATCCATTATTTTAGTATTACAATACAGATTATATCTATCCTACTTAAGGTTAACTCTAAAGAAAATTTTGGATCAATAATTATTGTTGTGCCTTTAGATTTTTTCTACTCAAAAAATATGAACGGTATAACCATAGTTTCTAAAATTTGTTAAGTGCTTTACTAGTGCCCAGCACTGGGCTTAGTAGCTTTCTCACATGATTGTGCATCTACGTAATCCTCCCAAGCAAGTTAAGTATTTTATTTTCTATTTTTTACAAGAAACCAAACAAACAACAGCCCTCTCCCTCAGAGAGGTTAAATATATTGCAGAAAGTCACACAGTAAGATGCAGAGCTGAAGAGGCATAATTGTTTTTAGGCTTGCTTCTCAGTGTTATGTCTGTATGCTTTAAACTATTTTAGCTATCGAAACTATTGCTATTTCAAATATAGTATGCTAGTTTATGTCCATTTTATATAAAGAAATTAGGTTATGTATTAAAATGCAATGGTTGTTTTAAGGGAGTGGAGCTTTGAGTCATTGTATGTATTAATGCTTCTATCATTTAATGTTCTTATAGCACTGAAATGGAAGGATGGAGAATTTAAAGAAAAAAAAAAGTACACCAATACTTTATCCCTGATTTTAGTCAGTTTATTACCACTGATAAGAAAAGCCTGAGATTAGAAAACTTGCAAGAAATTAGTACCCTGGAGCTGAAGAAGAAATCACTCATCATGAGTTCAGTGTTGGAAGTGAAAAGAAGTGAATTCAACATGCAAAGTGTTGTGCCTTTCTGTCAAAGTAGCACCAGAGAGAAGTAAATGATCAAATATATTGAACCAAATATCACATTTGCAGATTAACACTAGATTATTTGTGTATAGGTTTACTTAGAAAATACCACTGGAGCTTTTGAAAATTTTATTTTACTTTTTTTATTATACTTTAAGTTCTAGGGTACATGTCAGGCGGTGGGGGGCTGGGGGAGGAATAGCATTAGGAGAAATACCTAATATAAATGACGAGTTGACGGGTGCAGCAAGCCAACATGGCACACGTATACCTATGTAACAAGGCTGCACGTTGTGCACTTGTACCCTAGAGTTTTTGAAAATTCAAGGAACCTAAAATTGTCCTGGCTGATCCTAAATCTTAATCATGATTGAGATTGGTGATAAATCGATCAATGGAATCAATTTGGTGGAATCCTCAATTTTAGGCTAATCCAAAACATTTCAAGTTTTACATAGGGGCCAAACAATCTGTAAAATGATCCCCATGTGAAACTTGAAATGTTTTGATAATCTCAAGAACCTAGGCATATATTTGATGTTATCCTCATATTTTACAATATATGTGTGCAGTATTTCCTAGATAATTCATGTAAGATCATCCTCATATCATTTAGAAGAATTGCTGTTCTGTAAAGTAATTTTTCTACCGTAGACATTATTTTTCATTTGTGGAAGTTCTAAGTATATAGGTAAACTTGAAGAAATAAGTCTGTTTTGTTAAGCTAAGTATATCTATCTGACCCGTGTGACTGTTAGGTGCTGTCGCCAACACCATGCTCAATATAGATAATCAAGCTCACGCATCTAGTATATAATATACCAGGTCTGAATTGCGTGTGATTACTTTCCCTTTTTAAAACTTCATATTTTCCCCTTTTCTCTTATCCTTGCAATCTTTCCCTATAACATCATTATTTAGTCTTCTCCTATAGATAAGATAAAAGAGATCTTCAGCGTGGACAGTATTATTTAGTTATTCTCATTATATTATCATTAGTAAATGGATGTTTATATAGATAGATAAATCAAAAAGGACACAGCAATAAAGGGAGTGATTGACAGGGTAGGAGTGGTTGACATATACTAGAGGGCCTTAGAAGCAGGGATCATAATTAAATCTGGTATTTTTAAAAGTAGCAGTGCAGTAGAACAATTAAGAATTGGTTTGTCAAAACAAAATATCTAAATGCCTATTTTAGGTGATTGTAATAATACATGCTATGAAACAGTATGTTCTAAATATTCAAAATATGTGAATATGTTAAATATCTATTATCCAGTAATTGGATACAAACCACTACTAAGTTGTTGAATTGGTTTTCTATCTTTTTAAGCTAATAATTTTCATTAGTTTGTTGTTATACAATAATAATTATTTTCATAATCACAAATATATAAAAGGTTAAAATAAAATTGTCTGTTATCCCACCATCAGACATACTTACTCCTAGCATTATTATTCTTACATATTATACTTTCAACATAAATATGATCAAAGCATATTTATGTTTTTATTAATTGCTTTTCTATGTTACTCAATATTATTGGATATAATTTTATAGAGCCACATATCATACATTACCTACCTTAAATTACTTACCTAATCTACTATAGATTTTTCACTATTTTGCTGTTGTGAATGATGGAACTCTGCATTCATTTATTATTTTCTTTGGATTCATTATTAGAAATCGAACTACTTTGTCAGGACAAAATGATATTTAAAAATTTTTAAGTCTCCAAATCCACGTAGCCAAATTGTTTGCTACAGCACAGGTACCAGTGTAAGAGATATCTTACAAATGCATGTTGTTTTTAAATGTTGTGCTTAATGTTGTTGTTCATGAAAAGTCTTATGTTAAAGGAGAGTCGAAGAGTTGGTTTGCATTCCTCTGCTTATATATACAGTACACTATAGAAACAGAGAAGAATAAAATGAATTTTGCAAGGGTGTTACAAAATTTGGAACAAGAGTTTGAAAGATGCTAATAAAGAACATTGGCTACTTAGCACTGCACATATTAAGTTTATAAGGTATAGTCTCATTTAAAAGAAAATGAAGTGGTATAAAATGACAAACTGATAATGCAAATTGTGAGATACACTTATTTAAAAAGAAGAACTAAGACTTTCCTATTTTCAATAAAATACTTCCAAAATGTACATATTTTTAATTGAAAATTTTTGAAATATTAAGGGAACAGTGTCATTAGATTTCTCTAATCTGTTTGACTATTAAAGTGCTTTTGATAGGTGTCTTACACCATCAAAATATTTTATACTGTTGTGCATAGAAACTTTTAATTTTTTGAGATACGTATACATATTGGTAACCACCTTTCAGTTACTCAGGGTGAAATTCAAGACTTCTCTCTATGACTCTACATATTCAGTAGAATTAAATTCTTCATTTATGTTTGGAAAATAAGAGAAGGATTAAGGTTAACTATTTGGAAGAAAAGTAATAAATCTGGTCTTAAGAACCTGACTGTAAGGTAAACTATTAAAATACTTCAAGATAAGAAAGACTGACAATACTAATAATAATGAGTGCTCATCTATTTCAAGCTTCAAGGGGGAAAAACTAAAACTGGGACTGAATGACTAGAACACAAGAGTTTGATTATCTTCACTCAGCCACACTGTTTGTCAATTCATGAGCTATGCCCAGTGAAGGAACAATGAAGAATTAATTCTGACTTTTCAGAGGTTTGATTGGGGTTGCCAAGAAATTGACCAGAAATGCCAGTGCTCTTCACTATACATGAACAATGAGTTTCACAGTAGTTATGTGCTACAAATTGTGGAAAAACATATTTTTACCTTCAGAAGAAGAAAGTATTTTTCACCTAGAATAAGCATTACATTTATTTTCCATGCTTTTTTGATGATAATATAAAGAAAGATAGAAATAATGCCATATGTACTAAAATCTACCAGAAAAAAAAAAGTTAGGCATGAATGATGCAAGGCGGTAAAATATATAGTGAAGTCTAGTCATCATTGATTTAATAAATACCACCACCTTTTGCAGTTTGGAGAATGTTTTCATCCAATTACATTCACATATTAATACATTAAAAGTTATCCATTATCATTTTAAATAAAGGTCTACAATACATTATTTTAGTTCTATTCATTTTTAGTTCTATTCATTGCTTAGAAATAATATTGCTATGGTGGTAAATTAACTGTGAAAGGGAGTTGAGTTTTCAAAGCTATAATATAATGGTACATTACCAGTAATACCAGTAATTTTTAGTTTAATCACTTGCAATACTTCAGGTGTATGCCTTAGTTTGCATGAGCTTAAACTGCGAAATTGCTCTTTAACACTATAATCATAAACAATTCTCTATAAAATCAACCTAGAAAAATTTTATTAGATTCACTTGAATTTTTAAGCAAAATTCAAATAGTTTCTCCATGATCATTCAATATTTCTGGAAAAATACAAAAGGATTAATAATTTGAACTATTAAATTCCAATATCTGAGAAAAACCTAAGGTGTTTGAAATGCAGTTATTAAGGATGCATTTTGCATAATTTGTATTATTAGGAAATACTTTTGCTCTAAACAATATTTATATTATTAATTAGAATAAGCCTTATGATTACATTTCAGTTATGTTGTAGGTGCATTTTTTCCCAAATATATGAAAAACAAATAAATGACTACTACAAAGAAATGGAAATGATATTTTTAAAATAATGTTTAAATAGCTCTTTTAAAGATACAACGACACTTGAAACTTAGAAGTTCCAAAACTAGGAAGGCCACGATTTTCATTCACACTTCCATGTCTTCCCAAGATACTCTCAGATTTAAAACAAACAAAAACATTTGTTTTTGTAACATGATTAATTTTGGTCAATATAAATTGAAACATAAATCTCATTTTTAAAGATCTCACTAATATTCTAAATTTGAATTTATACTCCTACTAACCAAATTATCTTCTGATTTATAATTATAGGATTTAAAATTTGATATATTATTGTGACTTTTTTATCTGTCCCTGAATTATAGTGATTTATGAATAGCTGTGCTAAATGTTCATTTGCTTATACATTGGTTAATTTATTTATTCAGCCAAATGCCTCTCAGGTACCAGGCATGGTTCTAGACACTAAGACTTAAGTTTTTAAAAAAGACAAGGTCTGTACTGACATGAAACTTAAATTCTAATTCTGGTTAGTGTCCTGAAATCTCACTTTAATGCTTTTCAACCTAAATAAGTCGATCTATAACAAATTCACTTTATGCTCATGAATCAGAAAGTCCACATTCTGAGATAATTTTATTTGTAAATGAACAATTACAGACTATTACAAACAAATACAAACAAAATTTCTGTAAATTTAGAAGTTAGTAAGTCATTTCACTTAACTGGAGTTTATCAGATTACAGAGCCCGGGAATATTAGAAGACACCAAAATAGCATTGATACAATCAACATCTGTATTTAAGTCAGCATCCTAATTTCACTTGCTATGGAAAAAAAATGTGTAACAACATATAAATATTGGATGAAAATGTTGGAATGCTTAAAAAAATCTGGAGAATTTCTAGTGTTTACAGGGAACTGCAAGTCTACACTGTAATATCTTTACAGTGTAATAAGAAATTGAAGTGTCTTGTGACTATGCTACACTGAAACATGTTTAATTTCTCTACTGTAAATGGCCCTTTCATTGTAAAGTACAGGTTTACTTCTTTAGAATACTAATTTTAATATGTCATATTCACACTTTCAGGTTTTTGGTTACATTTTAAGTTTGGTGGAAAACATTTACATTGAAAAGTAGGATAATTTGATGGAGGAATTTTGTTCTTTATTTTGGGGTTTGAGGGCCTTCAGCCCACTGTGTACAATATAGAGGAACAAAACTGAGTCTCTGAAAGGATGTGACCAGGCTGTGTGATGCCTGTGGCTTACTGGGCAAATTCATAAACGTGAAATCAAAAGAAGCATGGAGGGATGGTTTCCTTGTCTTTAAAAGAGGCAAAAAATATTTGCTTCTGCACCAAACTTTTATTGTAAGGATCGAATAAGATATTGACACCATCTTCCAAAAATTATTCTCAGTTAAAAAAACTCTAGCTGATATTATTCCAGTTTTTTGCTATTGTCTGCTCATCAAAATTATTATAATTTATGTACACGTATTTAAGGAAAGAAAAAAATGCTTCTCATCAAGATTTGAATTATACACTTAAACTACTTCTTTATTTTCAAAGTGCTATTTTCTTATTTTGGAGCTAGGAGCAAATGATAAGTTTCTCTTAATTACTGGTCACTCATCTTACACAACAGACACTGTGAGTGGCTTCCTAATGACTCAAAGCATAATGAACCCTGTAGGGACAGAAAACCTTCTAGGCTTCAGAAGTAATATATCAGATATGACAGAGACCCTTTAATGAGAGTCATAAATTTTAACTGTCTAAACCAGAAACAAACGTTTTAGCACTTCCTCTGTGGATGAACCCAAGTCCAGATCATTCATTGAGTTCTGTGGTCTGCAATGACAACTGTGAGAAATTAACAAGGAAGTGGAGCCCTTTCCTTTAATAATACCAAATGATTAAGAGGACCTAAAAAAATCAATTAACTAATCAATAGTGTGTAACTGCTTGAAGCATTTTCCCCATGCTAATCAACCATTAAGTTGTTTAAACTAAATACCTCCATTTTCTCCAATTACTGAACTGATTTACAAGACATGGTCAAGGGTGTCAGAGTCTACTGGAGCCAGATTCCAGAGCTTTCGTTATTGGAGGAGACAGAAAATAATTTTTAAGTGATCCTCTCTCACTACACAGTCTAAAGACTCTTAAAAGGGAAGATGTGATAGAAGATATTCTGCCAGTTCCAGACATTGGTGAATTAATGTGTTACTCTCAAGTTCTAAACATGTATATTTGTTTGAGAATATGGGTAGGAAGTTATTTGAATTCAGGAGTAATAGAGGTCAAAATAACTGAAGAAAACATCTATACAATATATACAGGCAGGCCTTTAAATTTGTTTTCCAATTTCAGCCATGATGAGCAGCATGTAGCAAACAAGACCCCAAATTCAAAACAACAAAAAGTATTCTAACATGTGAAGTGACATATTATTACCTACCTGTATATTGCCAGCAACTCTAGTATCAAAACCACTTGTAAACTTTTAAGTTAAATGACACTGTGGGGGAAGAACAACACTAAAAAATAACTTTAAACAAAGGGAAAAAACTTTTTTATTGATATGTTTTACTTTGCTGGCAGACCAGAGCAAAGGTTTTGTGAACATTTAAAAGATGAAAAAGGTGAAGAATCCCAGAAGCGGTTTATCTTGAAGCGAGATAACTCTAGTATTGATAAAGAAGACAATCAGGTTGGTTCTCAAGTTTGAGAGTGGCTGACATTGTTGTTTTTGAAGGTGGGCTGACTGATGTTCATGTCGTCCCTCTGTTGTCCCTGCCTTCCCTCCAATCCTCCCCTGCCTCTGATACCACTGTCCTATCTCCAACCTCCTTCTCCTCCTTGCCTCCCCCTTTGGCATTCAATGGGTAGCAAAAAAAAAATATGTCCTGGTTGCTTTAGCAATGGCTCTGTGTTGGGCTGCATGGGTGGTGCTTGGCGCAGTTTCCGCTGCATGTCTGGGAGGGTCGGGATGCCACAGGCTCCGAGCTGTGGAGAAAAGCTTTGTCAGTCGCATATCCAGATGTCTGTGTAACTATGGCAGTCGTTCCACTCCCTACAGCTTTGTCCTTCAGTTGTGCACAAATTGAGCTGGATTATCAATACGGACCGATGATCAACCGGTGTAGCTGTAAAGAACAAACCTTGTTATGGTGAGGACAGGTGGATTTTGCAACTATCCTAAAATAAGTCTTCAGAGAAAAGAATTGAGTTCATGTTTTAGTCTTTTATCCCCTCTCCTTCCCATGTTTTATGGTCCATGTAAATTGTCTGCTTGTTTTGCATGAAGTGTAGCAGAACTTTATCCTTGTGTATTTTGCTTGTGACAAAACATTATGTTGTTCTAGAGTAGCCTTATTTGTGGTACCCGGACAGGAGCAAAGAGACCTTACTAAATCTCTTCTTTAGATTGGGGGGGCTATGGGATCCAGGGTGATTAGAAGAAAGCTAAGTAAATGGCAAAAAAAAAAAAATTCCACAAATTTTTAAATGATGATAACAATAGAAAGTCATATAAATGCCATTACAATTATACTTTGTGTCTCTGACAATCAAAATAGACTTTTTTGCAAATGACTTTGCTTTAGAATTCTTAAAGGTAAGACAATATGCATCTCAAGTTATCATTTTAATCACTCTCGGTGAGTCATTCAGCCAGTATGTGCATCTCTGACGCACTTTTTAAAAACTTGTTCATCATTTGTATCTCGTTTCCTCCCACTGCCACCAAGCTACACCATGGCTCCTGTTGACTATGAAACATGTGCCTGTGTCATGTTTAGTGGGTGTCTGTTGAATGGATGGATGAGTGTGGTTAGTGCAGAGCAGTTTGTGAGGAATGGAAAGAATAGATGGAAGGAGACTTAAGATGCAGGAAGTAGTCAGAAAATAGGATAAAGAGCAGTCCTCATGCTGGGTTCTTTGAAGCATTACTTTAGAGTTCTTAGTATTGACTCTTGTCAACAAACAGGTTTTTAAAATTTAGCCTGTAAACCTGAGGTCATTCATTCTATGCTAAATGCAATTCATGGGATCAGTCACTGAATGAATTACACAAATTAGAAGATGAAGAAATAATGTCCACATCTTCCTTTCTGTTAATTACTTTCTTTGCTCACTTGCTTTTTCTCCAGTCCCCAAGCTTTCAAAATGATTTCTTCCCTCAGCTACCTTGAACTAGCCACTTCCTCTTTTTTCACCGGCATTCTGCCTCTTTCTGAGGAGTCAGAACCACACAGGTAAGCAAGAGAGACAGAGTCCATCAGTGATGAGCCATCACGTATGTGAATTGGCTGAATGCCTGAGGCACAGTGAGGTGCACTCATTTTGGAAACACCTCTGCTACTTGCATCCAGTGAGGAACCAACCAGCAGCAGTAAACACCTCTCACCATTGCATGTCATGCACACACATGGTACATGCACCCAACACAGCCTCCTCAGGAAACAGAGAGAATGAGACTTTTCAGGCTCCATTTGTTTAAGTGAACATTTATTATTCTTAGCTGACAGTTGCTTAACCACAGATTTCTAACAACGCAACTTGGATAACCCTCCTGATTTCTTTTTTCTGTTCAGCAAAACAGAATGCATCCATTTAGAGATGACAGACGAAGTAAATCAATTGAAGAGAGAGAAGAGGAATATCAGAGAGTGAGGGAGAGAATATTTGCACACGATGTGAGTAGTTGTTTTAATTGCCTCTTTAGTGCGCTCCTTCCAACAGCAGTAAGGCTTCCTCATTCCCCAGACAGCGAGGTGGCAGGGAATAAAAAGGCTGGAGCCAGAGAACAAATCAAACTGAAGAAAACTAGAGGTGATTTTGGAAGAGGATCTGGTTCAGGGAAGTGATAGAAACCTAGCCAAGGGTTTGGGTGTGTTCTTAGGATATGACTGGTGGGGGCATATAGAGAGGTATGATTTTGGTCAGTGATACAGACCTTAAATACAGAGAGTGGTTGTCAGATTTGAAGAAATGCCTTCACCTCCACATTAGCCAGCAGATTACCTACCTAGGGTTGTTTTCTTTTTAATAACAACATTGTACAGGGTAAAGAATTACAAAGAAGAGAGAATCTGTTTATCTCACACACACATCCATATACAACGAGTATTTTCTGGGTTCTTAGCAAATATGGACATTTCATTATACTAAAGTTAGATTATTCTTCTCCTCAATTTCAAATCAAATCTGTGAACAGTTTGTCAAGGGAATAATCATAAAACAAATCCGAATAACAAAAAAAAATGGTTGGAATTTTTTATCTTTACCCACTATGGTCAAGATAAAATGCAATTAATTAAACATTAAAAGGTAAAAAAAAATAGAGGCTGGATTTAAATGCAAGGAAAAGGGCAAGCAACTGCCATAGCGTTTTCATTCCATGCAATCACTTAGCAGCCTCCTCAAATGATGTGGGTTCTTCCCCCTGCATAAGTAGAAGTGTGAGCTCTTTTGTAAGACTCCGTGGCCAACATGGCAAGCTTTGCTGAGTCTAGTGGAATATCTGATCTCCTGCTGTGATCTGCTTCTGGAGACAACACAAAGCCAGCCCAGAGAAGTAGGCTTCAGTGCTCAGCTTGGAGGAAGACTGCTGTCCTGAAAAGTTTCAGGCCAAAGCCAGTTTCTCTGATCTTCCAGCTGGTCTGGTTCCATTAATATGAAAGTTCAGGGGAGATTCAACCTCCTCCACCACTGCACTTCTTTCACGTTTATATCCCGCCCCCTACAACCCCCGCCACCTTTCTTGAACACACTGAAATAGAATTTTGAAGATTGGATAATCCAGCTAAGAGCTCTGAAATTAGAAGAGTGTGAGAGAGAGGGAGATGGAAGTTACCATAGTTGGAGGTCTGGATGCAATTTTAGGAGACTCTGCATATGTGTAGGCTACTTAGAATTTTATTATGGTCAGAATTTTAGATAATGCAAAATACAGCCTGACATATGGTGGGCCTTTAATTGTGTTTGGTGGATACAAGAATGAAGTGATGAGATGATCTATTCCAGTCATAATAAGGATGCCTACAGTGGCCTGGAAAGTAGCATTTTCCTGTCTGAAGACCTTCATAGAGCTTCATAGAGATAATTTTTTTGAAAGTTAATTCATTTTTTGTTCTTATTCTCTCTCTCTTGCTCTCTCTCTCTCTCTCAAACACACACACACACACACACACACACACACACACACACACACACACACATTTTCTCTCACACTCTGGTCCTGGCAGGTCAAGTAATTTATGAATGAGTTATGTTGAAAAGAAAATACAAATCACACATAAAATGCACATGCAATATTATGCTGTTTTTAAAGTTGTGTCACCTTGTTAGACACTTGACAGCTAGGTGACAAAGTCTGTCACTAATGCCTGTCTGTAATGAAGATGACGCCTGTCCTGCTTATTTCATTTGCCAATTCTCATGTACAAAGAGAGGTCACTGGGAGACAGGGTCTGCATGACTTTCTCTATACATTGCATTTCCTTACAACCTTGTTAACGAGATTAACAGCTGGGGATCTGGGTTAAACATTTTAGGCAAGTGTTGCTATTTGAAGCATCTATGCCCACATGCTGTATCAACAGTTTTTAAAAAATAAAAGCACATTTAAATGTGAGAAATCTTAAATGTCAAGCTATTGCCATAGCTTTTTAAATCCATGAAATCATTTGGCAGCCTTCTTTAAAATGCTGTGGCTTCTTCTCTCTGTAGGAATAGAGGTGTGAGCCCCTTTGGTAGCCTCTCTAGTGGCCAGCTCTTCCGCCTTTACTAATTTGAGTGGAGGACCAGCCTGTTTCTAGCATGCTTTTTAACTTGATATCCTAGGGCAGCGTTTTAAATTGGCATCAGGTACCCAGACTATACTCACAGAAGGGCTTGAAGGATTAACTGAAGTCCCAGACATCATTTGCAAATCATGTTCATGAACACGTGTGCATTTTTTAAAGAAATGGTCCCTATTGTATATCATATTCTTACAAGTTTCCATAACTGTTAAAAGGCTAAGACCCTTTCTCTTAGAGGGCAAGAAATGCCTAGTGTCTTTCTCTATCTGTATAGCTCTGCTAGGGATATGCAATCATACCACTGGTATTTTCTGTGTGTTAGCTATTTGTTGCCTTATAACAAAAAATTCCAAAATTTGGCAGCTGAAAACAAACACTTATCATCTCACAATTTCTGTGGGTCAAGAGTCTGGGAGTAGCTTAACTGGGTGATTCTAACTCAAAGTCTTACATGAGGTTGCAGTTAAGCTGTCAACTGGGGCTGCAATCATCTGAAGGCTTGATCAAGTGGTTATCTGCTTTCAAACTCTCTTACATGATTATTGGAAGGCCTCAATTCTTCACTGGCTATAGGCTGGAGATCTCAGTTCCTTACAATGTAGGCTTCTATAGGCTGTTTGGTGTCTTCATGACATGGCAACTAACTTCCCCTGAAGAAAGTGATTTAAGAGAGAAAGAGAGAGAAAGCCCAAGATGGAAGAAGCCACAGTCTTTTATAACCTAATCTTGGATATGATATATCTTCCCAGCTGTATTGTCTTGGACACTCAGATCAACATTGGAACAATGTGGAAAGTACCACACAAGGTTGTGAATATCAAAAGGCAGGGATCATTGGGGGTGACCCTGTATAAAGAGGCTATTACTGTATCCTCTATTGACACAAACATAAAGGCAGCACACTTTAGGGGACCTGCATCTAGTACTTCCAGATCCCCAAATGATCATTACTAGTGCCCAGATGGCTGAGGCACAAGATCATTCTTTCATAAGATGATAATTACAGTATATTAAATCAATTAGAGAACAAATGCAAAGAATCCAGCATAAGGAAACTGTGTTACAGAACTCTAATCTTTTTCATAGCTGGTCTTTAGTTTAGTTTCTTCATAATTTGAAAACTGAGCTAACAAAGCGGCTTTCCTTGGCAATTATTATTTAAGCAGTGGAGTGATTTAAATAGGTTCAAATATTGCTTAAGTGTATTTTTTTGCTACTTGAAGTAAAAGTAGAAAGTTCAGAAATACTTCCTGGTATTTACAATTCAGCAAAAGTCAAATTTATTTTAAAATCAGAAACATTCTTGAATATTTTCCAAATATATCTTGGTGTCTAAGGTGTCTATGTGTGTGTGTGTGTGTGAAAGAGAGAGAGTGTGTGTGTGTGTGTGTGTTTGTGTGTGCTTTTGTATACAGGCACTTAAAATATGTGATTTGCTTTGGGGATTTTCCAGAAAAAAATTGAAATCCACTTTGAGAATTTTGACATTTTGAGATAAGACAAATTTCTTCATTATTTGAGAACTAAATAGTTGTAAGTCAAAACAACAATTTAGAATTTAGTACCTAAATAATAAATGTATTTTTTGTAGTCAATATATATGAAATGTAATTCTTTTTTCCTTTGGCAAAACTTTATATTTAGGCTTATTTTATGGTTAATTCTATGCAATGTAACTGACTTTGGGAAGGTTAAATTGATAAAGCAATATACTTGAGAAGGTATGTTTTGCCTGGAGGCTAATTTCTGAAGGATATTTGTGTATAAATAGAGATTCAGTGAAGAGTTCATCTGTGGTCCTCCTAACATGTGCTGGGACTCCTGTTCAGTGGGGATGGGTGATAAGGGCATGTGGTGCCACCAGAGCTGAGGGTGGGATGTGGGAGAGAACTCTATAACCCATTAAGCAAAATCATTTTTCTTCTTTTGAAAAGAAGCAAGCCTTTTATATCCGAGAATGCATATAAGTGACAGCTTTGAATGTTGCACTTAATTACTGTGACAATTTTATCTTTCTCTGCTATTAAAATTTGCAAGTTATTAATATTACTTTTTTTAAAAAAGTTTATTTTCATCAGCTAGTGAATCACAGCCCATAACTGTATCTATCTTATTTATGAAAAGGTAGTTGAGGGGATAATGAGATAATTTTTTAGGAACTTTCCAAAGAAAACAGAAAAATACTTGAGATATTATTGGGTAAGGTATTTTTTTTTATTTTTTTGAGACAAGGTCCCTGTCACCTAGGTTGGAGTACAGTGGCATGATCTCTGCTCACTGCATCCTCTAGCTCCTGGGCTCAAGTGATTCTCCCACCTACTCTACCAATAGCTGGAACCACAGGTGTGCACCACCATGCCCCGCTAATTTTTGTATTTTTTGTAAAGACAGGGTTTCACCATGTTGCCCAGGCTGGTCTTGAACCCCTGAGCTCAGGCGATCTGCCTGCCTTGGCCTCCCAAAGTGCTGGGATTACAAGTGTGAGCCACCACTTTGGCATGGGCAAGGTATCTTTGACTTGCTTGTGTCTTACTTTTTAATACAGAGTTTGGGGTTCTTAACTCTCCCCCAAATGCTATTAGATTGAGTCGAAAGAGGTCACTATGTCCTTAATTAATTCCTTCAAATAGTCTCAATAATTCCAATATCCAGACAAAACATTATAAACACAATCAACCACTTTCCAACTATGAGAGCAGAGAAGTAGCAAAGTATGAACTCATAATGTATATCTAAGCTAACCTCGCTTTCTTTTACATACCTTACTTGACTCCAGCCAATAGTAAAACCAAATTAAAGGAAATAAAAGAAGTTAGGACATTTAGTGTACCGTAAAGAGCCCTTCATAGGCATATCAATGGCACATCATTTATGCTTGTTTCCCTTTCATATATAAATGTCAAGTTTTTTAAAAAAGCTATTTTCTGAAAAGCTTTATCTTTTAATTGTCTCTTTTTGCTTTTTCTTAAATGAGGTTTTTGCATACTTGAAATTCAGGATGCATGTTAAGTGCAGCAAGGTTAAAGCATAAACGATTCTAGAGACACCTTCACTGAAATGCTCATAAAACTGAGAGAAACACCATGTCTAAATCTAGCCCATTGGCTTAGTGGAAGGAAATTATTTCTCTAACAAAATGAACATAGAAACCAATATTCTGCTTGCCTCTCAGAAGTGGTTACATTAGCAGGATCTTTTAAGTCAATAATTGGTTATTAAAAGGTTATTATTACTTCTTTAGTTTTATTTTATCTTAAAATTGACCTGTTAAGTCTCTATTTATTCCTGTAACAAGTCATTTATTCATCATTTGGAAAATCTACGTATATAGCAGGATGAGTATTTATTTATGTTTAGAAATTTAAGTACTTTGGAAATGGTTTTGTGTTACTTTCTAAATACAGTCACCCTATTATAGGACCACAGCACCATATCTTGTCTAGACTTCTCTTTTCTATTTGTTTAAATTTAATTTGATCCACCTTTCCTCAGCACGTAATGGTAATGGAATTTTGTCCTCTCTACATTGTGCGTAAACACAAGATAGAAGAGAAACGAATGCTCGGTGAATAGAAGCTAAGAAGAAAGTCACTGATTTTCTGTGTGAAAAACTGGCATATATTAGATGGAGCTTGATTTTTTTTTTTTAGTTAGCGTATTTTCATCCTCACTTGTCTTCTGGCCTTCCCCTCTTACTTAAGATTAATAATTGATGGCATTTCTTCAATTTTGAGAGTCTTTCATTCAATCTCTATATTTCATGAGAGTTTATCATCACCAGGTAATAATTTCAGGATTGTGGCTTTATGGCTCTCCCATTCTTAACGTGGATCGCATGGAGTCTGCACGCTCTGCTTTGATTTGAACCCCTTCCCTTGGCTTCTGTTGTTTGGTGGCTGCAGCTCTGCAGCTCCAGAAGAAACCACTAGCTCAGAATCCGACGGCCAAACGTTTCTCCAGCTGCTTCATTCACATTTCTCTTCTTCTGACCTCCATGCCGAACAGACTCAATCTAAAACCTGGAGACGTCCTGAAGGAAAAATACCCTATGCTGCATGAGAATTGTTTATTTTTCTAATCCTAACCTACCTTTTTCCTTTTTTATTTCTATCTTTTGTACCTATTTTTCTTAATTCTTTT
This sequence comes from Gorilla gorilla gorilla, assembly GCF_029281585.2. Classification (NCBI taxonomy): domain Eukaryota; kingdom Metazoa; phylum Chordata; class Mammalia; order Primates; family Hominidae; genus Gorilla; species Gorilla gorilla. Next base: position 45,609,257 of record NC_086017.1, read on the forward strand.
CCCCTATGAGGGGAAAATTAGTTTTAAAATCAGGCAAGTATTTGGGATCCCTCAGCATATCCAGAACTTCTGATCCAATGCTTTTTTTTTTATTTTTCAGTCAGTTTGCTCCCAGGAAAGCCTTTTTGTGGAAAACAGGTAAAATAAAATTTACTTTTTCATGTCTTTAGAGGAACAACGTCTGTCGTGTGTCTTGTGTATTCATAAATATATATCCCATATATGTGTGTGCTTGAATATATGTATTAGCAGATACATATATGTATGCATACACACATATATGTTATTTAACACATCTAAAAATGATCTAATTTGGAAAAAAAATTTTCTGTCAGTTAATTCCAAATAGAATTGTAAAAATTTTTCTTATTTAAAGTCTCAATTTCTGGTCCTTGCAAAGGTATACTTCCTATTACCTTCACCAGGCATTAAGAATAATAAATATGGAGACATCACAGGAACTTGCAGTTTCATTGGCTTATTTAGTTGTCCGCTAGAGGGATGCATGTATTTGGTATTATTGGCCACTTCCTGTGCCCCATTACAATATATAGCTATACAAGTAACAATTGGAATAATATTTTCAGTTTTTTTTATTCTAAACAATCTATTTTCTTCATAAAAGACTTGACCTTGAAAATCTTATCTAAACTGGCCTAGATTTAGCAGTGTACCTGGCATAGGAGTTAGTAGGGGGAGGTAGTTGTTGTAAAATAAATGGGTTATAAAATTTAAAGAAAATCTTGGAGATAAGAGCAAAAATTTTTCAAATTTAATATATACCCTTCAAAAATCATTCTAAATTGACATATATATTAAAATGCCCCATTGATTTAATTGCGGATACTCAGGGCAAATTAAGGAATCCAAATTAACTGCACTAATCACATTCAAGAGGCATCAAAATGAGCAACTTGATTTGAAAATGTGGTATCTATAAATAAAGTGGTGGTTAATTTTATTTCAGGGGTTTGCTTAATGTGTATTCCTATACCATTGATTAAAACGAAGACTGTTTCATTAAATGCCAGTACTCAGAGAAATTTAAACTGGACATTAAAGATGATTGGCTTAAAAAATTCCATCATTCATATTTGCAGTTGGAAATCTTCAAGTAATGTGACTAAACCCATTAATAGAATAACCTCTTCAAAAGAAGAGATAAAATTGAGAAACACATAAAAGGGATTCACAGAAAACTTCAAAGTCCATATATATTTAGACAAATATTTGCTATTTACAGTAAAATCAGTAATCCATAAGCATTGACATCTTGCAGGTGATTTCTAAAGGATTCCAAAAATACTCTATCTTTGCCAGAAAGATTAAGTGAGCATTCACAATTCAGATTCATGGGAAACCTTATTCTCTCATCGTCTAGCCAATGATTTTCCCTATCTTCCTCCCTAATCTTATCCATTTACACTTGAGTGTCCCTTATATTATGTTGGATTATATCCAACATTACAATAATTGATCACATATATATGTATTGCCTTCTCTTTAGGTTAACAGGTCTTGATGGTCCTGGAAACCAAAAATCTAATTAAGTGACTTACCACCAAAAATAAATACATTTCTTGGATACCTGCCTATGGAATGCCAATATTTCATTATGCCAAAATACAAAGAATAGTTTTAATATATTACTCTAAAAAATCACTACTAAGGTATTTAATTAAATCTCTATTATACCTATATCAATCTCTTTTCTCCTCTTCTATTCCCTCTGCTTCCTCTTTCCTTCTTTTCCCCTTACCTAGCATCGGTGTCTTAATCCTAGGGTAGAGATCTTAATCCTATCCTACGGGCATTAATTTATTATGGCAAAATTCAACATCATATAAATAAAACTTTGTATGGGATTGATTTGTGCTGTAGTAGAGTACACATCCATGTAACACAAGGCATTTAGTACCCTTAGGTTTTATATCATAAAAATCATGTTTTTCATTTCCAGTAGGCTCTTGGAAGACAGTAACATATGCAATGAGACCTATAAGAAAAGACAGCTCTTTCGGTTGGTATGGTTTACTTTCTTAAACTGTGTTTTTTTCAGATTATGTGGTAGAATCAATGTTAAATATTAGTGTACTCGTGTAAAATATATCTGTTCATTTAAAAAAGTCTGGTTATCTCTTTGTAAAGCTTGTTACATAGCTAGCGTGGAAGTCATATTGGGTAGTATAAGATATGAGACTGGAAATCTATCACTTCGTCTACAATTCGTTAGGGTTCTTCCAGTTTTCTGCTTTTTGGGGGCTAACTTTGGTAGCACACTGTTTTAATTTTCCCAAATTAACTTTAGTAAATTACACTGAGTTAAATTTTCACTGACAGATTGCAATTGTACATACATTCTCAACACTGGAAAATAAATCAATGATAGCCCTACTTAGGTAACTAATTTTTAATTTTATCTGTTATAATATTTCAAACAGTGTGTTTTCAAGGGTGAATTTTATTTCTGAAGAAAGATATGAGGTTCCTTCCAATTAAAATGAAAAACTTAAATTAAAATCTGTGTAGGATAAGGGGAAAGGATGATAATTTTTTTAAAGTTCTATACTAGACTAGAAGCTCTATGAAAGCAGAGGGACCATACCCGTTTTCTCACTGCTCTATTCAATGTACATCTGACATCCATTGTAGAGAAAAGTGTACACAGTACTATAAGTATACTCAGTATCCAAGACATATATTTAATGTGTTAATGTGTTTGTGAACGTTAGGATTTACCTCCGTTGCAGGAATTACTACAAGAACAACAACAAAACTCTTATCCACTTAAAAGAAAGAAAATACTAAAAAAATCAGATGAATTGAATGTTGAGAAAGTACATTTTCTGCAATAAGTCTGGACTTTAGAACTCATTATGAGTAAAATTAATTTGTTGTCTTACACTTTGATTGAAACAAAAAACAGAAGCTTCTTTTTGGACTTCTTTCACTTTTCTAGATTGAACTATTAAGTTTATTATGAAGTCTTCCTTATGTATCATTAGACAATTAATTTTCTTTTCCACACTTGAAGATTTAAGAAAATAACGTTGCGCTTCTTTTGAAAACTCAGAGAAAAGCTAAAATTTACCATTAGTCCTGCGCTCACACACTATGACCTAGCTTGTTTAGGCTGATATAGATAAAACATGGGTTCTTGTCCCCTAAAGGCCAGTTAGTTTTACATAATCCCAAATCTGTCCCCAAGCCAGAGCTATATATACTCAGGTTAGCCATCTCAAATATGGATTTCATCACCCACCCAAATCACCAAGCACAGAAACTCAGAAGGGTAACTTAGCACAAAGCCATTCACACAATTGTAAAAGCAATTCAAGATGTAGATCATCCCTAGCCCGTGCAAAAAAGATGCATTTAGACATAAAGGAAAATAAATATTTTCAGTTATGTTAATCAGCACAGAAGCAGAGCTTAAAATATATGCCTTTGTAACTACCTTGGGATGAAATTCTAGTTACTTACAAGAGGGCCCAGCTCCAATGACAGATATCTCATTACTATCATCTTCCTGGATTCCAGTAGGTGATTCCAGTAGGAGAGTAACCTGTGCAAAAAAAAAAAAAATACATATAGACATAAAGGAAAATAAATATTTTCAATTATGTTAATCAGCACAGAAACAGAGCTTAAAATATATGCTTTATAACTACCTTGGAATGAAATTCTAGTTACTTACAAGAGGGCCAGCTCCAATGACCAGATATCCCATTACTATCATCTTCCTGGATTCTAGTAGGGGAGGACCAAGACTGGGCTTAGGAGAGAAGGGAAGACACCTGTGCATGTGGTTTTCTACAATGCCTATGATCCCACACCCAAACAGATTTGGAATTCAATACTGGACCTCACTTCACCACTGTTAAGATGATAGTGCAATATAAAATAGAGAAGTACAAAATATATTTTAATGTATAAATACCTAGGAATCATAAATTAGAGTTACACATTATTTTTGAATCTCATTAATGCTAACTCCCTAAAGCGGCAACTTAAATTTTCTTTTTTAAATGTACAGATTATGGCTTAGGACAGTGATCTGAGCTAGTGAGGTAGAGGTAGAGAAGTTAAAGAAATCTTAGGTTGCCTTATTGAGCAGGTGATGTGACATAAGTCTAAAGGAACTTCTTACAGCTCTAAAAATAGCTCTACCAGGGAGAAGGGTGTAGACTACAACACACTAAATTGCACCCAGAAATAGTGGTGGCCACCTTCTTTACCCAAAAGGCCCAGTCACACTGGCGTTTACAGAAAGTCTGGATTCCTGCCATGGAGGTGCAGAGTTCATGGCTAAAGAGATTATTGAAGCAAAATTAGTAATGGAAACAAGGGATCACCCCCATATGGAGAGCATCCATCTCATGCATCCTGTACTCTGAGGCTAAGCACCACTCCCAAATCATCAAGCCAATGTTTTTCTATAATAAATATTTCAAATTAGCTGCAAATGAGATTATTGTCATATTTCTGGTGCATTCACAGTTGCTAAATAATGATTTTGCTAGACTTTGTAAAACATAGTTTAACATACTCATGATTATATGGGAGAAGAATGAAGTTGAATTTGGAGATTTAAAGAGAAGACAATCAGAAATGGAATAGCAAGCCCTTGAAAAGGCTATTTATTTCTCCGCTCTATCTCCCATGGCTTTCTTGAATGTCAAAGGAGTTTAAGAGGTAAAGCCACCTGGTCATTGGTGAAGGTCTGGTATTCATACCTACAACTTGGTTTTCATCAAGTGGTTCTTATTTCTAAAACCAGCCATCCGTGTGGTACTGAGAACAGAGAGAATGTAAAATATTAATAGAGGATGGAGGGCACTGAGTATTTTCATCTAATCTTTCACTCGAAAGTGCTTTTTGTTTTGTGAATATTCTGTACCCCTTCCTCCCTTTGCTTTACAAAGTTCCTGTCACAAATCAGTTATTTCATTTTTATTTCTTGGATCCATTTATCTTCTTATGTTTGGCTGAAATAAAAGAAAAAGTTTAGTGAGTAAAGTTAAAGCAACACTTAAAATTTTCTTTGTACTGTCTGTACAATTTTGTCGGTGAGTATTTCAATCACATAGTGCACTTCAAACATCTCAACAGTACATTATTGTCTTTAAAATATTTTTCAATGAAACTACCAATCACATCTGTGAGATTTGAATCAAGGCTTAAATATGTCTCATTGTTAATATGAGTTAGGTGTTATATTTACTGACCAAGATTTATATTCCCTTTACTTATTTATAATCCATTAAAACCTTAAGGTATTTTACTGATGCATTATTTTTATCTTCAGAAAAAGCTTTGAATTTATTAACAAAGTTATGCTTTAGACAGATTGGAAACCAATGAAAATGCAAATTTCATCAAATTTCTCTATAAAACACATGCAATTTTGCATATTTCTTAGAGATACTCTAGAGTCTTCAAACTTCGCTTCTGGCTATTGGATCTCTTCCAATACATTTACTCTTTTTTCTATTTGAAGTTTGAACAAATGTGTTCTTTCACCTGAGGAGCTTTTTTTGTTATTTCCATTGTTCCCCTTGGAAAGTTTTGTGTCAGTGTATAGTGTTTACACTGTTGTTATTTTCAAAAGTTTTTCTACATGAAAATAATTAAAGGGTTCTTTCCTCTGACCATGAAGGTTAAACTCAGTGGGCAAAATTCTTACCATAGGTTAATAGAGTAATTTCTGTGATTTCTTTCCTATCTGTCAAAGCCTTGGTGATTTCAGATGTGTATCTCATAAAGCTGGAACATGAATTAACAGCTTCTCTGGATCTATGTACATTTTTCCATTGACAATTATTTTGTGCTAAAGAGAGAGAAAAAGTCTTCTTTGGTGGGAGTTACTTTTAGAATCATTTAAGATCACAATTACTTCTGAACATTAATTAATTATTGATTTGAGTCAGGAGAAGTTATCCCCCTATTCTCTTTGCAAGAGAAATTAACAATTACATTTTATGACATGTCTTTCTAGTTGTTTCTCCTTCACCGACAGAGGGATCATGTAACATTTCTAGGTTTGGTTTTTCTGTTTGTAACCTATGTGTTATATGTGATGTGTCATCTGTCTATACATCATCAAAGTATTTGTAACACTGGGAGGCAACTGGTTTAATGAAAAAGGTTGGCAGGAAGGGTCTTGTGTGGATGACCTTCCAAGAAAAGCCTTGCTCTGTGCCTACCGACACCATTCATGTAAGGTAATCCTGTCCCTGTGCATCTTTCTGGTGGTCGTACTCCAGGGGCAACAGAGATGGCTCAGGGAGAACATCTGGGAGTCGACAGAGCAGCTCAGAAAATGAACTCAAGTGGTCTGACCACCAAAGGGCCTGGAGCAGCACAGACTCCGACAGTTCCAACCGCAATCTAAAGCCCGCCATGACCAAGACGGCGAGTTTTGGGGGCATCACGGTGCTGACCAGGGGTGACAGCACTTCCAGTACTAGGAGTACCGGGAAGCTGTCCAAAGCAGGTAGTTAGTACTGAATGTGTTTATTTCCTGTGGTATTTTTTGGATTCTACCCAAGCCATATGGTCACCATTCCCTCTGACTTTCAGTTGACTGATAATGATGATATTAATCACAGGGATAGCTGAAAATCAGAAGGTACAATTTAAATAGGTTACTGCCTCTTTCCAGTTATGTGCCTAGGTCAAGTTACTAACCTCTCCAAGTTTCAGTTTTCTTATCTATAAAATGTAGGTTATATAATGTTATTCAAACCCACCTCAGTAGACTTAGTGTTTATGTATTTAATTTAAGTACTTAAGTTTACTTATTTAAGTTTACTCAGTAAACTGCAGTTTAAATTGCATTATTTATATAAAAATGATTACCATGGCACCTGCATTACAGTAACTACCTAGCAAAAGTTTGCTGTTCCTTTTAAATTTAGTAATATGAATTCTTCCTTAAAAACACGCCATAGGAATAATTATAATATTAATAGCTTTCGTTCTTGCATTGGAATGCTATTAGTACGATCCTGGACCTGGTTTTTAACCATTCTGTGCCTCTGTTTTCTTCATCTGATAAATAGAAATAATAATAGTACCTATATTGTGGAAATATTATGAAGACTAAAAGAGTCAGTATACACAAAGCAACTTGAATAATGTCTGTCAAGTTATAAACCCCCAATAAACTCTAGTTCTTATTCATTTTTATTACTGCTATTTAATGTTTGCACCCCTGCTTTGCAGATAAGACAGGTGAGTGTCAGAGAGGTTTAGAGTTTCCAAGTTACCAGGTGCTTGTATGTTTTTTTCCAAGTGAAGCAAATAACGATATTCTGAGGTAGGTAGTTCAAGTTTGCATGAACAGTCTTTGGAAGGTGAGTGATAATGAGAGATCTAGGAGAGCCATTAACTTGAAACAACTTTAAACTGATGGAAGCATACACCACGATGCTCACATGAGTCTGCAAAATGCCCTCATGGTCGGCCATTTCTAGCTCTTCTGTCTCCCAAAGATTATTCACTATTGTTTTTGATCATTTTCAAATGTTCACTGTTAAAATACCTCCTAAAATCTCAGGAAGGTGACAAATGACCATTCAGTAGCACTCCATGAACTGAAGTTTGTGATTTTAGTATGTAATTGTTTTTGCTTTGTTTTGGTTCTGCCTTAGAAAACCAAATTCCCTGACATTCTCTTGGGTTGGGTGGGGAGGTGGTTGGGAGTTGTGATTCTGTTGTATGCTCTGGGTGTCAGATTGTATGGGTGGAGCATTCAGGCTCCTGAAGTGACAGGTGAGTGAGAGGCCGAGGCAGGAGTGGGATGAAGAATGGAGAACCCCAGCTAGAGTTTAGACATGGGCTGCCCTGGACTGTGGATATTTTCCCAATCACCCTTTACACTGATGTTAGGGCCAAGAGGTTCCCCACCTCCATGCAAAATCTGGGTTCATTTGCTAATGGTTTAACATAATTAGGTTGTTGACAAATTCCTCCTAAAAATTATCTCATGTTTTCCTATATTAGGAGAAAATTAATAGCATTTAGTTACAGTCACTACATAATATACACACCCTGATTCTTGGAAAGATTCAGATGGGTTCACACTGCCTTTCTGCAATTTTTATTCACTAATTGGTGAGTTCTTGATTTCTTACTCTAATTAATTGCTCTCATATTCCACTATTGTAGCAACTGAAGTAAAGAAAATCCACTGTAGTACACTTGAGCTCTTGTAAACTAAGATAGGTTTAATAGTTTTAAATCTCCTTAAAATGTGAAAACCAAGTACTTTAAATGCTGCACTTAAAAATTCCAGCACACCAAAAGAGCTCTTAAGATTTTTAAATTAATAGTCATTCTTCATGCACCAACCCCCAATCACTTCCAAAGCAAAGCTCTTTGGAAACATTTAAAACACTTCAAAAATGTTAAAATGCCATGTTCTTTGAAGAATGATTAGAGATTGTAAGTGCTTCAGAATTTTTTTTCTTTTAATCTAAGTGTCTCCATTTGAAAGCTTGTCAAAGTGCAGGCATGGAAAGGGAATAAAAACTTAAAGAAGATCAAGGTAGGATGTCAAAACAAACTTACAGTTTCCCAAGATGGATTTATGAAGCAAAGCTGTCAGTCTGGCTGTCATGGAGCTTCAGAACAGCACAAGTTTTCAGTTTTTTACCTAATTGTTCACAGTGGAATTGCAAACTTTTTTATGACCTTTCAGAAACCAAGTCTGGAGTTGTGACATTTAAGTTACTCTTCTCCTCCTCTAATTACATAGATTCTAGCTTTAAATAGATAATAATGAGACTTTTTCCACATTGGAAACACATTTTCCTACGTTTTGGAAGGAAGCATATTACTGAAGTATGAATGTACAAGCACATTCTCTTGAGGCCTGGGCTGCCTACCAGATGCCCAACACACATTTCTGGAGGCAGATGATGCGATTGTATCCTCCTTACCGAAAGCACTTGAATGACACCTGTGCGGCAACCTCAGCTGTTTCTTGTTAATAGCAATGTGGTTGAGAAATAAGAGTATGACATCTGTTTCTTACCACATTGGCCTAGCTATACTGTCACTATTGTTCCCCCATCTTGATCTTCAAAGCAGGGTTTCTCAACTTTAGCTCCATCAGAATCACCCAAAGGATTGGTTAAATCCCAGATTGCAACACCCACCCCCAGAGTTTCTGAGCCCATAGGTCTGGGATGGGGCCTGAGAATTTGCATTTCCGACAAGTTCCCAGTTGATGCCAATGCTCCTTGCCTGGGAACCACACTTCAAAAACAACTGCTCTGGAGAAATAGAATGTACTTTTGTTTTGTTTTAATAATTTTAGGTGGTCTGGCTTGATGTTTTCTGGATGCAAGGCTATTCCTGCTATTGTCACATTCCTTGCCTACATCCTGGAGTGTTTTCTGATCCAATGCAAGACACCCCGTGTTTCTACCACTTCCTCTTCTTTGTCTTTATCTTCATTACTGCACTAACACATCGTGGATATTCTCTTCCTTCTTGTAATTTTGGAAGCTTTAGGTTATTCTACTGAACACTGACCCCCTGAATCTGGAAATATTTTCTTGAATTATATAATTCCGAAATAAAACTTTTATGATTTGTGGTCCTTGTAAAAGAAAAATTGCACCAGATGGTGCAGGCAAAAAAGAATGTATTCATTATTATTGCAACAGGGATCAAGACTATGATCTCTCTTTTTAGAGAGAGAACTGAGCTCCACTGAATCGAAAAGCAGGAGACACTTCAAGCACTGGGGTGAGCTAGTGGCAAAATTTTGGAGGACATTATAGAGGAAATTGGGTGATGTGATTAGGCTCCACGTGCTTGCTAATTGGTGCTGTGGAAGTTAGGCTCCTATCCTCCCACAGAAATTGAGAGATAGGGGCTCTATTTTTCATGATGATTAGATTTCAAAGGGAGAGCTTCCTGGATTGTAAAAGTGGCAAGAGGCTAGGAGATTTACATCTCAAAGGAGCATAAATGCTCTAAGTTTAGGGAGGTGAGGAGCCTCTAGTCTGGAAGAAACCAGTGAAAAGTTTGGTCAAGCTGAGCGGAACATTAAGGTCATCTTCCTTACCATTGCTCACCATTTAGTCTGGTACCTTATATTTTACAAAAGGGTATGTTGAGGTCTAAAGTAGTCACTTCCTGAAGAAAACACAGCTAGTAAGTGGCAGAACTAGAATTAAAACCCAGTATCCTTCCTCCTTGGGAAGTATCCTTCCTCCCTGGGAAGTATCCTTCCTCCCTGGGAATGTTCCCTCTGCTCCAAGGGAATCTGCCTATGTCCTTCCCCTTCTGCCCTGTCCTTTCCTGGTTTTTCATTTTGTTTTGACTTGTGATCTCTTTTTCTATCTTTTGTCATGTTTCCCATTTTTTTTTTTCTGTTTTTCTCTTGAGGGTTCACCTGAGTCCCTCACCTAGGCACTTGGATGTCTTCTTTTTTCTCCTCCCTGTGGCTACCCCCTAGGGTTCAGCTTCAGTTTCTGAGCTTTCCGCTGTGAGTAGCATAGAATTTTAATCTAGTATCTCCTAGAACTTGGCACAGGCTTGGTCAGGGCCCTGGCCCCCGTCTGTGCCTTGCTTAAATGATAAGAAGATGAACATGACCTGCAGGCTTAGAGAACCATCTGTGGAGTCAAGTTGCCTGGGTTTGAGCTTGGATTCTGCCACAAACTGAGCTTTGGGAAATTTAACATATCTGAAGATCAGTTCTCATCTTCAAAATGAGGCTGCTGTAAAAGTTAGATAAGACAGTTCTTATAGAGAAACTAGCACAGTGATTGTCACGTACGCATACTGTATAAATATTTGTCATGGTTATCATTAAACCTCTGAAGAAAGGGAACCAGAAATACTTTTAACTCTCAGCCATTCTAAATCTTAAAAGTTCTCAAATATCAATTTCATTTTTTAAAAAATCTTTGAAATCTTCCAGTCCTTTGCCTTTTACTAGCATTTGTGTTTTATCACAAACTTTAGCAACACCGGCTGTGTGTGGAATATGGCTCTCCCTGGCCTTGGTGATTGATGTTTACATGCTGGTCAAAGCCAATCAGAAGGGCCAGTTAGTAAATCCTGGCCATATGTTGATTGCTGAGCCATCCTTTTGAAGAGGTTTGACTTTATTTTCATCTTTGCATGTGCAGAGAATTTAAGCCAAATTTAGGTTTTCTTCCTTCCTTTAACCTGTGGAATCAAATCATTTACATTGTCTTCTCATTTCTCCTATTGATGCTGCTTTTTTTCCCTCAGGTAAGGGAAGGGTATAATGTTGTAAATCAGTGATTAATGGCCATCCTTCTAAAACCAAAATTAAATTACTCTTGGGATTGGATTGTGACACTTCAGTCTGTCTGCATCAACCCATCCCTCCTAACACACACACTCATGCCATCACTGGCTTATAGCTCAAATCTGAGTTAGGACGTGCTCCCTTGGCCCCAACTCTTTTTCAGTGCCTAGCCCCTCAGTCTGGAGATGAGCTGAATCATGTTTGCATAACATTAAATACCTTGGTACAGGAGGTTTTGTTGTTGAATTGTTTGCGTTGTTGCTGTTGACTCTAGTGTCAAATGTGTAACGTAGCATCAAATTATACACAGCAGGTCCATAAACACACACTACAGTCTGCATTGGGAATATGACCACAGAGTCATAATTTCAGTGATATAGTCTCAAAACTATTATTAGCATTTTCAATATTGTTTTTACATTTTTTATTTTTTCTCCCCATGCCTTATTCACAGCCCCATCAGCATTCTAAACCACTCAGATGGAGCATCCTGAATTGACATAAAATTATCACTATTAATAATCAAGTCATGGGGAAAGCAAGAGAAGATGCCCAACTGAGAACACTTGTGACAGGCCATGGTATATGCATACGTACAATTTCAAGTGGCAACGTGGGGTCGTGATTAAAGCTTGAACTATAGATCAGTCTGCATAGACCAAATTCCAGCTCTGCCATTATCTAGCTATATCTAGCTGATCTGAATTACCTAACTTCCTTTTACTTCAGTTTTCCTATCTGTAGAGGCAGTATTAGTAATTATTTAAGTGTTTATTCAAGTGCTTATGCATACTAAGTTGTCAATAAATATTATCATTCTTCTAAAGATTATCATGCTCTCCAATTGCCCCTCTTCTCTGCACTTACATGTTATGTTCCTATCACTTATTTTAAAAGAACTCCAGTTTAATTTAAGGGCATATTGTAGAATCTTGAAAAGACTGTTAGTGATGGATTATATATTTTGACTTTAATAATACATAAGAATGCATTTTTAATAACATAATCAATAGTGTAGGCTGATGATTTAATCAACCTCATGTACTACATTCTTGCAACCTGTGATATTACGCAAGTAATCTATTAGTTTGAATTTGCAGTAATATAAATTTTACTTAGTGTGTTTTCTCTTGGCTGCTCTGGTTAATACCTAGTACCCAGAACAGCTGTGGTTAAGGGTACTGGGGTTGCTTGTCTCTTGCTGTAGTGAAATGCCAGTGAGTGCCCAATGGATATATTGGGATATGTTTCTATTTTTGTCCATAAATGGTGGGACAGAAGAGATTGTTAGATTCACCTTAGGGGCTTCTGCACACTGTTCCTGTTACCTGTGTGTTTGAAAAATTCAGAATCCATAAACATCACTATTATTTTACTATCCTGTGTCATTTAAAGGATACTCAGTCATTATAAGGCCAAGCCCTCTTTGGTCCACCTTTTAGCTATATTGATAAGACTTCCTCAAATATGTAAAATTCAGTGCAGTACCATAAACACTTAAATATATTACATTAATAATAATAATAATAATAATGCCCACCATCTATTTGATTCCTTGCCTTTTTTTTTTTTTTTTTTTTTTTTTGACGGAGTCTGGCTCTGTCGCCCAGGCTGGAGTGCAGTGGTGCAATCTCGGCTCACTGCAACCTCTGCCTCCCAGGTTCAAACGATTCTCCTGCGTCAGCCTCCTGAGTAGCTGGGAGTACAGGCACATGCCACCACGCCTGGCTAATTTTTTGTATTTTTAGTAGAGATGGGGTTTCACCATGTTGGCCAGGCTGGTCTCAATCTCCTGACCTTGTGATCCACCTGCCTTGGCCTCCCAAAGTGCTGGGATTACAGGCGTGAACCACTGTGCCCAGCCCATCCTTTTTTTTTTTTTAATCCTTAATATCTAAAGCTTCAACTTTACACACAAAAATAATAACATTCAATGGTTTGAAGTTGCTTCTGGTCAGATGGTTAGAAAAAGTCAGTGTCCTGATTCGTCTTTGTCTCCCTGACACTCAATCACATTCTGCTAAACCATGCCACTCCTTAAAAGGAATCCTATTTGATTTTGAAATGTGTTTGCTCATATACACTATGATCCCAGGTCTTCTATTCACACGTGAAGGTAAAAGATTATTTATGACTAGGCCCCTTCAGACTTCAGCTGTATAGGTGTCGGAGAACCAATACTTCAGAACCACGCACGTGAACTTCACATCATAGGGCTCTTCCTTAAGCTGCAGTCTCTTTAACCACAATCCCTGTCATTTTATTCATATTATTTCAGCTTAGTAAGACATTTCCATGGTACTAACTACTTGGGGATATAGGAGGGAGTTTTCAGGTACTGAGTTCAGAGCTTTAGGGTACCCTTTACCAATTTATCACCCTAGTAGTTTGTGAAAAGGCTGAGAGAAAGTTCTCATTCTTAATTCCTCTTTTCCCAGAAAATTGACACACTTGAAAAATATGTAGCAAATATTTCAATAAAATATGAGGCCAAAATATGAGAGAGGCATTAGTTAATCTCATGCTACAGCATGCGTCTCAAATTCTTTAATGATGTGTCGCAGAAAAGTGAGCATTTAGACTCAGATTGGTGCTTTCTCTCATCTCTGTGTGTTGAATGATTTGTTGATCGTATCCTTATGCCAGGTTCGGAGTCTTCCAGCAGTGCAGGCTCCTCAGGATCGCTGTCCCGCACCCATCCACCTCTCCAGAGCACACCCCTAGTCTCAGGTGTGGCAGCTGGCTCTCCAGGATGTGTGCCTTATCCAGAGAATGGAATAGGGGGCCAGGTTGCTCCCAGCAGCACCAGCTACATCCTCCTTCCACTTGAAGCTGCAACAGGCATCCCGCCTGGAAGCATCCTTCTTAATCCACACACAGGTGAGTTACTACCTGCTTTATCAGGGACACAAGGCTTTCAGATGTTTGTTCTTATGTTTGATCTTATGAATTTGCTAGCAAGTATTCTGAAAATTCCTGAACAGGAAAGCTAGTTGCATGAACTGTTATGAAGCATTTTTGTTTAGAAAGAGCAGATTTACAGCAGTATCTATAACTCTATATTTATATCTTCATATCAATATCTATATTGATGTATAGATATAGATATTTCCAGAAGCATCCACTTTTCTGTCTTTTTTCTTTTACTATGGTGTCTCTCATGCATGCTTAAGAGCTAAGATGAGAGAAAATGGTGTGATGAGTTGGGATATACTAATTAAAACTTTGTGTTTGTCAGTCTAAATCCCCAGTTAGCTTATATTATGTCAAAAGTGTTTTTGCATCCAAGGATCTTTCTGGAATTGAAGTATCAGTTGAGGCATATAGTGACCATTAACTCTAGAAGTTGCTTTTTAACCTTAGAATTTCAGCCAGCTCCTATGAAAAGAATAAGAAACAGCAGTGGCGAAGAGAATACAGAGAGAAAATTATTGTGTATTTTAGAAATGTCAGGCTTAGACTGATTTTGGTGGGGTTTAGAAAATTGTTCATTTTATGATTACGGTTTCTTCTGTGATGAATGGCCATTGGTTCTTTAATTTTGCATTTTTCTAGTGGGTCAGTTGACTTCCACATTGATTTCAAAAGACTGAGGGCACTGAGATTCTAACATCAGCCAGTGAACTCAGGAGCATCTGCCTATTTGCAGGGGAAACTTCTCAACCCGGGGCATTTTTGTCTCTGCCCCCAAGGCCATTCAGCAATAGCTGGAGACATTTTGATTATTATGACCTGGGGAGAAGAGGGCTGCTATTGGCACCCAGTAGGTAGAGTACAGAAATGCTGCTAAACATTCCCCAAGGCCTTGGACAGACTTCCACAGCAGAAGATTATCCGGAACAAAATGTTGGTGGTACCATGGTTGAGAATCCCTGGCTTAGAAAGCTTGACATTGACTAGTCACTTCTTAAGATGTCTTTATTAGGGACTGGCAATAAATGGAGTTGTCTTGAAAGAGATCTGAAGTTTGGTTTAGATCATTCCAGACTATTTCTTCAATTAGCTAAACTCAAAAATGCAAAACTGGATAAGTATCTCATAAAAATTATCTGACTCAATCTTCTCACAAATGTAATGCTACTAGTAATTAGGAAATTCAGAGAAACATGAGAACTGTAGTAAAATAGTTACTTGAATAATTGCCACATTTTCATAAAACATATGGCACATTCCCAAGTCATGGTGTTTGATTGAGACATATTGAAAATGCCATAAGCTTGAGGGAAGAAAGGCATAATCATTTTATTGAAAACTGTTTGAAAGCTTCAGATTAGATATTTCTAAGGAGGATTTTTAGATTGCTTTTATTTTATCTGGATTATTGTAAGCACTATAAAGAAAATCAAAAGAACACCAGGATCATATTCTTTACTTTGGGCACTAATCAAAGTACTGTCTGACTTTGTTGGCTTAAATTCTTTCACTTTTAATTGAGATAGAGGGCTTGCAGAAAAGAGAACATTTTAACCACTTGTTTTGAGTGGTTTGTTTTAAGCAAAATTACAGAGTGTTTTGAAAAAGCTCAACAGAGTATTTTTAGGGTACAATGCAGGAATATTATTTGTAATGATAGCATAGTTGTGCATGTGTATGTGTATATTATCATCTATAATCTTGTTTATAGAAAAAAGAAACAGAATGTTGTTTGATGCCAAGTCCCAATTCTTATTCATTGGACCGAGTCGTTTAGAGCTGTTATCAAAATATCTCTTTTGTAAAAGGATCCCAGCTAAGGAAAACGATTTAATAACACTGTTGAACAGCTTCTCCATACATATTTTTCTGATCTGACAAATGCTAAATTTAAAATATCCTAAACCAAAAGGAAATGTATGCATATATTGTATACTATACAATGAGATGCAAGGTGAATTATGTTTCCTCTTTTCTAGAATATATTTATTTTGTAAATTGAAAATATGCACATGTATGTGTATATACATATATGCATTATATATAATGCATGTTATATATATATAGGTCTATCTTTAGTATATGTATGTGTGTGATGTACGTGTATCTACCTATCAAATTTCTTATATGACTTTTACTGTTGAAGCTAAAGGTTTGCCTCCTCTGGGCTGGAACTCATCTTTTTCTGTCATCGCTGTGAATCTAGAAACTACACCTCTCACCCTTTTTAAAGTATCTTTCTGCCAAGTACACAACAGAAATACTTGGGTATTAGGAACCAAGATTGTATGACTATTTTGCTTCTCATTTGAACTGCCCTTGGGCTCATTTCCTTGTTACAACCATACTTAGAAGCTGTTGTGCAGAGGAGCCATACTTAGTTATTTTATTTTATTTGTTGCTTCTCCAGAATGGATAAAAAACTCTTAGGCACTGTACTGGTGCTCAATAATTACATCATTATTGAAGGAATATCTACTACCTATTATATATGTGGGATGGATAATGGAGCAGTTTTTCAGCTAATGTCATATATTTGGAATGTGGTTCATGTGCAAAATTACAATTGATAAAACATCTGTTTTAAGCAAGAATAAGACAAGTAATGATTTAAAAATACTAAGGTATCTGCCAATCATGTGCCTACTAAATGAAAAAAAAAATGAAACTTCCTTTGTCAGCACAATTGACTTGGCTCTTACTAAGTACTAAATATTTGGTACACTGAAATCAACCTACTCACATATACCCTTGCAGTTTCCCCAATATAACCATAACTTTTAATTTTGTCTGGCCTCAGACTCAGCTTTCAACAGGTCCATTTCTAACTTAGGACCTCTTGCCTGTTCTTTCTTTGCTTTTCAGACATCTGGATGAGTGAGGTGTCACAGAGGCTGTTTTTCAAAGTTGTCCCTGTATAACATTTTCATTCTTCCAAGGCAAGCCTGGAATCTTGGGTTTGATCTTCCTCTGGTTGTCTTGGACCTAGCCTCCTTTCGGAAATTTTTAGCAGAAAGCTCAGCTTTGTTGGGCTATTTTACTTCAACTCAGTGCAATCCAGAAATGCCAACAGGCATTGGCATCCCTCAAAAACTTGTTAATGTTCATATATGTTATTTTGATATTTTTCTTGGCCATTATCTGGTGCAAGTTCAAGACTGTGTTATATAAAGTCATGCCATTTGCAGTGACTTCACTTTGAGGAGCCTTTTAGAGCTGTTCTCTTTCAAATGCTTCTGATGGACTTCCATAATTCTATATTTTTATTTTTATCAGGACTTCTAGCATCTATTAATCCAAACTGCTTACACTTTTTTTTATTAAATGAATCATGAATTTTGTGTTCTGTCTATAAATGTATCTTTGCAAGGTCTAAGTTAATCCTTGTCTATCCATAATCAGTAGCTCCCTTATAATTTAACTATCATCTTCTAAAGACTAGGAAAAGAAAATCTCTTTCTCTCACCCCTTCTCTCTCTTTTTAAATAATTACCTTTCCTGACAGAAGGGTAAATTCAGAAATACTTTGGTGTTCAAAACCAAGAGCATATGATTACTTCACTTCTTGTGTGAATTGCCCTTTAGTTCATTTCTTTGTGAGGAGGGTCCATGCTTATTTTTTATTTGCTTTTTTTTTTTTTTTTGGCTTTCCTGAAATTGATGGCAAGGTCTTAGGCACTGTACAGGTGCTCAATAATTACATTATTATTGAAATAATATCTACTACCCATTATGCATGTTGATGTGGATAGTAAAGCAGTGTTTCACCTAATGTCATATATTGGAGAGAAATGAGCATTCTGCATTTAATCCTTTTCTCTGCTCCTGCTCTGCATTCAAAGTGCCCCGGCTTATTTCTGTCATTGCACTCTCTTCACCTATGCCAGCACCCATGCCAAGGCCTGCTGAGCGTGCTTGTGCAGTTTCTGACATGAAAACCTCCTCTAGGCTAACTAGGCCGAGGGCCAGCCAGTCCTTTTTTCCTCTTTAGTCTTCGGCAGCTGTCATTCAAACTAATTGCTTGTATTCAGTGTAATTGCATCTGGATTGGTAGAAATCATGGAATATAGAGAGGCTGTCATTGCCTGAATTGAAAACCAATCGTCACCTATCCCGGGTCTCTTAGGAAATTGCTTTTGTTCTGTTCTCTAGCATCCATCTTCTTTTATGTTTCTCAGTTCTTTCCATCTCTCCTTGGTGAGCATAAAAATCAATTTTTTGTACTCCCTTCTCTTTCCAGAAGAACCTGCCATCTCTCTCTACTTAAGCAAATCCTTAGTGCTTTTTCTGTGCAATTATTTAGAAACATCTCCTTCTTCTAGCCCACAACATATTAATCATATTTCAAATGGAGGACCTAGAATTTATCAAAAGACACATGAATATTTTGGGATTATGTTTTAAAATTCTAGTTATGATCAGTTTTTCATACTTCCTTAGTTTTCATTGGGGTAAATCAAAAGCCATACAGAAATATAGTAAAAATCCTTTCTTTTTCCTTTCCATTGTGCATGTACATGTGTATGTGCGTATGTGTGTGTGGCTGTGTGTGTGCACAGCATGAGACTTATTTTGAAATAATTCCAGATGGAGTCGTATGCCTGTCTCTCTGATTTTTTAACAAAAGTTAAGTACTTATAATTTTATCTTGTCTTTTTAAAATATAGAACAAATATAGAAACACAAGAAAACTAAAGATTAGAACACTAAAAGGACTTATACATTTTTTAATATTGAGCTTTTAAAAATCATTTTCCAAATTGCTGATTTGGGAGGAAAAATGGGTTGCAGTTTTGAAGCTAGAAGAAAGTTATTTTTCAAAAAGAATATTCATTTAAAACAATAAAATGCATCTACGTGATAGGAAAACAAGTGCCTGGAAAATGAAGAACATAAAAAAAGAGAGAGCAAGACCAAACAGTTGATTTTGTCACTGTTTTGCAAATATAATTCTGGCACATTTGCTTCCCCATCACAGCACATTATTGTTGGTTATGAAACGGATCAGAATTTAGATATGTTTCTGAATATGCAACATTTAAAGTTTCTTGTTACTAACACACAAATATATTTGCACTCAAAATTTGTGGTAATGATGGGAAATACTAACCTCTGGTTGCCATTCGTAAGTGAGCTGAAGTTAAGGCTTTTGCTCTCTACGAGTGAGCATGTTGTTTGGCCTTACTACAATCTCAGCATTTTCCTCCCCAACTTGCTCCATTTTACTTTCTTAATTTATTGAGCTATACAATATATAGGGGAAGCGTATGACCTGCACACATCTGAAGTCCAGACCTTAATAAATTTTTGCGTATATGAAAATCAGTGTAACTTCACTCAGAATGAGACCTAGAGTATATCTAGTCTTCCTGTCAGTTTCCTCAGGCTCTCCCAGAGGTACTGATTTCCTTTATTTAGAATATTCACTTAGCTAATTAGCTTAGTTCCCATGTTATAACAGTCTGTTCTTGTATGAATATCGTATGTACTTTTCTTCACTAGACTGTCTCATTTTCTCTGGGTCAGTTTTTAAATTCTTTACCCGTCTGTCTTCCTTTTTTATTTTTCTTTTTAAGACAGGGTCTCACTCTGTCACTCAGGCTGGAGTGCAGTGGCACAATCTTGGCTCACAACAACCTCCCTCCTGGGATCCAGTGATCCTCCCACCTCAGCCTCCTGTGGAACCATAGGTGTGCACCACCATGTCCAGCTAATTGTTTGTATTTTTTTTAGAGACAGAGTTTCGCCCGGTTGCCCAGGCTGGTCTTGAACTTCTGAGCTCAAGCAGTCTACCCACCTTGACCTCCCAAAGTGCTGGGATTATAGGCATGAGCCACCATGCCTGTCCCTTGCTCCCTTTTGTTGCAAATTTTTCTCATATGACTGATGATCCTTGGTTGTTCTTTATTTATATTGTTGAAGAATGAGGCTGTTGTTCTTTCCTCTGCTATCACACGCTTCTTACCCTGGATAAGAATGCTCATGCAAGCCTTATGTATCAGAACAATGTATGGACTGAGATGCTTTAGAACATGTGCTAGGGCAGAGCTCAGCATGCTGCCTCCACCATCTCCCTTATGCCAAGATAAGGAGGACCTTCCACTGAAATATCAACCCCATCCTGGGAGCTCCATTCTCTCTAGGTATTTTGCTCAGGTTCCTAGAGAATATTTCTGTGACTTCAACTTGTGAACAAATATTCCCACTGCTCCTTTTCCAATAGGGTTACAGGATTTACTGAAAAGGGAAGAAAAGACTCACAAGTAGTTCGATGAACAGTTTGCCAATCCATTTCCTCATGTTCTGATGCTTCTCATTATTTATCTGCCAATACTGGGTGTTACTTCACCTCGAAACATGTCCTTCACCTCATCTGACTTCTCATTCATTGATTAATAATTTTCAGTTACGACACTTTTTTTTCATAGTTACCCAGTTGTTCCATGTACTCACTATGTAAAATTGGATAATTCACTTCAGTTATTTGGCATAATGGAAAGTGAATAGACTTTGAAGTCTTACTGACCAGGGTCATTTTCTAGTTCTCTCACTTACTGTTTTTTTATATTTCTGAATAGGTTGCTTGGTCCCCCTGAGTCCTAATTTCTTTAGAGTGGAAATGAGAATATACATCTGCAGGTTGTTAGGAGAGCTAAGATCATACATGTAAGGTGCCTGTTACTGTGCTTGCCACATAGAAAATCAGTTTGTTCTCTCCTTTATGCCCCCACACCCCCTCCTTGACTGCACTTTGCTCTTCTCCTTTCAGCTTTTTATTCCCATAATTTTTCCAGGAATGGGGCTTCATTTTCTCTTCTGAAAAGCAGAGAAATGATACCTTTCTTCCTCACAGGAATTGTGATGAGGCTCAAATGATGCTATTTTGTAAACTATAAAATACTCCTCAAAGACAAAGCAATACTATGACGAATAGCAGTAGTAATAATAGTAAACCATGCCATTATTTCATAAGGCAAAAGAATATATATTAGCTTTTCCATTACAAGATGATTCTGTGATGTACTACTTTTAAAATCTAAAACCCCGGGTATCCTTGCTTATGTCTATTTCGAGAAATGAGTGAATGGATATGTTATGTTACATTGTATATTTATTGGAAGAACTGATAATGATTCTGAATTGGTGACAAGGCTTAGTAGCAGCAAAATAAATGTATTGGTAAATAACTTGTGACTGAATGTAGCTGGAGGTGTGTAACTGGAAAGCAGCCGTTATCCTTCAGTGTATGTTACCTCACTAATGGCTGTGAGGTGCAGTGCAGCAAAACATCTAGCTTTGTGAAGATTGCTTCTCCACAGGCCTCTCTACTGGGTACCTCCGTCCACAGATACATTTAGCTTTGGCAAAGCTCCCTGAAGGTGGTCGATTTATTTGCTGCTTCTTAAATTGCTATGGGCTCCCACTGTCACCTAGCTTAAGCGATGGGTCACAAACAGTAAGGTCTTCACATTGTTGAAGGTTTTGGGGTCTTAGATTTCCACTGCCCTGCCCCTTTACTTTAGGTTACTTTTTGAGCATCTAACAGAGTGGTTCTTTATGTCAAAGGAGAGATTGAGAAGCTTACCTGGACTAAGTTCTGATTCCATTGCAGGCCAGCCCTTTGTGAATCCCGATGGAACTCCTGCAATATACAACCCACCCACCAGTCAGCAGCCCCTGCGAAGCGCCATGGTGGGGCAGTCCCAACAGCAGCCGCCACAGCAGCAGCCCTCCCCGCAGCCCCAGCAGCAGGTCCAGCCACCGCAGCCACAGATGGCAGGCCCTCTGGTCACTCAGGTAGGGGGCTGGTTGGAAGGCAGGGAAGGGAAGTACCCTGAGATGAAGGCTGCATAGTCCTCAGAGCAGCAGAGAATCAGGGAGAAGGGTATATTTTACACTCAAGCCTCACAAATAAAACCTGGCAGCATAGAGTTCTTTGTAGATTGACAGGATTTTATCCGAATCCTTAAGTTTAGATAGAGGTGAGTGCCCCATGCAGTAACTTGCAAGTTGAAGGCATGAAAGTAGGGAGAATAAATGATTTTTTCTTAGGTCTAAATGCCCTTTTTTAAAATGTATGGAGGAGCCTCTCTCAGAGACTGAACTCTAGGTCTTTGCGTCATCTTCCTCCCCCATTCCCGTCACAGATCAAATGCTCATGTCTGCAAAGAGTCAATACTGAATTCTTCATCAATGGGAAGAACAGAAATTAGTCAATTCCAGGGAGGACTGGCTGTTCCTACATACTCCTCTTAGAGAGATGCGGAGCTGCCCTCCTTTGCTAGGAAGACACAGATGTGTCCATAGAAACCTGAAGTGCTTCTGGTAGGCTGCTAGAGTGAAACTCATTTTAAATTCTTGATATTACTTCTTTGTTTTGGGGCAGTATTTTCAGACCCAGAGGATCTAACCAACAATATCAAACGTACATCAGTAACTTCTTAAAGAAATAATCACCAAGTGCAAATGAGCCTGTCTCAAATGTGTCTGGCTCTGGTCTTTCAGAGCCTTGACTTTCCTTTGGTGGCTAGTTCCCCTCTCTGGAGTGCACTGAACCTAGAAAGCCTATGAAGGACAGTGGTGTGCATCTTGTGAGATTTCAACCCCAGTGCTTTTCTGTCAGCTGATGAATTTTTTCTTTCCTCCAGTCTGTCCAGGGGCTGCAGGCTTCCTCCCAGTCAGTGCAATATCCGGCAGTCTCTTTTCCTCCCCAGCACCTCCTACCTGTATCTCCAACGCAGCACTTTCCCATGGTACTGTATTATGTGTATATGACTTTTTCCCCTAGGAGAGCATATTCTCTGATTTTACTACTTTTTTGTGTGCCACTGGCTGACACTGGGTGGGTGCCCTGGGCTGACTGTGAGGGGGTATGTGCGAATGTCTCATTTCTGAACATTACAGCCCATCTCTGCAAAACAATGGTTTCCTTTCTGTCATCTGTCTGTCCCATGCTGAGTGCTTCTGTGGTCTGGTACCCTTTTCAGAGTATACCAGCTAAGAAGGAACTGAATGCCTTCAGAGTTAGAAATCAGGAACGGAGAGATACAGGAACTTTGCATGAGGGTTCGGGAAAGATCTCAAAGATGGTGTTGGGATGGGAACCATTATCACCCTATACTCCTGATGTAGGTGTCCCCGCAATTCCAATCTCCCAATTTTCTTTATTTTTCCCTCAAGTCACTAGGTCATTTTGAGCAACAGCTTAAAGGATGAGCATTGCTCCTAAACTTCAGATCAGGCCAGTGAATAAATACTCCCTCATATAGTAATATAATCCCACCCAGCCTGTTGGTGATACTGGTCCTGGCTCCATCTTTGCAACAGCACTGGGGGTGATGAGAATAGCTGGTTCTGCCTTATGGGTGTTCTCGAGAGGCAAATTCTGTGGTTTCTGCTGGGAAGACAAGCTGACCCTTCAGGACAGAACATCAAGCCTTCCTTGTGTGCAACACCACCCTGAGGAGCCTGTGCCTTCAGTGGAAAAATAATTTGTTTCCATTGAAAGAGAAATATTTGGATCAAAATTTTTGTCATCTCTGACTCTCTTGGGATGATTAAAACCTGATTTGTCATGTTGTGTTCTCTTGTTATGTTCTGGCTGAAGAATTATTTTATTTTATTTTTTCCAAATTGTACTTCCTGTCTCTCCCACAACTCCAAGAATGTGTCCTGTATCTGCCTCAGAGTGCCTCTCTTATTACCAAGCTGATCCTGTGAATTCCCTCATTTATTTCCATGACTCACAGAGAGATGATGTGGCAACACAGTTTGGCCAGATGACCCTGAGCCGGCAGTCCTCGGGGGAGACTCCTGAACCCCCATCAGGTCCTGTCTACCCATCCTCCCTTATGCCACAGCCGGCCCAGCAGCCCAGCTATGTCATCGCCTCTACAGGCCAGCAGCTTCCTACAGGAGGATTCTCAGGCTCTGGCCCTCCCATCTCCCAGCAGGTCCTCCAGCCTCCTCCCTCACCACAGGGATTTGTGCAACAGCCTCCGCCTGCACAGGTAGGTGTGCTTCCTCATGCCTGTGACCTACAGCTGATTTCTGATGCATTTTGACCTTTATCTTTCTATGTAGAAAATAACCAGATTCACTCCCTCTTCCCTTTCTAGTCTATATTAATATTCCTCACCAACAGGAAGTAGTATATTTTTTCATACATCAGTTGTTCAAAGTTATAGGGCTCAGAAAGTGAGTTGAATGAAACTGATCCAACTGCCCATGAAAACAACAGGGGAATATCCCATTTTCCAGGCTGCTGGTACAGAGACCATAAGAAAGCATTCCCTCCCATGTGATATCCAGCTCAGGGGATTGCCCAGGAAGGAAAAGCCTTGAGGAAGGGAAAGGTCTGCACCTAGGAGACTTTCAACACTCTCTTGCTGCTGCCCCAAAAATGCATTCTTTCCTTTCTTATCAATTCTCAAGCATTTTCTGGGGCTAATCTGCTGCTCCAGGCAGGAGCTCCTCTATGAATATAAAGGAGGAAGGGAAGCTGATATCCACAGTCCTTTTCTCTCCCTAAGGGGAAGCAGAGCTCACACATCTCTCACAGGTAGCCATTAATCATATTTAATTGACTTGAGCATGTAAGACACCACAGATCACTGATTTTTACTATCTTCTCAAAGACTGATTATGTGTTACTGTTCACCACCAAATATCTCTGGTGCTCTCTTGGGTATCCCTTGCAGAATATTAGAAGTGATTACTGTCAAGATATAAAATGCACAGAGGCATTTTCTGGTCCATTTTCAAGGCACACCAATCCCAAGAAAATTCCATCCTAATTATGAAGTATTGCATTGGATGAGCTGTTTAAAGTGCAGTGTCACCTTCGTATCATTTGTTTCACTGCGTTAACGTCTTGAATAAATTATTTTCTTTTCAAGCCACAGAAAACCCTCTACCACGAAATAATTGTCACTAAATTGTTCATTTTATTTTGAGTGATTAATTAATAGTTCATCTTCAGTTGCCTTCTCTGTAATATCTCTTCAGAAGTGGGATCTTAAAAGATGTGTAAAATAAGTTTAAGTTACAGGAGAAAGGGCTGCATTAAAGTATTAATACTTTTACCAATAAATTAATAACTTCAAGCTTAATTATTGGGAAAAATAATTTAGCTCTTTTGGCCTAAAAAGCGTTTAAGTGTCCTTACTAATTTCTGCTGTCAAACAAAATGTAGCAGAATGTTTAATTAAAGATCTTTAAAAAAAATAAATAAATAAATGAAAAATTAGCCAGGCTTAGTGGCTCAGACCTTTAACCCCTGCACTTTGGGGGGCTGAGGCGAAAGGACTACTTGAGCCTGGGAGTTCGAGACCAGCCTGCACAATATAGGGAGACTTCATCTCTGCAAAGAATTAAAAAAAAAATAGCTGGGTGTGGTGGCACATTCTTGTGGTCCTACCTATTTGGGAGGCTGAGGTGGGAGAATCGCTTGAGCCTGGGATGTCAAGGCTACAGTGAGCCATGATGATATCTCTACACTCCAGCCTAGGAAACAATGCAAGATCCTATCTCAGAAAATGAAATAAATGAGTAAATAAATAGATAAATATTTTAATAGGAAAGTCTTTCTTCACTGAAGGAATTTCAATATTAATCCACTGCAAAAACAAAAGCAATTCATAACCCCTCTTGTGTCTGTGACAGAAATACTTTCATTCCTTCTTTAACAGATTTTTAAAAAGATAGAAAGAGAGGGAGATAAAACAGGTGTCCATTGTTCGTAATCAGTCTAGACATTTACGAACTTCTTTTTGAAGAATCACAGATAAAGGTATAGGCTATAACCCATAGTAACTTTCAATTTAGTAAACATTTTAAAATCTGATTACCCAACTATGGAACAATGGAAATAACTTAGTTCAGATTCAGCCCACAAATATGTGGAAATATGTTAAATTTCTGCAGAAAATGAATCTATTTAATAAATGTAAAGGTCGATTTCATCTGACTCATCATGTATGCTTCCTAAATGCCCACTGGAAAGGTGAAGTGAAAAGCACATGGACGAGACAAAGAGGGATTTGAAGAAGGGAAATGGGAGAAGTGCATATTTTTTATAGTTTCTTCTTTCTTTTCTCTTCTAATCCACTCCTTTTTGGATTCTCCATATTTTAACATGATTGGTTGAAAATATACATTTCTGTGCTTTGGGGCTATTCTTACTCCTTTCTCCCTTCACCTCTCTCCTTTCAAACCTTTCATACTGATCTTTTAAAAGATTGCTGTTAACCTGGCTTTCTTTCCATCCTCTCTAAGAGAGAATGAGATTAGACCAAGATCTCATTTGCTTCATCCGGTTGGGGATCATAGTTCCTGAGAGCTAACCAAAGCGCCGCCTTGGAGTGGCGCTGGATACAAGTAGCCAAATCTCTAGCAGAGCTTGTGAAGGTATCACAGAAGCTATGTCTGGGGAAAAGAACAAAAACAAAACAAACAACAACAAAAATTGAGTTTAAAATTTTTTTCCATGCAGCTGTACTTTTATTGTAACCATTAGTCCTCATCAGAACATTTTTAAGTATAAATTCCTTCATCCCTGAGGATATTTTATGTTTTATATTGAACATAAGAAGGGAGATCAAGGAATAGATATCACATTCATGAGCTTACATTTAAGCAAGACAGTCTTTTCAAAGGAACAAAATGCTATTTCCTAAAAGGCATGTAAATATAAATGCTGACAAATAAATTAGAGGATAGTTGTTCCTATTTTTAATATTGGGAGGCATCTGATGCATAATGGTAGTCATCTTTAATACCACCAAAATTTGCCAGAGCATAGCTAAATGCTATTGTTACTCCAGAATTATTTGTTTTTTATTGTTATAAACTGCCTGACAAAAAAGAGAGAAGTAGTAAGAGCGAATCACTATAAGCAATGTATACAATGACTTAGTTGCCAGATACTGACCCAAGATTGCTTTAGACTCATTCAGCCTCTTGCCCTTGAATATCCGTATGTTATGTAGCCACAGTTATAATTCATCATGATTCCATGAAATTGCAGAGCTACAGGTTCACACAGATTAAGTTATATTTTGTTCCCACTTTATCCTCATGCAGTAAAATATGTTACATATATTTCAACAGCAATATTGAAATAGAAAAGTGTTTCCTATTTGACCTGAGCAAATCAGAAAACAAAATAACCCTGAAAATCACAGTTCTCAAATAATTGACTTGTAATTTTATCCTATGTATATAATGTTTGTAGGCGGTCTACTAGGGTACTTCAGTTGTCATTTTAGAGAATATGATAGGCGAAAACTCAGAAGCCCAGAGATAGAAAATAATTAACTAAAATCAGTAAGAAAGTGACCTTAATATAAATGAACTGAGGCAGGCAAAGAAGTCTATCAGATCAGGAAACATTTGATTTGGATCATAATCAAATAATCAGAATAATTTTATTCATTCTCAGTCATAAGAAAGTTAAGAAGGTAGCATAAACAACATTTTTATCATATTTTCCCTTTTAGATTGAACATACTTTTTTGAATAGTGGTGTGTACCAATCATTCTGCAATGTGCTTTGATAGACTACCATATTTCATAATTGCATTCTCTGCTCCTTTTAGGCTACAGATCAGCAGTTTTCATGTTTCACCCCTGTTTCCATTAGAAAAGCAATTCAAGTTAGATATAATATTTAAAATGTAGGTTTTCGTTGTTGATGATAACTGTTTCACTCTCTCTTGTTTCATCTAAAAAACACAAAAGTCTTGTTTTAAAACAACCATTGTATGATCACGACTAGGTCAGCAATAGAGCAGGATTTATCACAGATGGCTCATCTCTGCTCCATATGGCTGGGGTGGCTTGACTAGGGCTACACTTACATGCCTGGAACTGGAGGGTAACCAGTCAATTGGGGGTACCTGTGTTCCCCACATGGCCTTTTTCTGCAGCAGAATAGTCTGGACTTCTTTATCTCTTGGCTGGGTTCCCCGCCTACAGACGTGGAAGCTGCAAGTCTTCTTTAGGATCAGACTTGAAAGACTCAGACATCATTTCTGCCTAATGGCGTTGGTAAAAGAAAGTCACAGAACCAGCTCAGATTTCAGTTTGGGAAATGGATTTTGCCTCTTTACGGGAGAAGTAGCATGCACATACACATAGGCATGGGAGAAGTTTGTGGTGGCCATCTTCACAACCTACCACAATTATAAGATGAAAACATATTTTAAGTTTAAAAATTTACATCATCTACATTCTCATTCTCTGCTTTCTTCCTCCTTTCTTCCACAGATGCCTGTATATTATTACCCATCTGGTCAGTACCCTACCTCAACCACACAACAGTACCGGCCCATGGCCCCGGTTCAGTACAACGCTCAGAGGAGTCAGCAGATGCCACAGGCAGCACAGCAAGCAGGTACTTGGAATCTGTTTCCCATTTGCTTCTCAACCCAGTTATTTTTGCTGGTGAATCTTGTACTCTTTGGATGAGTGTCCAAGCTTGGCAATTTAAACCAGCACATTTTCTCTACCCAGAGAAGATAACAAAGCATTTGATTGACTCTGTGTGGAAAAGTAGTAGGTACAAGAAGGTGAAGCATATGTCAGACTAGCATCCGTGGCATGAATGTTAAACGGTCTCCATAAATTATTTTTTGATCCTTCTTCTGTTAAAGCAGAAAGTCAACCACGTCCGTACCTTTCTAGTTCATACCTTCTTTTAATTTATTTTTTCTTTTCAATTTGAAGAGAGTGCTTCCTCTGTTCTTAAGGCTAGGGAACCAAATTAGGTTGTTTCAATATCGTGCTAAAAGATACTGCCTTTAGAAGAAGGCTATTGACAATGCAGCGTGTCTCAGTGGAACTCTGACTCCATGGTTCACTTTCATGATGGCCACATGCCTCCTGCCCAGAGCCCGGCAGCCACTGTGCAGTGGGAAGGGGGGCCGATACACTGTACGAGAGTGAGTAGCAGGTCTCACAGTGAACCGGTCTCTTTCCCTACTGTGTCACACTCCTAATGGAATGCCGTTATCCAAAGAGCAGCACGAACCCGACAGGGCTGAGTGGCTTGTGCTAGGGAGAGGTTTGTGTCATTCCTGCTGACCAAACTGCGGGAAAAACTGCTAATTGTCATGCTGAAGACTGCCTGACGGGGAGACTCTGCCTTCTGTAAGTAGGTCATGTAAAGAGCATGTGCTCCTTGCTGCTACTCATAGATGCCTGCTCCGTGATCTGATTTCTGCACCGAATCTATGTTATGCATATGGAATGTATACAGATACATGTATGTAATATATACACAATATGTACCATTTTTATAACCTATGAGAAAAGTGCAGTTCTTGCCAAGGATTAGCACCAATCACAGACATCCTAAGAATACCAATGCTGACACTGCTAGCATCCTGTCAGACTGGAGAAAGAATTAAATTCCCCCGTATTGTGGATGGTTACATGTTCTTTGGTTTATCTCATGGCCTATTTAAAGTCTGTGGGAGAAGAATTAGAGAAACCTATATCTTCCAGCCAGATTTTGTCTTGTTTCAGCACTGTATTAGTTTGGGGAAGAATATATTTGACCTCTGAATTGACTTTAGACTTTTGCAGTGTTTTGAGAACACTAAAGGGTTTCAAATAACTATTTGTTTTTAAAAAATCACTTGGCAATATTTTCTCTAATTTGTGGAAAATGTTATTACCTTTATCATTTTGGTGGTAACGGTGCTATCAGTTTTGATACATGCTGTAGAAATGTGTTGCTTGCATTCTGGACTATCTTATTTTATGCTAACGTTAATTAAAGGGTTAATTTACAACCTTGAGGATCTTGGTTTAGAGGCTATGTGCAAGTTTTCTACTTGGTTACTAATGCCTTTAGAAGAAGAAAGATGCAGATATCTAATTATAATGATTTTTATTAGGTTTGGTGCCACTGTGTGGCAATTTTTAAAGAGATTATTTCAGTCTTGTGGTGGAGTGTCATCATACAAAGAAACGCAGTTACAAAACATGCTGCAATCCACTAAACCCATAAACTCTAGATCTATGTGAGGGGATGAGAAAGTTAGACGAATATGATAACTGGGCGACAGAATTAGATTTCAAAAAAGTTTAGGCCTCCCCCACTGACTTCTCCATTGCTTTTTCTTCTCTTCACTAACTTCATTAGTGGATGTCAAAACAAGAGACAATATATGAGGCATTTTTTACTCTTTAATAAAACACAATGGGAGAATTAGGGGATGTGGAAACACCCTCCCCCATTCAGTTAGAGACCTCACTGGCTCCAACTACATTCCATGGCAACCCGGTAGCTTTGGTTTGTCACATTCTCCCACATCACCGCAAAAATGACACCCCCGAGGTGAGATAATGACACTGTAATGAGAAGAGTGCACTCTAGAGCAGCATCAAGCTCAATATAGAAGCAAGGCAGTGCCTAGGGTGTCAAGGAAGTGAGTGCCAGTTAATGTGGCCTGTACAGGGTGAGGAAGTGAGAAAAGTGAAATGATCATAAACAGTATTGTCCCCAGAAATGATGGCATTAGTATACACACGCACACTGAGACCTTTGGGCTCTTGGTTTTTGTGACCACCACACTGGATACCTGGCCTAAAATCCCAACACAATTTCCACCACAGTGATGAATGTACCTAGTATTTGGGAAAGCAGATGGTGTTCCCTGGCCTTACAGAGAATCACTTCTGCTAATAAAATCCAAGTAACCAGACCACACAGTGGCTCTTTGAGAGTGCACAGAGGCTCTGGGTCCTACAGCTGGGAGTCCTTTTGTTGAGCCTAGGGAGACTAACAGAAACTCTCCAAATAGACATGGCAGTCATTTGTGAGAGCAACTCTATGTGGATGGACTATCTCATAGAGGAAAGAGCCTCTTCAGATAACTGTATAAGTTATATTTTCTGGAGGAACTAGAAAATAAGACTTCTCCATCTTTAAGTCAAACTATGGGCTACTATCAGCATGTCACCCTCCCACAGTCATGTTTTAACTTGTTCTTCCTCCTGCCTCCTGCAGCTGTGTGTCTTGGGATCTGACCCTCTTCCATCTTCATCTGATAATGACACCAGATTATGTCATAACATCCTCAGCTATCACGTGGTTAAAATTAGAGTGAGACAGAATTATGTCAGTTAAAGTCAAATGAGATTTTAATCTGAATTTGCTTCTTGGCGCTGTTCTTAATCTTTATTTAATTGCAGTAAAAAGCCTCTCTTCCTTCTCCTACATTCTTGCCAGAATTGAAATCTCTGTCAGTTACTACATCTTTCCTAAGACTTAAAACTCTACACAGTGAATTTTTGTAAAGTGAGCTGGACACTATACTGTTGATTAAATAGGACACCTGAGTTCCCCTGTGGCACAGTAGGGAGACATAAGTTCTTTATCCTGGTAATTTTGTACTCTTCATCCGATCAGCACATGGTAAAAGGTCCTAAACATGTGGAAGAGGAAGCCTATGTTGGTGGTAATTATAAATAAAGAACACTAATGTTGGGGCCAGGTGTGGTGGCTCACACCTATAATCCCAGCACTTTGGGAGGTGGAGGCGGGTGGATCACCTGAGGTCTGGAGCTCGAGACCAGCCTGACCAACAGGGTGAAACCCCGTCTCCACTAAAAAATATATAAAAATTAGCTGGGCATGGTGGCGGGTGCCTGTAATCCCAGCTACTTGGGGAGGCTGAGGCAGGAGAATCGCTTGAACCTGGGAGGCGGAGGTGGCAGTAAGTCAAGATTGCACCATTGCACTCCAAATTCAGCCTGGGCAACAGAGCAAGACTCCATCTAAAAAAAAAAAAAAAAAAGGAACACTAATGTCGAGAAAGTTTAGAGAAATCAAATGGTGGAGTTGCAAAATGATATTTGGAATTTGTAGCTACATTTGTAAGAAAAATAAAAACCTTCAATTTACAAATATCTCCAACAGAAGAATTTGTTTATTGCCAATCTGGCATTATCAGGTACCTCCAATAGTGGGGAAATGGTTTTCTTTCTGAGGGAATTATTGATAGCCCAAGTCTGTGTGGAAGAGCAGTTATCAGGATAGGTGCACGACCTCATTAGCCAGGCATGGTGGTACTTGCCAGTAGTCCCAGCAACTTGGAGGAGTACAAAATCACCAGGATAAAGAACTTATGTCTCCCTACTCTGCCTCAGGGGAACTCAGATTTCCTATTTAATCAATAGTATAGTGTCCAGTTCACTTTATAAAAATTCATTGTGTAGAGTTTTAAGTCCTGAGGTGAGAGGATTGCTTGAGCCTGGGAGATTGAGACTGCAGTGAGCCATGATCATGCCATTGCACTCCAGCCTAGGTGACAGAGCGAGGCCCTGTCAAAAAAGAAAAAGAAAGAAGGAGGAAAGAAAGAAAGAAAAAGAAAGAAAGAGAGAGAGAGAGAGGGAGGGAGGGAGGAAGGAAGAAAGGAAGGAAGGAAGGAAAAGAAA
Organism: Gorilla gorilla gorilla; assembly: GCF_029281585.2. NCBI lineage: Eukaryota > Metazoa > Chordata > Mammalia > Primates > Hominidae > Gorilla > Gorilla gorilla. Next base: position 45,641,916 of record NC_086017.1, read on the forward strand.
GAAAGACAGAAAGAGAAAGGAGAGAAAGAAAGAAAAGGAAGAAGGAAGGAAGAAAGAAAGAAAGAGAGAAAGAGAGAAAGGAGAGAGAGAAAAGAAAAGAAAAGGAAAGAAAGAAAGAAAGAGAAAGAGAAAAGAAACAAAGGGAGAAAGAGAAAAGAAAAGAAAGAAAGAGAAAGAAAGAAAGGAAAGAGAGAGGGAGAGAGGGAGGGAAGGAAGGAAAGAAAGGAAGGAAGGAAAGAAAAGCAGTTATCAGGTTATGGCTTGTTTATAAAAAGACTGTAGTTTTAAAATCATTCTATCTTTGGAAGACTTGGAAGTGAGAATATCTTAACTGGAAACAGAGTTTCTCAACCTTCAGATATTGAAATGAAGTGTTGATGAACAAACATTTCATTCCTTAATGTTTTAAGTTTATTTTAGTAGTTAGCTCTCATGCCATTTTTTTAGTTAGTACCTGCGTTGCTATGGTTTTGTTCTTGTTGAGAAACATATTTAAGGCCACAAAAATATTAGCAATTATCACATCTCCCATTGATTCGGGATCTCTAGTGGGCTAGTTTAATCACTACCACAGGTTTGCAAGGGAAATATAGTGTTCCTTCTTTACAGATAGGTGAAACTATTGCTCAGGGAGGTGAAATAAATTATCCTGGGTCTCAAGGTTAACTGTGTAGGGAAAAGCACCCAGACATGACTGGTTTTAAGCCCACATGTTAAGCATTTTATTGGAACAACTTAAACACGGTTACTAGTTTTGCCTTTATATGCTAACATGGATGATTGCATAAAAACTGGCATGTGAGAAATAAACCAGCATGCCCATGTTATAGAGGCAGGTAATATTTAGTTAATTGTTCAAGTACACAGGTTGACCTAAAAGCAGAAAATATAAGAGCCTTGGTCTTCTGCCTCCCTACTGAGCTTGGGGTTCCATATCACTTTGTAGAGATGATCAATAACAACAAATGGCAGAAAGCAGCTGAGACATTTACATTCAAATCACACACTAGAAAGGAAAAGAAAACAAAAAAGAGTTCCTTTTAAATGGTTTCCAACTCCAAATTTCCTATGAAGTTTGACTTAAAAAGAAATATACTTAGCTTCATTCTCGGCTCTCCAAAATCTTGGTCATTCCTAAAAGCAAAAAAAAAAAAAAAAAAAAAAAAAGGAACTTATAAAGTCCTATGTGTGTTCTATGTGTGTTCTTAAATGGGAATTGGGGGAAGAAGTTTGATTTAGTGTCAGAGTAACACTAGCCTTATAAAATGCATGGGAAAGTGTTCCTTCCCTTTCTATTTTTGGAAAGCGATTGTATAAAATTGGTACTAAATCTTCTTTAAATGTTTGTTAGAATTCTCCAATAAATCCATTTGACCCTAGAGATTTTCAGAAACATTTTTTTAACTTTGTATTTTAAGATAATTTATGGAGATTTTAAATTGTGAGTTAATTTTTTATGATTATAGTATTCAGATTATATATTTAATCTTTGCTTAGTTTGGGTAGTTTGTGATCATTAAGGTCTTGGCCCATTTCTTCTAAGTGGCTGAATTTAAGAGTATAAAATTGATAGTCTTATTTCTTTACTATCTTTTTGTAGCTTCAGGATATGTTGTGATATCCTGTTTCATTCCTGGTATAGATGATTTTTAACTTCTCTTTTTTTATTTTTGTCAGCCTTGCTAGATTTATCAATTTTATTGATCTTTTCCAAGAACTAGCTCTGTTTCATTGATTTTTCTATATTGTTTTAGCTTCAATTTCATTGATTACTGACTTATCTTTATTACTTTATTATTTTCTTCCTTCTGTTAATTTTAGGTTTATTTTGCTTTTTTTTTTGGTGGTTTCTTGAGATAAGAAGTTAGATTTTTAATTTGAGATTTTTTCTCTTTTTTAATGTAAATATTTAATGCTATAAATTTCCCTTTCAGTCTTGCTTTAGCTGTGTCCCACAGATTTTGATATGCTGTATTTTCATTTTCATTCATTTGTATATATTTTTAAATTTTCTCTGAGACCTTATCTTCTCCCGTGGATTATTTAGAGGTGTGTTGCTTAATGCCCCAGTGTTTAGAGATTTTCCTTTTGTCTTCCTGCTATTGATTCTTGATTGATTCTATGATAGTTAAATAACATATTCTGTATGATTTCAGTTCTTATAAAATTTTTGAGGTGGTTTTACGACCCAGGAAATAGCCTATTTAGGTGAATGTCCCATAAGCACTTGAAAACACTGGGTATTCTGTGGTTATTGGGTGGGATGTTCTATATATATCAGCCAAATCAGGTTGGTTTATTTTGTTGTTCAAGTCTTCCGTATTTTTTCTGTTTTTATGTTTACAGTTCCATCAGTTGCTGAGAGGTGGATATTCACAACCCCACCATAAGACTTTCTAAAGCCCTGGAATGAATTTCAAGGCAAAAGTTGCCTCCAGTGTCCCTGACATGAAAAGACAGAGGAGGGACTTAGTTTTGCAGACCATGCTATCTTTTAGTTGCTTTTGCAATTGAATAAGAAATGTTTTATCACCTAAAAAAAAGTTAACCTTTCATAAAAATAGTCTGGAAGGTAAAAGTCCTGTGAACAGTGATTGGGCTTTGGGTGAGCTGTTCCTATAAGCTTCTGCCCGCATCTCTCACTTGCCAGGCTTTCAGCCCTGTTGCTTAATGCCAGTAATACTACTTTAGATTTAGGTAGAAGAGTGATGAAGATGACCGTTTACAAAGGAAAGTTCAACAATCTGCCTTCCTAATAGACCAGGAGGGTCTATACTCTTGAATGCCGTGAAGATAGAACAATATGAAATCAAGACAGCTACATAGCAGAGTAAAGAGGGTAAAAAAGAGCATGAGAGTTAAATAAAATTATAACTTCAGCAAATCATTTGGTACGGATTCTGAAACTGTAGAGATGTGTCTCACCTCTGCTTTATAAAATCCCTTTTCTCTTCTACCCTCCCCTACTCCCAACTATCTGCTGAATGATTCATTTTGGGTAAAAAGCAGTTTCATAGAGCATTTTCCATTAAAATGTTTTACTTTTGAAATTACAGTTCAGAAGGAGGTCATGAAAAAGAAATCCTAAAAATGCATAGTATTGCAAAACCCATGCAGCTTTTATGGGGCTTTCTTATGGTGATTTAATGTACCTCTGTTCTGCGTGAGTAAGTAAGTGATACTCCAATCGGCCTTGCAGTAGTAGAATTGGAATTTCTCACGGAAGACAATAGTGGAAGTCTTTGGAATTTTTTGGAATGTCTTTACTCACTCTTTTCACTTACATTTAAGATAAACCTCACTTTGGACTATCCCTTACAGTCTGCTCAACAGCCAGAATGAGACATGAGTACTATGAATATAAATGGAGTTTAAATACCTAATTTTGCTAAATGAGGAAAGTGAGGCCAGAAGGCCAGTCTCTGGTCCAATGCAGTCTCTCTTGTCAGAGCCAGAGAGGGTCTTCTGCTACTTTAGCACCTACAGAATTAATAACAGATACAGATTTCAGAAACTTAGCAAGCTTATTCAGTCTGACAAAGTCTGACTTGTCAGAGTCTACTCTGCCTATGTAAACTCAAAACCATCTAATACCTGCAAGTTGTAAAGAGAGCACACAAATAAGAGAAAACAGTATCTCAATAATTTGGAAATATGTTATTACCTATCCCCACTCATAAGAAAAGAACTGGAGATTCTCCAACTGTCAGAGTATGACCTTTTTCTTCCCAGATAGAGAAGGTGGAAATGAGCCTTTGCAATAGGCCTCTTGTTTGTTGAGCTAATTGGGGAAGCTAATGATGGATACAGATAAATCAGGTTGCAATGAACTAAAAATACATGCAAATAAAAGACATAGGAAAGAATGGTGAGGGAAGATGAAACCAGGTCAGGGAATGTATATCCTGTTTGTTTTATTTTGCTGACTGATACTATGATAACAGTATCAATCAGGAATCTGCAGACAGCACTCTGAACTTTTGGATCTAGATGCCATTGAATCAATCCTGTATTCTACATCTGAGGAAACTATGTATGTTTAAAGAGTTCTTTGGTGAAGAATTGTGAAGTTGGAGGGGGTCAGCCTGTCAGAAATACAAACTTTAAAATAGGCCAGTTTTTGTTTCCCTCTGGAACAAAAATTCAAAATGCCTTTCAACTCTTCAGTTATAGTTATTCAATTCCCTGTAGCACTTCTGTACACAAATCAACTCTAAGCCTCTGAAGATTCGTAAAAACATCTTGCAAATGCTATCCCCAAACCCTCTCATGGGAGATGAGAAGGTTACTATAACCAGGCTCCTAGAACTTTAATGTGCATGGAAACCCTGATCTTGTTAAAATGCATTTCAATGCAGAAGCTCTGGAGTGTCTTGAGATTCTACATTTTTAGCAAACTCCCAGGTGATGCTGGCGCTACTGGTCTATTATTTTGAGAGCAATGCCATAAACAGTACATTTTTATTCATGGTCAGCTCATATACAAGTTGTTGCAAAGGGAGGGGACCTACCCAAATTCATTATTTTATTTCACATTATTTGTATTAGGCACAATTCTAATATTTCATAGTCAACATATCTAATCTTGTGAATTACAGCTAGTATTTAGAATTAATATGCTAATGTTTACAAATCCAAATTTTAAGAAAGCATATGAATATACTGTGATTCTATAACATAGCAGACACTCATAAATGCATGAATAACATGTGTACCTATTTTCACTTTGGTATGGCAGGAAGTGAATGTGTGTGTGTGTGTGTGTGTGTGTGTGTGTGTGTGTGTAAGTGAGAGAGAGAGAGAGAGAGAGAATATTCATTTTAGCCAGATCTCTTGGTGGTTTATTTTTCCCTTGTGGAAAATATGGTGCTTCAGGTAAAGTTGTTGTGTGAATATTTTAAAGACTAAAACAGAAATTTCTCAACCATCTAATTCAAATATAAATAAGAGCAAAACTGTGGTTAAATATTATGAAATCAAATAGAATGACAGCCTAACAAATCAATTCAAGTCAACATATGAATATACACATTTTGTGTTTCAAAGTTCAAACACCCAAGGAATATGTCTCAGACCTTTTGGGAAACTTTCAAAGGTATAATATGTTTCAATTTTGGTATGCCTAGTGATTTGGGAATTTCAACAAATTTAAAATAATAATACTTCCATGAAAGCTCATTTCAGTTGTTCAGATGGCAGAAAATAACCAGACTGTGAAAATGTATCCCTATCACCCTTTGCTCCTGGCAGCTCTTTCCTTCAATCATTTCAGTTTACTCTTGAATGAATAATAGTGGAATGGACTTAGTGGCATGGCTGGCAGGAAGATATGATTATCTGTGGAACATGTATATTTGAAAAGAGACCAAAGCCACGATTTCTTTTCTGATAGTTCTTCATAGAAATTCAATAAATAGTAACGTGTTTAGTTTTTTTGTTCCTTCTTTTAGAAGTAATGTTTCTGATATAATAGCGAGCTGTTAGTATTAACAGCTCCAAGTAAGAAATAAGGTTATTGCCTCTTTAATGTTGTTCTGAAACACATTTGGGATGGGGCAAAATGTACCTTAATGGAATCTACAAATTTATTTAACCAAAGCAGTTGAGTAAGGGTTGACAGTGAATTCAATATTTTTAGCTTGACTGATTAATGTAATTGTCAATGTAATTGAGAAGGGTTTTTTTTTTTCAAATATCGCTTTTCTCATTCTTTGTGCTTCTGCTATTCTTCACCTTGATTTTTTTGTTCCTTGGGGTTGGCTGGAGATGGGGAGAAGGAGCATCAGAGCTGAAGAAAGAATGTGGAATACTGGTATGACCAATAAGATACATTAATTTATAAACAGTAGGATTTTTGTCTTTATACCTTAATTTGCCTTCTCTAAGAGTTGATGATTCTTTAAAAAGATGTATTTTCCTAATAAGTTACATACATTTTAATATTTAGAGTCCACTATTCTTTGTAATTTTTATTTGAGGAAATAGGTGTAACTAATAACACTGAGAGAAGCAATGCAAAAGTTGTTACACTTGACAGCTCTAAGGACATGATTTATACTTTGGGTGTCTGCACTATTATATTTCCAAAAGCAGAGGGGTGAGTTATTAAAGAGTGACATGAGGACTTAATTGTCTGATGTCTGTTAACATCAGTGGGAGGAGTCACATGGATAAATCCGTGTGGAACATGCTGTTCTGAAAATATTAGTTTGAAAAAACTTTCTATGGAAATGTTCATGTGTTTCTTTCATTAATTGGTCTAATTATTCCATTTACAAAAATGATAATGAGAAGTATAACACTGGGATTAAGAGAAAAATTAACATTATTAAGAGAAATAATAAGAATCATGCTATTTTTAGACCTAAAAATCTTACACATTCCCAAAAATGGTATAGATGGCCAGGTTCTCTCTGTCCCCAGGAGGTTATAGTAAAAGGAATTTGTTCAGCACATTTGCAGTAATTGCTTTAGCACTTCGTATTTTATGTGATTTTTGGTGTTTAAATTTACATTTGTTATGCGGTTAAGCACTACTTGTATTATTAGAATTTTCTGTAAAGATGGAGAGTAAGACAAATTATAGCATTATCTGTTTTCTTTACTATACAAAAGAAAATAGAAAGCAGTCATTTGGCAAAAACAGAAAGAAAAAGGAGATTTGGATTAAAGATGGCAAGAAGAGAAAGGTGGCAAGTAAAGCATACACATATATGTTATTGAAAGCTCTAGCATTTCTTTGCAGTTTTTCTAGGAGACAAACTAAATAAAAAACAAAATAACCCTAAAAATTTCAAACTACTTTTTCCAATAATGTGATTTGCCTGATTATTTAACTGAATGAAATCTTGACTCTCCCTTTTACTTTTCTCCTCCTTTTGTTTCTTGTTAATTTTTTGAGAGCAATTTCTGTTCTCAGTTGTCACCTAGATCTATGAACTACCCTGTTTTTCAGTCCCACTTTTCTTCTGAAGCACATTTAAAACAAACAAATAAACAAAACTTTTTCATTGTCTCCACCACCTTCCCAACCCTGTCTGTTTTCTCATTGTATTTTCTATCTTTAACTCTTGACTGTACACAAGTTCTCTGCAACTCTCTTTATACTCTTTTTTTCTTTTTATATTAAATAAAATTTGCACTTCAAACTCAGGATGCTGCTCATGTTATGTTTTAGTTGTCTGCATTTTTCTCTTTATCAGTTCTTTTTCTTTCTATTCTGCACATGTCTCTCCATTATGAGATAGGACACTTCATTATTCCAGAGACAGTCTCAATCTAACAGCCAAATAATGAAGAAGAATTTCTGGGATTTTCTCCTTTTCTAGTAAAAGACCACAAAGAGTACCATGCTATTTCTTGTTCACCATGGTATCCCTAGAGCCAATGTAAATTTGGCCCTCAGGATTTGTGACTTCACGTAGCAATTAGTTGTGACAAAAGAGTGAAGAGCATCTTAAGTAGTGTTATTTTTATCTTGCTTTCCAAATTCAGAGATGCAGTGGTACCCATGGGAAAACTGCAAGGCTTTTGGATGGTGTTTAAATTTTTCATTTCCAAGAACTACACATTTGCTTAAAAACTTTAGTGGTATTCCAATTTTGAATAGAAAGCAGTTTGCAAATTGCTGAACTTATAAGACACTATCTCAGAAGTAAGTACCCCTGAAAGACGCTGCTTTTTAAAACTCTTTCTTCATTCTACTGTCTTTAGACATGACTGCTTACTACAGGGACACAAATGCAAATTCAGCAAAACCAATCAGCATGGGCTCATTTTACTCATTACCTCCTAGTTTGTCTATTCCCCAGACCAACAGCATAAGATCACAGTTTTAATCACCCCCTCCAGCTCTGAAATACCAAGAGCCCTTCTGTCCAAATGAGTGGCACATGAATGTAATGGTTCCACAGCAACAATCACTGTAACCTAGGAAGGCTACAATACTGTCTGTAACTCATCGAATTAGTATAATTCTAAAAGAAACACTGTAACTTAGGCACTCTGTTTAGAGCTTATGGGAGTGACAGTCTTATAAGTGGGTTCACTAGTTGGTTCAGTAGTTATAGTATGATTCCATGGCTGAGGCATATTTGCACATACGTTCTTTGGGAGAGTATGTTACCAACGTGGAGTAGCCTTCACATTTATGCTCCTGTCCAAAGCCACGAAACCACCACAGACCTTCCCCATGCTTTCATTTAGGTGCTATTCACAGTTGTCAGCCAATCCTTCCTGGTGGCAGTGATAGTTTTGATGGCTCTTCAGTGACTCCCACCAATCCCTAATCATGAGGAAGATGCTTAATCATGGGGAAGATGTCAGCCGACATCATGATTCCCACACTGTTTTTTGAAGGTACCTAGAGACTTGTAATTCTCCCAGATGCTCTTACTACTTTGGGGATTGTTTTGTTGTTGTTGTTGTTGTAATAGGTCCAGCACAATTGCACCCTTTATAAGCCACTGTGTGTCGTATTTGTTCTGAGAATAAAAAATAAATGGCAGAAAGAAGGTCCAGATTAAAACCAAAAGCACACCTTGCAGAATGCAGGATATTGCAGTGGAACACACATTTTGAGTATTGTAGGAATATGCAGTAAAATCTGTCAAGCTAGCTCCAAGTAGGTTTGCATTAATTTTTGTTTCCTAAGGAAAACAACTTATAAACAAATATCACTTTCATTACTCATTTATGCATGGGCAGTGTTAAATAGCCAGTGGTGTGGTATTACGATACAGAGTTCAGAGGGTTTGAAGTGCCTTTTAGTGATTTTTTTTTTTTTTGAGACAGGGTCTTTCTCTGTCACCCAGGCTAGAGTGCAGTGGCATAAGAACTGCAGCCTTGAACTGCCGAGCTCAAATAAGCCTCCTACCTTAGCCTGAGTAGCTGGGATTACAAGCACCCGCCACCACATCTGGCTAATTAAAAAAAAAAAAAAAAAACACTGTAAAGATACGGTCTTGTTATGTTGCCCAGGCTGGTCTCAAACTCCTGAGTTCAATTGATCCTTCCGCCTTGGTCTGCCAGAATGTTGGGGTTACAGGAGTGAGCCACCACACCCAGACCCCTTCAATGAATCTTGATGAATAATTCAATTTTCCCAAGTTAAGACCTACTAGGTCTACCTGCTAGAAAAGGCTCAGCTTTTGCTGACCTGGGCCTGTGGAATTGAGATGAGTCAAAGAGAACAATCCAATGACAAAAAAATAAATCCGAGAATAAAGCTCCAGCCTAGCTGAAAATTGTAGCAAGAATTAGGAGAAAGAGAAGACAATCCAAGTGGTGGTTTTTGTTATGTTTGTTATGTTTTCTTTTATATATAGAATATTTTATAAATTGTGAAAACAATGCAGTGCATAAAGAAGGCTTTTTAAAAAGACCTCAAAACTTTATGCTAACACAACAATGAATTTTTAGTTTTGACTCTTCTCTTTCTGCCTTTGAGCCTATGTATATATGCATGTTGTAGATACAAACATGTATTGTGATCATAGAGTATCGCAATTTCTTATTTATTTGGTATTATATTTATTCAAAACTCATTATTTTACACTTGATTCTGATTTCTGTGAAAATTTTTTAAAGAAGTAAAACTGTATTTTCAGATTTCATGTGTTTTACATAAAAATTCAAAGCAATTCATAAAACAACTGGTAGAACTAATTAGTTAATTTAACAATGTTGCAGAATAGAGGGACAATATACAGGAATCAACTGTGTTTTTACATACTTGTGGAAAACAAATAGAAAATTTAAAAAATCTATTTATAATAGCTACACAATTTTAATAGTAATAATTAATCACAACTTTCCTAACCTTGTGGCCCAGGGAGGATTAGATCATTGCCTCATTCATCTGAGAACCACTCCTTGAGCCCTAGACACAAAGCAGTATCTTGTAGAGAAACAGCAATTACAACTTGAAATATTTCTCCATGCAGTCCATGCTTTCCTGATTTCCTCGTCAATAAAGAAGCATATACTTGGGGGGCGGGGGAACTAAAGCTTTCAAATCTCTCATGTATCTTCTTTAGCTTCCACATTCAACAAATATTTCACAATAAACTTTGGTTTTGCTGCTTCTCTCCCCAAACAAGGACAATGCCATAGAAGTTTCTGAGTATTTTTCCACCTTCTGTCAAGGGCTTTTGTCTTTTTAATTTCCCATTGTTAAAAATGACACAATTCAAGGAGCTCACACTCTTTGAGTTGGAGTCTACCTCAAGTGCCTCTCTGAATATGCTACACAAAGGAGACGGTTTCCTTAGCAACAGGAATGTGACGAGAAAGAAAAAAAAAACATGGAAATATTTGCTCCCTAACTCCTTCCCCAGCACCTTCAGCCCTGCTGTTTGCCAGGCACAGAAACTACGCTTTTGACAAGAATTCAAGCTCCTGATTAGTTTAACCATTGTCTATAAGTCCCTCTACAAACCACATGCTCTATTTTTTTCATTAATGAAACCAGTTCAGCTGTGGAATGGTCATTTTCTCATTAGTGCCTTTAGCTGTTCTTTTCTATATATTTAAGTAAAGTAGAGAAAGGGAAATCGGGTTTTAAAAAGAGTGTGTGTGCGCGTGCTTATGTGTGTGTGGGTGGTGGGTGGATATATGAATGTGATTGTCCAGATAAGTGGATTTTAAATAACTGATAGCATTTATTTTTACATTTATTTCCAGTCTCTGAAATTTGCATATAAGATATATTTTAAACTCTGGCAGGAGGCAATGACATGTTTAGTGACCTCTATGAAAAGTAATGTATTAATTTGGCAGTACTTATGACACACTTATTAAGTATGCTTCTCAATAAACCCCCATGAGCTTAATGTGATTTTCTCTGTATATTAAAAATTGGCAAGACAAACATAGGTATATGAACTTACAGATAGAAGACTCTAACGGAGGTCTAAATCCAGGGACACCATTCAGCAATATGGAGATCAATAGATGTGATTTTCAGTCCTAAATGCTCGCTATGCCTAGGAAACCAATAAACCCACATCATTTGGGGTCCAAAGCACAACCTTTTCCCAATACAATTTGTCCCTCTTTCCTGTATCTTTTACTTACTCAGAGCAATGACATAATATGCATATACCGTTGTTGTTCATTTCTAAATTATTTTACTGCTGAGCTTATCAGCTATTGAAGAATGTTTGGTGTGTTGTAGACTTTCTCTTTTTTTTTCAGGTAATTGAACAGGTAATTGAGCCACCTGTTCAGCTTGGAACTTTAGGAATCTATGAGTTTGCCAATATATTTACTGTATCTTATTCAGGAAGAAGTCTTCCGCATAAGTAGAAAAAACAAAAGAATTAGTATCTGTCATTTTTTTTTTGCTTTCATTTTTTTATTTTCATCTTTTTCCTTTCATTTTCCGTGTGTGTGTGTGTGTATGACTTAAACAACTGAAATTTATTTTCCCACAGTTGTGGAGGCTAAAAGTTCATAATTAAAGCATTGGCAGATTTGATTTCTTCCGAAGCATCTCTCATTGATTTGCCAATGTCTGCCCATTCTTTTCAAACTGAAGAATTAAAGAAAAATATTAAGTGTGGAAAACCAATGTGCTATGCCAAAGTGTTCTTATAATGTGGCCAACAAACACTAACACTTTGGATTGTTTTACCACCAGCTAGCATTAACCAAAATAGAAACAGTGATCCTGTGTTCTTCCCATGTCGAGCCACCCGGTTGTTGTAAGAATTGCAGTATACCCTCAGGAACTAGAAGGCATATATTAAGCATCACATTGTATCTTCATGTGTATTTATAAATGGATCTTAAAACCCTAAAAATGACATGCCAGGGTTTATTCAAGAGGCTGTAAAACACTAAAAAGACATCCAAAAGCTTTCCTTTTTCCCCCTTGTTGTCGTTGTTGGTTTGTAGCGACAGTATCTGACTGTAAATTATGTGAATCAGTAATGCCAGCTCTCAGGATCCCAGGGAGCTGTCTTCCTGTCTCTGCTCACACAGGTGGCCCTCAGGGTTGGTGGCATTGTCTTGAAGACTGGATACTTGAATTCTGTCCATTTGCCTGGTGGTGACAGCCAGCACTTGTACGATGACAACTGCCATCTGGCTCTTTCTGCTAGATTTGTAGCAGAAGCCTCAGTTGAGTTTGGGGGATGCGAGATTCTCCAGGGAAGGAAGAACCTCTTTGAAATCACCACAGATGGCTTTATTTGGGGAAGAGAACAGGCACAGAAGTAGAAGGAGGAGGTAAAAAAAAAAAATCCGCTGGGAGTTTGATGTCTGCTCCTCTTAAAAGAACTTAAGATGAACTTCATTGATTGATCAGGACTGTATTATGTACATGGAAGAATTTGGAGGCATTGTGAAACCAAACTGAAACTTTAAAGATTTTGAAATTAAGCAGCCCATCATGGCACTGTGGATATTAGACTTTCCTAAGGAAATGTGTGAATGTGATGTAAATTTGCCATGGGAAAAAGTGCATTTTCATGGTTCCTAAATCATTGTTTCTTGAGAGATGTCCCACCCACATTAGGATTGGCAGGGTGGTGAAGGGGCTTATAAAAAAATGCAAATAAATGGATCTTCCTGAATTTCTGAGGGCTGGGCACCACCTTCCCCAAAAGACTACTCAGTTTTTGTGGGAAGAGTGCATTTCTCTAGTCTCTTTCAAAAGCACTTTTTTTTCCCTGACTGTAACAGATTCTAATGCTCAGGCAGATCCGCTTTTCTAAAATGCATTTTCGAGCAATTAATATGCCATTAATATTTAAGAACCACTGGCCTAAAGCTAATCTACTTTGAGAATTCTTCTGAGTTTTATTTTCTTCTCTATGTTCAAAGGAATAAAAGTTGGCAAGTATACCACTGAGTTCAAATCGAGGACAAATTTTCTTCCACATTTTCAAAGGCATCTAGGTTGTCAGGAACACTGTCTAATACAGCAAATGTTTGCTTTCTCTATATTTAGAGATGCATTTGGAGATGATTAAAACTATAAGGTTGGTGGGTAGGCAAAGTTTAGATGTAGGTAAGGTGCATGAAAAATTTGACATCTGGCTAGCAGTTTTTGGCTACTTTTAACACAAATCTACTCATAAGACCTCTGTGTCTTCAAAAGGGCTTCTTCTTTATACAGTAACCCCACACACATGAAGACAGGGCTGTTTATTTGGGAATAGCCCTCCTGCACCACCTCTGCCTTGTACCTTAGTGTCTATGGAGGTGACCTGTTGCCACTGTCAGCAAAGTTTGTGCTTTACTCTGTTGCTAAAAAAACAAACAAACAAAACAAAACCTCTGGTTTTAAAGGGCATATTTCAATATTCTCAGAGGGAAAAATATCTGAGTGGAATTAAGCTCCAGTGAGATTCTTGATTATTCGATGGTGAAAAGTGGAAGCTAAGATAAGATGGATTCCCAGTATATGGAGACTAGAAGGATTAGCACCTCAGCCACCAGTCATCTTAAAGCTGTGAGCAAAAAAGCTTATGTCATAAGTTTTGTTTCTACAGGTTTAATTTCTAAGTAAAAGCAGAACACCAACTTTGTAGCCAGGCAGTTATTTATTCATTTCAGCAAGTGTTTATTGAGCCCCTACTAGGACGGCACACATTCAAGGAAATCTGAAGACACAGACTGGCATCATTCCACACTGAAACCGTTGATGCCATCCATCCATGAGTCCATTCAGACCTGCTGTGATTTTTACAACATGTTTAAATAACAAAGAATTTTTTCCAAACACAGATCCCTCAACACCAAGGTCAAAAACTTTATAATAACTACACAGACTCTCTCTCTCCTCTCTCTCTCTCTGTCTCTCTCTCTCTCTCTCACACACACACACACACACACACACACACACACACATGCTTTTGGAATACATATCATTATTCTTACACTTAAAATTTTATTTTGTCAAGAGTCAATTGTTATTCTTCAAATATTTTCAATTAAAATTACAGAGATAATCTGTGGTAAAAATATTCTCCTTTGTGCTAGTAAACAAGATGGACTATATCTTGAACATGTTAAAATGATATTTGTGATTAATATCAGAGAAGTGCTGATATTGTTTCTGAGTTTTTGCTTATTTGCTTTCTACATAGAATCAATAAAATTGACAACTAGCATTGCCTATATATGCAGGTGTGATACTATTCAGGGTACTAGTATATTGGCCACTCATTATGAAACTTTCAGGTCCTCATATATTTTCTTTTATTACAATGATCTACTTATTTCTGATAAATATTGGATTCATAGAGGCTAAAGGGCTGGGAAAGGAAAACATTCGTGACGACTTACAACCATTTGATACGAGTTGTGTCAATACAGACCTCACACAGCAGACATGCAGTCAATATTTCTTGAATAAGCAAATGACACACTTCCCTAAAATAACACTAAGTATTAGTAAAAATGGTTCAAAAAGGAGGGTTCTAAGACGATGGTTCCAATTTATTCTTAATTTGAAGACAGGCATATATTGAGGTTTTATAAAACCCTAATTTAGCAATGTTTTAATGGCTAGAAGTTTAAAACCAGACTCAGACACTAAAGCCAAGTAAACTGTAAGAAACGATCACACTCTGAGATTATTCAATGCTGGTGAGGAGGGGCCATTTCTCTGCTGTCCCTCAATGCCTTCTTTCATTAAACATTACTGATTCTGATGCCCAGACACACCAGGTCTTCTGAGTATTAAAAGAATATTTTAGACTTTTAAAATAGCATCTGGAGAATTGAGTCAGAGGCTACAATGGGGTACATAAATACAGTATCAGACAGTTAAACATGGGGAACCACCAGACAAGAGTTCTAATAATAATAGTTCTGTGTGTCTTTTTAAAAATTTAATTACACAGCTAGGGTTGAGAAAAATCCTTCAAAAGTCTCTGATCTAATTAAATGGCACTCTTCAGGTGCGTTAAAACACCACTGGTTTTGATTAATAGTTCTCTTACCTGCCTCATTTCTGCCTCTCTTGGGTATCTCCCTTACAACTGGGCTGTTGATAAAAGGCGGAATTTTTACACGGCCTTAGGGTGACACATTAGAGTTAATGTCATATTGTGAATTGAAGTCCTGTGAATACCACCTGGAACTGCAGTTTGTGCATCTGATAAATTTTAAAAGTCTTGATATGTGTTTAACATTCAACTGTCTCTCATTGATGTGCCTCACCAAGGTGTGGAGTTGAATACTGGCTGACCCTCTGCCATGCTTGTCACCATGCAGTTACAATGTTATGGACAAGAGCTATTATCTAATCCCATGGAACCACATGGAGCTTGGACGGTCACTAGAATGGAACAAAACCCCTGACAATCCTTTAGCGGCTATTGTAAAATTGAATAGATATTACAGAAATGAATCTGGTGCATTGATCTTGACTTTGAAGGCATAACTGACTTTAGTGGCAGTTTAGATGTCTGGGTAGGGCCATCCTACAGTACCAGTATAGAAACCATGTGTTAAATTGTATTATTTCCGAAGTTTTCATCACCTTTGAGTATTTGTAGAACTATTCAGAAAAATCTTCATCAACAGTAAAATTTGGCGATGATTACTTTGTAACTCAAATGTGATTTTCAGGCCGGGCATGGTAGCTCATGCCTGTAATCCCAGTACTTTGGGAGGCCAAGGTGGGAGGATCACTTGAGCCCAGGAGTTTGAGACCTGCCTGGGCAACATAGGGAAATCCCCGTATCTCCAAACAAACAAACAGACATACAAAAGAAATATGATTTTCAGAGAGGATTGAATTGCTAAGGATGGCTACAATGAAAAAAAAAAGTACATTTAGAAAGAATAACCTGTTTTATGAAATGAAATTAAATATTAGTGTCTGTTCCTGCCTCATAGAAGATTATGGCAAAAGTTTTCACTTTTTTGGTAACCTAGAAATATAAGGTTGATGAAAAAATAACATTTAATTTTAACCTCTAAGAAATCTCTTAGAGACACATATCTTGGTCAAGAAGAATTATAACAGTATAATATGCATGCTTTTGCATGATAAATAGTAGCATTTTTAGAAATGTTTACTTTTATTATCATGGCTTTGATTTCAAATGCTGACAGCTTGTACTAAAACATTTAAAAGTTGTCAACTACATAAAGTGTGTGGCAAAAGATTTTATGAGGTTTTTTTCCTCCAAGTATTTTCTTTTCTTCTCTTCAATGGCTGATGTATGCTCCTGGGCTTCTGAGTTAAATTTGGATTCTTATGTGCTTTCCTCCATGCATCCCCGAGGTGAGATACCGATTTATGACAGTGAGTGGATATTCCGGGATTGACCACAGAAAGTGACACACCTGCATACCATACTTCAGGTGACCTTCTTAAGCATAGTTTTCTTTGGTCACAAAAGAGATTACTAAGGACTCAGAATACAGAGCAAAAAGGGAAGCCTAGATAATGTTTTGTGGGGTTTTAGTGTTCTGTTTGCATATATGTATACATTTTGTTTTTCTGACTGGTTCTGGAGAGATAAATGTAAGGACACCACTTTTACTAAAAAATTATAGTTCTGCCATTTGTATATCATAGAAATACATATGCATAGAGGAATATAGAGGAATTTTACATTCTTATTGAGTGTGGCAAGCAGTTGAACATTCATTATTTCTAAAACCTTTTCACTTCACAAGATCTGATTTAATGTTCTATATTCCGTTGATTAAATGTAAAGTTATAACATCAGAACTAAAATCATAAGCAATACATTATGTTCTCATGTACCTACTATTGCTAAAGGACAAGGAAAATTCTACTTAGGTTAATTATTTTAAATCAAAATTATCCTTTTAAGTAATTGAACTTAAATTTATATGGAATTTTTGCCAAAATTATTTCATTTTTCACACCTTACTAAACAATATATACACTGATAATATTATTGTTTGTTGTTACCTTAAATATCCTGAGCCTACCCTTCTTTTTCAAGGTTTACATCTGTCAAAATGTCAAATTCTAAGCAGGATCGCCTTGCCCTCATCTTTTTTCTTCTTCGGTAATTTGGGTTGAGAGAGTGATAGCAAAGCTTGTTAGAAACATGTCTGAGATTGATTCTGAGAGATAGTTAAGAAGCTTAGCTAAGAACAGAAACCAAGCGAGTGGGGTAGAAGGGAAATGCTGTAATGTGTAGTTAACTGGATCCCCTCTTTCACCCTGAGTCCTTCAGTTTATTGCATAAGTGAAGCATCAGTGTACTGAAATCAGCCAGCAAGCTTTCTTGTCAGTTGAGCATAGCTGGGATACAATTTTGCACACACCTTCTTGCCAAGGAACAAAACTCCACCATTCCAAACAAAGAGGTGACATGTAAATGTAAATGAAGACAGAGTGCTTTCAATGCTTCTTAAAATAAATTGAAATGTAAGTAGTTTCTTCCTAGTGAGTTATAAAATGAGAAAGATAGAAAAGACAAAAATAAGTCTTTTAAAATAGGTTAACCTCAATAATTACTACGTATAAATAATTTATTCTACATAATGGAATGGTTAAGCATAAGAACTAAGGAATTTGATTTCCTGAGTTAAAATTTCTGCCGTTTATATCTGTGTGACCTTAAACAAAGTAACCACTTTGTGCCTCAGTGTTCTCATATGTAAAATAAAGAAGATCTGAGGACTAGCTCATCAAGGATTAAATACAGTAATGCAAGTGAAGGGCATTTAGTGTTTGACACATAGAGAGCAATGACTGATTATTAATGTAGCTCTGGGTACCATGTAGAGCCTGTACAAGAAATGAGCACTGATTCTGAAAACTATTCTAAGTACCCCCTCTATTATTTATGTGGAGTATCCAATAACCAATGCATTCAGTGATCTTCCACGGAAATTTAACTCTCTGGATTTTAAATGCTACTCACATGCAACTAGAGTCATGTTTTTATTCTTTGAAAAAAAAATGGGAATTTTGAATTCTATTCATTTGGTTAAATACAGCCACATGGCTCTCCCAAGTTCCATTCTGAAACTAATTTGTAAATCTTCACAAGTTGGAGTAGTAATGGCACACATACTTAAGGTAATGTTGAATACAGCATGGAGGAGCCGATCTCTTTATTGATGTAAACAAGAGAGGCTTTGCTACTTAAAAAACAAAAAAGAAGAAGAAGAAGCACTAACACAGAATGAAACAATCAGGTGCTAATTTGTTTCTTTGCCTGCCCTAGATGCCACTGCGTGTGAAGGATTATCATAGAAAATGCATTCTTTCTGGAATTTTGAGCCTTTAGGCATTTGACGTGCCAATTGCCTTCACTTGGTTGTAGTCTGTAATTTATCACTGGAGTGTCCTACCCTGCTCAAATGCACCCTTTGTGGGCAGAGGCAAAGCTAATATACTCTCCAAGAGTATTTGAATTGCTTCAATAAATCACAGCTGCCACTGTAAGCAGTTTTATCATTTGCCAGAACAATAAGTTATCATTTTACCTTATAGATGCAATGCTTTCCAAGACTTTTATTTGTGTAAATTGTAATGCACCATCACCTATTTCTTAAAATGCAATTAAGAAGCTCATATTATACATATGTGTGTGTGTGTGTGTGTGTGTACATGAATATATAAACATATTTTAAGGTGCAAGGAAGTATTCCAAGGCAATGGTGTGAGCTTACCAAGAAATGGGGCATTTTTTATCCTGCTTATTTTATAGCAGCGATTACTATAATGGTGTGAGCATTAAATGCTTGGAATTGGGGTTAAACTTCATTTAGCTCTTTACTGCTCCAGTGTCTCAGTGAAACCACTCTGTAAAGAAATAGGACTAAGCACAAATCATTCCTGTTAGGCCTGCCATGCATGAGATGGAGAAACCTGATGTTTTAACATATTGTCCACCTCTACTGATAACTCTACAGACAGTCATTTCAATAAATCAAGCTGTGGAATCAAATTTTTGGCCATAGTGATCTCTGGGACTTACTTTCAATTTCTTCTTTATTTCACAATGACCAAACCACAAGTCAGAATGCACCTGATTTAAATCCTTTAGACTTCTGAGGAAGTAAATGTACTATATGAAGATATCATGTCTTAAGTTTCTAATAAGGCAAACATAATCTAACTTTTATACTGTTTCTGGACTCTCTTCACCATGATGAACAATAAAGTGTGCTCTTTTTTGTTGGCCTGACTGAAAAACTGCTTAATATTTTTAAATTAATTTGCCATCAGTTCTTGCATGATAAGAAAATAATTTTGTTTGTAATTGCCTCAATAGTTCACTCCAAGCAGAGAAAAGAAGTCTATAAAAATGCCAAGTTTTATAATTAGAAACTAATTTATTTGTTTCAAAGCCAAGTGTTTTCCTATGTACATGGTAATGTTTGAATTAGCTTTAATTCTGTCTGCATTTATTAACAAGAAGGGACTTATATGTCCTATCATGAAATTTCAGACTTTTCCATGCAGCTCTGTCAGTTTGCAATGGCTGCTTATTTTTATATTACACTCCTCGATAGCCATTACTAAGAACTTCATAAACCTCCTCTTCATGCCTGACTACAGGATCTCTAACCCAGTGTTTCTAGGTGGTGGTACCATCATAAAACCCTTGAACAAAACTCCCAGCCCACCAGTCCTTAAACATTATTATTCAAATCAGCATGGGAACTCTGCCATCATCCCCATCATTCAGGTGCACCCATGCTTTTCACCTCATCACTCACACTTATACAGTTTCTGGCTCTATCAACAACTTCCTTGCTTGTCTGAGGCCTGACCCAATAAACGCATCCAGCTCCAGGCTCATACCATGCCCAGTGCCCCATGCTTTTCCGTGTGTGTGTGTGTGTGTGTTTGCATGATGAATGAAGGATGGAGAGGATAGGCTTGAGATGAAGATTCAGATTCTCCACTGTTTTAAGTAGATAGAATTTTGCCTTTCCCCTTCCCATTTCCTCTTTTCCCCAGACCCTCACCTCATTCCCTTTTCTCTTTTAATCCATGGAAGGAAAGTGGTTTCCTGTTCTCCAGGATAGATTCAGCTGGCAAATTCTACTCCAAACAGTAAGTGGAAGGAGGCCTATCATTTGGAAGATTTGGTCATTTTCAGAAATATGGAACATTGGCTAACACGGACATATAGTCTAAATTCTTTTCTAGAAAACCAATTATGTGAGACTATCACTAGTTTATAATTACTCATTTAATAAAATAAAAATAACTGATATTTGATTTATGATAGCATCACTAATTTCAATAGTAGTGTGTCTTTCAAGAAAAGAAATATACAACAAAAAGAGCATTACTTCGTGTATGATTGCTTCTATAAGGAATCCCATTCACAAATTTGCTTTTTACTAAAAATCCCATTTTAGCATGTTGAGTTTTACATTTTTAAGTGCTTAATTAAGCATGACTCACTCTAATTTGTCTTATCACTGAAAGGCCACCTGCACCCTTTTCTAAATCATTACCATAATACAGTGTTATTACTATAATCATTTTATCATTAACTGCTTGCTATTTATTGTCATGTTATCAGAGTATCCTTTAAACACTAGAATAACATTTTTAAATCCTAAATTCACTTTAAAGGCATAGTTTACTAAAGAATTAGAAATGTTATATGTTACAGATATTAGAAAAGGCTAGTATATAAGAATCTCTTCTTTGAGTGTCAACCTATGTTAAGCCTAAGTGAAAGGTAATGGGAAATGATTATCAATAATCCTTGAAGAAATTTCTTTCTCTCTCTTCCTCTCTTTCTCTCTCACTCTCTGTCTATACATATGTGTATATTTATGTGTATGTGTATATACATGATTATATATCCATATGATTATATACCTATATCTTGAGAAAGTAAAAATCATCTGAGACCGAGAAAGTAGAAAGCTGCACAGCCTTTCATCAGGCTGCAGTAGCAGACACAGATTATTCCAGGAGAAAAATTAACAGGAAACAACATGCCCGCGAAGAGGCACTGCAACCATAGGGTATCATAATAACCCTTTTATTTGAGTGACTACTGCCCTCTCCACTCTTGCCTGGAACACCTATGTCACTGTAACATAAAGTAGCAGCCTCAATTTACAACCCAAGGGCGGAGATTCAGGTAGACATTTCTGCTCACAAGATTCCACATCTATCTTAGCTTTGTGGTTCCAAAGGAAATAGGATCCTGAGTCTGCTATGCAGTCTAGACAGGATGTTCACTCCTTGACACAGCCCCGCTTTGCTTTAAGTCTGTCAAAACACTGCTTCATTTAAAAATTATTTAATGGTCCTGAGTTCGCTATCTTTTGTTGCTGAGATACCCTGTGGCTCCTCTGCTTTACTGCCTCCCTCATTGCAAAGAATAATAATTTGTCAGACTGCAGTTTTGATCTTGGTTATCTTAGGTTCGCTAGGCTAACACTATCTCTATCTATCCTTCCAAGCCCTTTTGATGATAATTTGGAACAGACTTTCTTTGTTCCCTGCATAGAAAAGAACACATTCCAGTAACTAAAGCCATACTATCTTGCTAAGAAACAGAAAAGGCCATTTAATATGGAAACAGTGGTAGCAGAGTCATTGCTTGGAAGGGCATATGGTGGTTTGGCTTGAAAATGTACAAACAATTTATTGCTAACTACCAAAATAAGAAGTGTACAACTCTTGTGGGAGTGTGGGAGTATGTAGCGATGAAGAAGTTTCACAATCCAGGTGACTCCCTACTTAAAGTTGCCATGTTGGTACAGTTAACAGAATACACTGCATCAGTGCAAATCTAAAAGAAGCTAGAAACCTTCTCCATCAAAACAGTTGTTGACTACAAAATACTCATTCAAAAAAACTTTTTTTATATTCCCTGGGATGAAATCCAAATCTATTTTATATGAGACTCTGCTTCCCTGCATAGCCCCAAACTATGCTTCTAAATTATCATATAGAAAGAACATCTTAGTTCTGTAGATGTCTAAAATTCCTCCTTTTATTCATTTCTTTTTCTTCATCAACTTGTCCTAGGAAAGAGTGGGTTGGTGTTACCAAAGGTAGTTTATTTCAAGATATATATTGGCAAGATTAGTAAAATGGTTCAGCATTCTTAGCCTTGGAACAGTTTGATGCTTTCATAGCTCAGGCTGCCTCCAATCTTAGAAATGTGGCCTTGCATCTCAATTATCTGGAAACTGAGCATTCTAGAATAGCATATGGTTCTTTTCACCACAGGCAGAATTTACTGTTTGTAGTCAAACAGTTGCTGCCACATTTTTAGAAGACTCTTGAAGAATGGTCTGAAGACACACCCAGCCTTTAGAAAAGTGAATGCACTTGACTATGAGTTTTCATTGGTGGGCAGTGATTTTGCCACCTTGTGTGGATTTCACAATTGCTGAGCACTATTTTTGAGCTTGGTAGATAGCCTGCCAGAAGAATTAAACATAAAATGCTTAAATTGTAAACAGTAGCCTGCTGAATGTATCCTATGCCACAATTCTTTATGCCCTAATCAACAGTTTGTGTCATTTATGATTTATTCTACAATGAAAGGCTATGTTGAGAATCACTGCAGTAATATATCATTTTGATTAGTAGATGGCTGTTTGGTGCAACAAATAGAATGAATTACTAGTCAATAAGGAGGATCCAGGATTTTCAAAGTAAAGCAGGACAATACTCATCAATATTGGGTAAACATTAAGGTCATGAATTGAGGGAGCTGGAAGGGTCATCCAGTACTCTCATTTTTAACCTGAAGAAACTGAGGAATAGTTGGATATGCACCTTGCTCAAAGCTACAGAGCTCATCTGCGAGTGCCCTGGGGCTCCACTTAGAAATAATTTTCTTTCTCTTTTGTCGAGTGCTATCTCTCCCTAGGACCTACAGTCCCACTTGGCCAGCATGGGAAGTCAGAGTGTTGATGGTCACAGTTCTTTTCCCGCTGGCGTTTCCTGACCTCTGGGCACATTGGTGACCATTGCCTCAGAGTTGCCTGCAGGTTCCACTCTCTAGAGTTAAGAAGTTTATGTGAAGTATCACATAACATCAGAAGGTAATGATTGTTTTTTTTTTTTTTAAGATGCAGTCTCACTCTGTTGCCCAGGCTGGAGTGCAGTGGCATGATCTCAGCTCACTGCAACCTCCACCTCCTGGGTTCAAGCAATTCTCCTGCCTCAGCCTCCTGAGTAGCTGGGACTACAGGCGCCCATCATCATGCCTGGCTAATTTTCGTATTTTTAGTAATGACGGGGTTTCACCATGTTGGCCAGCCTGGTCTTCAATTCCTGACCTCAGGTAATCTGCCTGCCGTGGCCTCCCAAAGTGCTGGGATTACAGGCATGAGCCACCGTGCCTGGACAGGAGGTAATGATATTTTATCTATCAACATTTATTCAACAATAATACAATACATTTATTAGGCACCTATTGTGTGCAGGCATCACACTGCATAGAATGTGCAGGGTAAGCAAACTGTGAACAATGAGACAAAGATAAATAATATAGAAGTAGTCTCTTAAGGGAATTATAGTCAAGAAGGAAAGGAAAAGTGACTGAAAATCATGGCATAATCATATAAATTAAAGCATTTTCAAAGGCCTTTGGACTATATTATGTTCAGATCGAGAGTTTTATTTTGTTTTTGTTTTTTGTTTGTTTATTCTTAATCATGTTAATGTAGACTGACTTTAACAGACCTTAAGAAAATCTAATTCACATCAGGCAAGATTTATTTTTTTTAACAACTTAATATCAGATTTGGTTCAGGCTTAATATTATCTTTGTAACTAGCAAATGTAGCTGTTATTTGAAGCCATTAAAATACTAAATTTGGCTGCAGCTGGTTATTGCACCCAGTCAGAAATGTAAAACTGATGAATTTGACAAGTTTAATTTTAAGCATTTGTGGGCATCTGCTGAAGTATGAAGTATCAGTATCAGTTATTCTTGGAAATGAAACAAAAAGAAAGAATACTTAAATGGGAAACATCTTCCAGAGCTTAAAAAAATTGTGTCATAATAATATTTACCAAATTGTCCCAATAAAACAGTTCTGTTTGAATTTTAGAATGTTAGACTCAAAAGAAATCTTAAACAGATCCAATTTAGCCCAGGCCCCTAGCTTTACAGTCAGATTAATGATGAGGAAACTGGGGCCAAAAAAAGTTAAGTAACCTACTCAGAGCCTTACTACTCAGTAAAATGTCACGAGCTGATATTCAGTTTGCTGAACAATTGGTTGGTGATTAGTCCAGCACTCCAGCACTCCTTGTTTTAGCAGTCAGGTATGTTTTCTGCGCTCAGAGATGAGTCAGCATCCTCCTGGGTGGACCTCAAAATCTCACATTCTCTACCACATTTCCATTACGCCTTTTTCAATCCCAACATGTTTTTCTTCTAGTCCAGTGAACTTACTCTACAAGATATAGTCCTCCTCTCTTTATATTCCACTTTATTTTGGGCAGTCATCTGTGTGGCAATCACAGATTTATTAGTTGCAAATAAATGAAAGAGCTTTGGATGCCTGAAAACAGCTGCACAGGCTTGCCTGGGTTGATGCATTGATGTCAGCCTCCGAGCTCAGGGTGTGTGCCAGAGTCTGGATCAGCTGCTCTTCCAGAATTGCACTCCTATAACACAGTCTGTCATTATTAGGTTGCAATTATTTTTGCCTACAGCTGGCTATTTTTCATAGCCATTTTACTTTTTATTAAAGTGAGATAAAAAGGATTTTTGCTTGAAAAGCTGCTGTTTTGGCCATATCTTGAGCATAAGCATTGAATTTCTTATCATTCATAGGACTCAAGCAGGGCCTTGAAAATGAGTAGAAAGTATATCATCTTAAGGATAAAACATATTGTTACAATATAATGCATTTTTGGTGAACCCTGGGAGTGGCGTACTCTTAGCAGGAAGTGAATTTCAACTTCAAATCGTTTTTTAAATTATAATTATGGGCAACTTGAGTGCTTTCTATATACCAGACAGTTTGCTTAAGGGTATTACATGGCTTAATCCTCTCCCTGACCGTATGAGATTGATATCGTTAATTGTGTCACCTTCCCTATTTTACAGATGATGGAAGTAGAAATTTGGCAGGGGAAGTAACTGCCGTAGGATATAGAAGGAGTCTGTCTTAAAGACCAGGTCTTTCCATAATAAATTGCCTCTTATGACTTGACAATTTATGCCTACAAAATCAAACAATAATTGTATTTACTTCCTCCCTCAAAATGGTTTTTACCAGTGTTAGAATGTTTGCATCCCCTGAGACATCATTAGATGTCTAGTCATGGATAGTAGGTATCAGATAGCAGCTCTCTCACACCTAGGTAAAGTGGTTGTAATCATTTATTTTTAAGCTACTGAACTATGTCCTTCATCATGATCTTGTTAATAATGCCAGGCCACTAAGGAGTTATAGTTCATGAAATTTCATCATGTAAGCTTTCCAAGGGCCCTCACCTGCTGAAATGCCAACTTTTTTTAATTAAAATTTTATCCTCAAAAGTAACAGCCGTATGTGTTTTTTTTAGTTAGTTAATAATAAAACTAATTATTGTGCTACATCTTAGACTACATTTGTTTTAAATATGGGCACTTGTAGCTTTGTGTTCTCTGGCATCATTAACAAGGCAATATCAACTAAGCTGATGATTCTATCAGGAGGTACTGGGGACACATTTTAATCAGACCCATTTGTAAGGCAGTGTCTGTGTCCCGCTTTTGCTGTAAGTCATATGGATGGTGAGGTACTAAAGCTTCACTGCTCAGTTAAGTGTGCCTTACAAATGTAGCTATGGTAAGATAGAGATCATTTCCAAAAATGTGCTTACTGACTTGATAACAGTTTAAAAATGATTTCCTATCAGGTGCAGTGCTGTGCGCCTATAGTCCCAGCTACTCGGGAGGCTGAGGCAGGAGGATTGCTTGAGCCTAGAAGTTTGATGCCAGCCTGCGCAACATAGCAAGACCCTTATAAGAAAATTTCCCATATGATAAAAAATGTGTTTAAAATATGGCTGAAAATATTACTATGTGAGACAAAATTTATACTTTGGGATGTCATATCAGGAAAATTTGCTTCTACATTAAATTTACAAAGACCTCTCCAAGCTGTGGGTTGTCCCTCTTGGATCAGTCTTAGATGCCTGAACTTGTCTAAGTGACATTGAATTGCTCTTTATCAATGGATATGCATTCCTTGTGAATTCTTCAAGCTCTCCCTCCCTCTTCTACCCCCTTTTAAATACTTAGAATCCTTCTGGAGGAGTGTATTGAGAAGCAGACTCTGTTTGAATTGTGTTATACTTGGATGATAAAGAATGAGTTACTCATCTCTCCTGCTGAATTAAGGATTTTCAATTCTGGATTCTCGTGACTGGGTTTCTGGGCTTCCAGAAGAAACCAGAGAAATTTTATTCAAATTGCTTTTATATGTGCCTATGTACAATTAAGTAGAAAAGTGGTTCTAGAGAAATTTTCTCTGGAGAAAGTTTCAGAGAAATTTTATGCAAAATAACTTTTGTATGTGGCTAGGTACAGTTAACTAGAAAAGGGCCTCAATACTTTTATCAAATCTTTGATGTGATCCATATTTCTTTATAAATATTAAATGTCAGTGCCCTTGATCAATAATTTGTCTTAGTAGTGCCCTGTTCTTCCCATTTCAAAGTTGAGTGAGAAAACTAAGCAGCAGTTCCTAAACTGAGGACTGAAGGTTTCTGGGGATTTCTGCTGTTAAAGATAGTAAGTAAAATATGTCGATTTAAATAAGATTAATACAAATTAATATAACCATTCTATCCCACCCCACTCCCCAAAGAAAGAATTTTGGAAATGCTCTCTGAGTGACTGGTAGTAGAAATTCGATGAGGGAGCATGCCACAACTTAATCATTCATTTCTGTAGGCACTGTTTTGAACCTAATTAGATGCCAAGCTGTTTTAAATAGTTTTAATCCCTTGTTTTACATTGATTAACTTACCTGCATAGTGAACAATTGGTTAAAGACAAAGAAAATGAGAAACAAATGCAATTTATCAGGAGCGCAGAATGAATCCCATTTCTCTAAGTTCATTTCAACAAAACTTTCACTGTGTTTATAAAAATGTGTATACATATGCATACACATGAAAACACAGTGTATGTGCATATGTGTGTAAATGTACACATGTATGTGCATGTGAGTGTATATACATATGTGTGTGTATATATGTAGTTACTGTACAATTTACCATCTGAGCCCATCCACGTTTGAGAGGGAAAAAGAGGGCTATTAATAAATAAACTAGAGCTATAGCCATTAACAGACATATCTGGTCATCCCATATAAAACTGGAAAATTTGTGTTTTATTAAAACAAAGTTAGGAGTCAGAAAGTTGGATTGGCTTTTAATCTTCATTTTATGCAATATATTTTACAATAGATATTAAATATAAGCTACTGATTAAAAATAAATAAGCAAATAAATTCCAAAATATAGAGACAGAAAATAGTGACATTTATATCTCATTTCCTTTTTTTTTGAAAGAATAAAGGCTATCTATAATCTGTAATATCTTTTTCTGTGGATAAGTGCTTGCAGTGAGCAGCATAAATGCTTTTGTCTTATTGATCAATTAGAAACAAAACACAAAGATCAAAACCAGCCAGTTGACTTTTTAAATGCATAAAGTGTAATATTTTCAAACATTGTTTGGATATTTTGTCTATTTTGGTACTTTAACATGTCTTTAATTTAATGTCCATTTTACTATTTCTTCAGTCCCTAAAGCCCAACATTTCAAAATATGTCTGTTTATAAATCATATTTTTACATAAATAGAAAATAAACACCATTTATCATTTATTAAATGGGGAAAAGTAAAATTGTTCCATGTGTGTTGAGAATGTTATTAAACATTGCATTTTAAAGAATATTAGAATATTATCAATAATATGTTAATTGAAATATTATGCTTTCTTTAAAAAAATCACTTGCTCAATCTTTTAGTGCACAAAAAAATTACAAAATGGTTACATTAGAAACACTGGGAAAGTGGAAGATTCTCTATACCTCTGCAAGGGACTCAGATGTGTTAGGTACTGAGAAGCCCTGTAATAGTCTAACAAGTTAGAAGACAAGCCCTTCATGAGAGCAGCTGGCCAGGGAAAGCAGAGGAAGGGTGGGCAACATTTTGTGTCTTATCTTTGATGCAGTGACACGGAGCTCCACTTAATAAGTCACCAGAAAAAGTTGGAAAGGTACCTGCTTGAATCCAGAGTGCACTCAGCACCCTTTTGCCCTAGGATGGCTTTGGGTGAAAGACAGCTCTCCTTTGATGGGGAGAAAATGTAGCCTATTGTAGGAAGTGTAAGCATAGCTTTGATTAGGAGACAAAAGACACAGTGGAACTGAGTTTATTCCTTATATGAGGACAAGAAGGAGACCTCAATTTTCTCCGAATACTTGGTGACACATATGGAGTAGAGCTTCTAACTAAGGAATACAGCAGACTGGCTGTCCTAAAATTACAGCCCAGAAATCACTGCTCTCCCAGGGATGGGAGTCTGGGCCCAAGTGCCTTTCTAGGTGGTTCCTGCCTGGATATCTGCTTCCCAGTTAGGACCAGCTTGACCTTCCACTCCCTGCTGTATGGAGAGTTTTGCCTACCATCATCTTCAGAGCTGCTTCTGCCACTTTTGCTACTAGGGATTAAAATTTCTCTATAATCCAAAGGCAGAAAAGAGCGTTCATTGCCTGACCCATGTTCTCTTCCATGTGACTAGCACATAATGGCTGTACCTCGGCTCTTGTGGAAATTTAGAATGTGGAAGCCGTAGAAGGAGCAGTTCCAGGAATAGTGTGTGTGTGCCTTTGTTTTTGGCAGATCCATCTTGATACTACCAACACCCGGTTTGTTCTACATCTATGGAATAATTCTGGAGAGAATGAAAATACCCCTATTTACTGAGCACCATTTAGTGGAAACTAATGGTAACTACTACACAGTAAATGCCATGTGCTGAGCAAGTCACATTACCTGATAGCTACCTGACCTTCACAAAAGCCCTGGGAAAGTGGGAATTAACTTGCTCCCAGTTAATAAGCAAGAAAAGTGAAGCTCAAAGATATCAGGCAACTTCCCAGAGTCTCACAGAGTCAGTGGTTGGAAGAACTAGCATGGAGCTTGTGAGTTTCCCATTAGAAAGCAAAAATTCCTTAGATTTAAACCAGAAAACTATTTAGTCTCATTTAAATATCACTTCATACTATTCACCTTGAAGATGATTGCTTTAAATATTTGAACAAATTATGGCTAAATGTACTAAACTTGAGACTAACTTCCAGTATAGCATTTCTAAACCAAATATGATGTCAGAATTGCAAGGACCAGTTAAGGTCATTGTAGAAATAGACTAGATCCTCCTTTTTTCTTTTTCATTTCCCTGAAATAGTATTCACCCATTGTTATCTATTTGATCTCAGCCATCTGGTTCTGCAGCCAGAGAAGGAAAATGTCAAATTCAACAAAATGAGTAGTACTGCTTGAGATGAATCATAATTTAACTTTTTTTTTTGCTCTACAAGATATTTAAACAGTAACATTGCTTAATAATACTTCCTAAGTTATTATCAATTCCCTACAAACGTTGCCATTTCATCCAAATGGAAAGACAAGCATTAGGACTATGAGTCAAACACTCTACCCTAATATCTAATGACATATAAATTTGAGAGTTAACATTTACTTTAATTGCTGAAGCAGTCATGCTAAGTGCATCATCTGACATATTACCAGGTGTTAAAAAGGGTAATTTCTGAGGGGAAAAAAGTCTCTAAAACCAAGAGACAGTATTCCACTAAAAGCGTTGTTCATCTCTTTTAAAAAATCTTCAGTTAAATAGATTGCCTCAGTAGTTTGGGAAATGGTCCCTGACGTGGAAACATATTTCTGTAATCTTTGAAGGGAAGGGGAGTGCTGGTTATTCTCTGTGTTTCCTCCCAACACATAGCCATTCTCTGTCCATCTCTCCTGACCCCATAAGCTGCATCTGTCAGGTTCCTTTGCCCCCTGGTTTCCACCTGGGTTTTGCTAATGGAAGGCAACAGCTGCAAGAAATCAAAGGGCAGAGGGAGAGAGAGCAGGCAGAGGGAGAGCCAGCGAGCAGTCCTCACCGTTCCCTTTTCACCTTGGGATACAGCTGGTTCTGGCAGGCAGCCCCTCCTCTCAGCTCTTGCTAACTGCTCCTAACACTGGTTTCTCCCCTAAGACCTACAGACAAGGGGAGAAAACAGTTCCCTACTGTTATTACGCTCTGGTGTCTTCCTCACTTGTTGATCCCTCAACTTACCTACTTCCTTTGTTAAAACCTCTTCAATTGAATCATTTCAGTGGAATTCCATTGCTTGACAGGACTCTGAGGAGATGGGGGGAAAGTCACTAAAATACCTGTGTCCTAATTCTGGCACTACTAAACTGTATGGTCTTAAACGATCTACACAATTCCTCGAGCTTCACTTTTATCTTCTATAAAGTGAGAATAATAATGATACCCACTTCACAAAGCACTGAGCCCTGTGAGTACAATAAGGTGCACCAGGAATTGTTACTATTAGTTTGAATAAAGAAAGGAGACTGCTTGCTTTCCTATTTGAGTTAGTGTAAGTGTAATCCACTATATGGCCTCCTTGAAATTTTGTCTATTGGTAATTAACTACTAATATGTATTTCTAAACTTTGGGATAGAATGATAGAAATGAACTGATAGTTTTAAAAGAGATGGTTTGATTCCATTTTTTACAACTCATACATTTCTTGAACCTCCAAAACTTATATTTTCTTTCTCCCTAATGACTTACTCTGTGTTATCTTAGAAAAGTTTGTTGGTAGATACTGGGGGCAAATTAGGTAAGTCCAATTCACATATAAAAGATGTATTCTCCGGGTTCCTAGTAATGACACAATAGCAGCAGAACTGGCACAATTGGGGGAAGAAAATGGCTTTTTCTCCCAATTATGAAGTACTTGTGGACTATTACCAACAAAACAGAACACAATTCCTCAGTGTGAGCATTCAGGAAGCAAAAATATTTCTTGCAGTCTAGTCTGCCACATTTGGAGGAAGCACCGTGGCATGTATGTTGGGGAAGTTAGTTACCAAAAACTGGGATTTTGTCCCTGATTTATGAGAAATTCTGTGTGTGATCCTGAACAAGAAGCTGTCTTACTCCTCTAAACCTCAGCTGCAGCACCCAGAGTTTCTTGTGCCGGGATATCACCACATCCGTTGTACATACTCAAGATAAATGAATGTAGGCTTAGTGAGAGTCAAAAAAAAAGTGGGGGGCAGGTGGTGGTTAGAAAAGCAAGTAATACCACCTCAAGGAGGAGTAGGTGAGATCCAGTCTCTTGTTTGCTTTTCTTTTAGGTAAAATGTTAAGGCATATTCATAAAGGAGCAAACTCACATTTACATCCTAAAAAACATCAGGCTACAAGAATCTCATCTTGTTTTCCAAATGCCTCGCCAAGTTTGAGAATGCCAAACATAATCTGTTTCAGATGCCTTTTTCCCTCCCTTTTCTCACTCCTCTTTTTAGTCCCTTTCCATATTCCCTCCTCCTTTCCCTTTCTGGACCTGTCATTGCCCCATGCCAACGTCAAGAAGTAGAATTTAAAAACTGTGCTGTTAGAAGGAACCTCTTTCACATCCCCTTGCCCAGAGGCAAAGGGGATAAGAGAAAGTAGTTACTGTCTGTCCAGATTTTTTTACGCTGTTGTGATAATGATAAATCATCCCCCCCCCTGCACTGGCAAGGCTTTGGACTCTGCGTTCTGTATACATTGCCTTTTCATTCATTTTCTTCAAGTTTTTATTTGCTAGCTTTTTTTCTACCTATGTGCCATTGCAAGATACTTATAGAGTGGCTGGAATAGGACAGTTTCTTTATCAGCATCATCAATGAATGTTCTTGAGGCACTGCATGTGAAATACAGGGCTAAGCAAACATGTATAAGATATGCTTCTTTTCCTAGAGGAATGCAATCTACCTAAGAAGCAGGAGCTAAATAAGTAATAAAATGCGATTCAAAGTCATAAAAGTGGGGAATGCAAAGAATGAGGAATGGGCAGTTGCATATATTGGTTATTGCCAGAGGCTCACCCACTGGTGTATGTCCTACAAGAGAGATATTAGCCTATCCTGACCTTTTGATGAAAATATTGTGCCCATTTTACAGATAAGAACAATGAACTAAGAGAGTAGAGACGGCCTCCCCCGCAGTGTAATTTGCCAGATCCCACTACTTACTCTGCGAGGGAAAAAAAATAATGAGTGGGCTAAACAATAGGAATTCAAGGCAATGTGTTTGAAAGCCAAGGCCCAACAGAGATTCTCAAAGTGTGGTACCCAGACAAGAAGCATCAGCATCACCTGGGAACCTGTCAGAAATGCATATGTCTGAGCCGCAACCCAAACCTGCTCAATCAGAATCTAAGCGTCTGGGCATTAAGGCTTAGCAATTCGTATTTTAATAGGGCCCCAGAGGTTATCTGGAGGCAGGCTAAAGTTGAGAATCATTGACCCAGGAACAATGTATTTCAGCTGGATGGGGAAGCAGGCAATCAGAGACAGAGGCGAGATGGTGAGGCTGGGTTGAGTGGCAAGCAGTGAGAATCCAAAGCTCTGAGATGGCAGCCTGCAGACCTGGCTGGGTGTGAATGGGCCTACTATAGCACCCCTCAGTGAGTAGCCTGGTGTCCTGCTGAGGATAAAATGTGAGGACTGTTCCCGGCTTTCTTAGACCACGTGGTCCTGCTATGTCATTACTCTGAAGACAGGGATCCCTCTGTCTGAGAATTTAAATAGCTGGTTGTCCCTTGTGAGGGAGCTCCTCTGCAGCCTCAAGGGAACTTCGAGAAAAGAGGTTTATGACCACTTAAAAATACTCATGGCTCCATTTGGGTGCTTATAAAGCACTTTTAATCATGATGAAATGCAAGTATTGCCTTTGAATGCCTTGAGTTGAAGGGAAAAGTTAACGAGTGAATGATTTGAATCATTTCTCTTCTTACCCTGGAGCAAGCCATTAAAAGAATGAAACTTCTAGTCAAGATGGAAACAGCCTGCCCCAGAGGAATGATTGAAAGAGTCTTCAGGACAGGCATTTGTCCTTTAGTTTTATTTTCACTTTAATTATTATAAAATCTGATTTAAGTGTTGACCATAGCCTCCAGTTCCAGCCAGCTGCAAAGATAAGCACATTTGTATTTGTGTGGACAAGTCTGCAGACTTCTTATTGTTGTCTCAAGCCAGACAATACAACCCTTTTAAATAACAGTTCCTCAAAAGGTGAGATTAAAGATATTTCTTCTTGCTGTTACCAAGGAAAATCATGATCTAGTTGATTATGTACATGAACAGAAAGTATCTCTTGGCTATTGCTTGGGGTTGTGACATCATCTGGTGCCCACTATCTTTACTTTGGGTAAATCATTGCTGTAATATTGATGAAATTACAAAATAATGGAGAATCAGAGGTCATGTTCCCCAACTCTAACTATAATGAAAACTTTAAAAATGTTTAGTCCCAAATTCTCCTTGGAAAACATTGGTTACAGGTAAAATACATAAATTTATATCAAACTTAGTTGTGTTGTTGTTGTTTTCAATGAGCTATACATTAGATAACCTAGAACTAATCAATTGCTGTTGAGCTGTAATGAAATGTAAACAAGTGGACCTTGTATTTTTTATGGCATTCTGAAATTTAAATCTAACTGATTGTAGCTAACTGAACCTTAAGGAAAAATCAGAGGAAACTTGATCCTGAAAACATTAGCACTTAGCATTTTGTACGTACATATGCTCAAATATGTATCCATGGTATGGCAAAAAAATATCTTACTGAAGCCTGTTTCAGTTTCTTCATGGACATTTCAGTTGATTGTCCATTTTAGTAAATAATATAGAGCATGTTATTCCTATCAACTGATCCTGTCAATTAATTTAATTTGCAGTGGAGAGTTTGTGGGACCATGGACTTCTCCTTGATCTTTAACCAAGTCTTCCCTG
This sequence comes from Gorilla gorilla gorilla, assembly GCF_029281585.2. Lineage (NCBI taxonomy): Eukaryota > Metazoa > Chordata > Mammalia > Primates > Hominidae > Gorilla > Gorilla gorilla. The sequence continues at coordinate 45,675,915 of NC_086017.1, forward strand.
GGTTATTGCAATTCCATGTGGATCAAACAACACTAATCATGTTCATCAAATAAATAAGCACATATTTCCTTCAGGTTCTTCTCAGAAGTTATCTTGGGTAGCTTCTGTTGTCTTCCCAGAATGATGTGACAGCATTTGGTTGTAACTCCTAATAAGCTCTCTGAGCTGTCTTGTGTCCTCAAGAGGAAAAACCCCAGGACACTTTGCTGCTGGATCAAATAAAGTATATAGTAGTAGTAGGTGACATGGAGAGCTACTAGATGATTCAGAGGGAAAGTTCAACTCTCTGTCACCCAAATCCCAGCCTTCTTGGTTGTATGCAACTGTTGATGTTGAATGTGCTATGAATTATGACAGGTTTATAGATTTTCTTACTCTTTCCCAGGTTTTTCATTATTTTAATCTCTCCTTTTAAAATATACTAATTCTTACATTTATACCATGTTAAAACAGCAAGAAAAACAAAACTATAAAATCCCATCAACTCTATGCCTCCCTCTGGCTCTCTGCTCCTTTTTCTGCCCAACATGGTGCTTCACTGCCAGGCTTCTCAAGCTTCTCAAAGGAATTCTTTTTCTTCCTGTCTGGCTGATGTACCCATCACTAGCCTTGCTTTTATTGAGGTCACCGGTTTGTTTGTTTTTTTAACCTAGGGTCTGCTGTCTTTTCTTCCTTGGCAGTTCTGCAACTGTGGTCATTGTCACATTTTTCTTTCTTGAAACACTCCCCTACTTCTTCTTACTTGATACCATTCTCTTCTGGTTCTTCTCATTTTCCTACTACTCCTCATACCCCTATCCAGGTTTTATTTTCTTAGCCCAGTATTTGAATATGATTGTGCCTTACAACTCCATTTTGATAGTCTTCTCAATTGGTACCCACTCATAAATATATTGTCTTTAGAGCAACTATGTCCTGATAACTTCTAAATTTATGCCTTTAAGACAGGCTATTTGTCTGAGCCCCAAACCCCAGACTTTTTGTTCATGTGTTTACCGATCATCTCTATATACTTGTTCTTTCTGTATTTATAGCTAAGGCACTGCATTCCGCTTCCTTACCCAAACTAGAACCTGGAATTTATTCCTGTGGTTTTTTTTTTAATTTCTTTCACCCCCTCCTTGCCGCTCATAGATGCCAGTTTCTGACAGTTCACATCCTACATCTATCTCTCTCTCTGATATGTCTCTTTTCTCTGTTGCTGCCACCCTTTTCTTAACTTCATGTCTTCATCATCTCTGCCCTGGATTATTGCTTTTGCTTTCCAGTAGACTTTCTACTTCCAGTTATACAACCCCACATTGTCTCATGGAGAAGTTTTATGAAATGGCTGTTGATCATTTCATTGCTCTGCTTATAAACCTTATATTTCACCTTAAGTCTTTCAGCATTAAATTCCAGTTTTATAGCACGCTTTTCAAGACTCTAGGATTTGAGCCTAGCTCCATTTCTATCCTCTACTTCCTCTGCCTGTTTCTAACCTATTGTTATGCCTGTATATTTACAATTCTCAAATGCATTTTTTTGTATCTTTGCCCTTTGCACATGCTGATCCTTATGTTTATGCCTCTTTTATTCTGATTATTTCCACATTGCCCTACCCCATTAGCAAATATTTGCTCATCTAATGCTAGGTTCAATATGACCGCCTGGAAGCTTTCCACTGCATGCTTCTCATATCCCTACACACAATAGAAGTAAGTACTCTTTCTTCAGTGATTCTAGAGTTGGAGACAGGTGCCTATCCAAGTGTACTGCAAGATTCTGTTTATGGTCTGTCTCCACCATTTGTGTAAGCTCTGTAAATGGCTTTTATGGTCATTTTTATACCAAATGGCAAGAAGAAATAGTCAATAACATTGTGGAAAAAAGAATCAAAGGGACAAAAATGTACATGAACTGAAAATATGATTGCTTGACATTGAATATTAGGTCATTAGCATGCCAGAGCTATCTCATGCTGGCTCACAAGAGCCAACTGTTTAAAAACCAGGAATCTTGCCAGCTAGTTGTTAAGCCCTTTGAGGCTTGAAAGTAGGCATGGTGGGAATATTTACACTAGGGAAATCAGCAAACACCACAAATCAGCGCTTTTGTTTTTCAGAGAGACAGTTTTCCAGCAGATTACTGATATTCATGATTACAGTGCAGTCAGTTAATTCATGCTATGTCCATCAACCATGTGATAGCACCAGAAATCATAGACTCATGTTCTGAAAGTTCATATCCTAAATAACTCTCTGTGCCTCTTCTTTCCATTCCTATACCACCTTGCCTTAGTTCCTGTCTTCGTTGTCTTTGCCCTAGAAAACTACTGTTGCCTCCCAGTAGATGGTACCACCAGAACAATATTATTGTTAAACCTACCACTAGAACAATCTTTGAGCAAGAGTCCTGCCAGTCTGGAATCGAAGAAGTTGGTTATCGTTGACTCCTTGGGAATAATAATGTATAATGCTTTATTGTATAAAGAGGACACTTTTAATTTATCATCAGTTGCTTATGAAATAATTTCTTTTTTTTTTTTCAGTTGCAGTGACAGGTGGATTTCTACAGACTGAATCTGTGACCATAGTACTTATTTCAAGATAATTGGCCAAGGCTAGGTTACATCCTGTAGCCATGCAACAGTGACAGTAATTTGATCACAATAATGCTGACCCCATGACTTTTGACTTCATAATTATCTTGCTGTAGTCAGCTGTCCAACAGCACTTCATCAATGAAAATATCCACCAGGAGGAATATTATCATGGGGACAGTTATTAGAGCCACCTCCATTTTGACTTTGCCCCAAGCTTGGTCTGGGGAAAAAGCTTCTTAAAGTTGCCTCAGCAGTAGTTTGCTGCCTCCCAGCCTGGTTTTAAGTATATCCATAATTAACACGACGGGTAGAGGTGCAGGAATGCCACATTTTCTTCTAAGCCATGCAACCTCATTAAGAAAATAAAACGTTTGTGAGTCTTTCACGCAGTCTTTCTCCCTCTGGGTTGTTGAAGCTCTCTGGATGTCAGCATAGCACTATGGGCCAGGAAAGTTCAGAGAATTACTTCAATAATATGACAGCCTCTTCCATTTAAAATGGAATTCAATGCTGGCTTCCCTTGGAGGCATTCATTGAAATTCCATGCATGATCCATTCCTCTAGTCATTTAACAATGTGTCTCATGTTTGCCCTGATTTAAAAAAAGAAAGAAAGAAAAGAAAACCAGCTTTGTATTTGTGATAACATGGATCAGGATAGTATAATTGCAGTGAAGAGGCCCCTGAGCCTGCAGTAATAGGATGGTTCATCTGATGTGTACTGCCATTAGAAAATGACCCATGCATGAATGTTCTCAGGGGACAGTAAAGAGGCTTTTAAGAATTACATTCTGTGTAGTATGAAAGCTAATGAGCAAAAGAGGAAGTACGAAGAAAAACTACTGCTTCAGGAAGCATGGTTCCACTTAGGGCCTGTCACAGCTCCCCTCAAATTCATTTGGATAGACAGGCCATTACTAGGATGACTACTACATTACCCCCATGCCCATGCACACTCCCTGCAGGTCATCCTGTACCAAGTTCCTAAGGAATTAAAACCAGCGAGTAATAAATGGTGAGGAAAAGAAAGAGGATGGATACAGCAACTGCCAATAAGTAAGGTAAAAAAAAGACATTTACGTCAAAGATGAAAGAAGTCGTAATGAACTTCAACAGCAAAAAAGAAAGTTAAAGGGAAAAAAGCAATTTCTGGTACATCCTCTTTCCACATTATGCTATTTTACTTCATATATAAGAACAGAACAGTACCTAATTATGATTTCAAGAGTATATATTTTAACCGTATCTTAATTTGTAAACATGTTTAAAAATAATGTCTTCCAGTCTAGTCTATACTGCTTTCTTGTTTTAAAGGTTTTACTTGGCCGGGCGTGGTGGTTCACGCCTGTAATCCCAGCACTTTGGGAGGCCAAGGCAGGCAGATCATGAGGTCAAGAGATTGAGACCATCCTGGCCAACATGGTGAAACTCCATCTCTACTAAAAATACAAAAATTAGCTGGGTGTGGTGGTGCGTGCCTGTTTTCCCAGCTACTTGGGAGGCTGAGGAAGGAGGAGGAGAATCATTTGAACCCAGGAGGCAGGGGTTGCAGTGAACTGAGATTGTGCCACTGCACTCCAGCCTGACGACAGAGTGAGATTTCATCTCAAAAAAAAAAAAAAAAGTTCTACTTAGGGTTTTAGATTACATAAATTGGGAGGTTGGCATATAGGCAAAAGAAAGAGTCACACCTTGTTTATCAAAGTTAACAAACTTTGACAAACCAAGTGGTTTGTCAAACCACTTGGTTTACATTGTCATTCCTTGGATTTATCTCCTGGGAGTTGAATTAGAAGTAAGATAGAGGCTATAAAGGCCAGTAAAATCGATGCCTTCCTTGTGCCCAAGGACCCCTGGTTCTGATAGGCTTCATTGTGAGTGAAACTGTGGAGGCTGTCTTCTGCTTTACGTGAGGGAGAAGTTGGAGGCAGGAACATCCATGACCCCAAAATTCACCTCTCTGAGGCATAAGGCAGTGCCTCCTCTTTCACGAAACCATAGCGATACTAAAATATCAAGCTGTGTGTCTGTTTTCTCCACCTAAGGCTACCGTGAACACCACAGTGCTATCAATAGATGAAGCTAGAAAATATTTCTGTCTTAAAGGTGATGTGCCCCAGTAATGAAGTGAGACAGGAAAAAAATCCATAGTGTTCACAGAATTAGAAAGCAGACTGACAGTAGTCTATGAATTCCAAAAATAGAAGTGGCCTGAGGGGTCTTTATTTCTCCAGGCCTTCATCTGATATCCCAGGTTGTTTGGCAGAGTCCCTGTGTATCTTCTTTTTTTATAACCTAATTTTATCTTTCAAATAATATAAATGCTATTCTTGTTTCTAAAGGCCAAGTTACTTTCCCAGAGGCAGCCAGTAGCCTGGAACAGTCAAATCATTGAATTGATCTTATATTTAATGCAGAATTAAGCTATTTGCATATTTCAAGATTTTAAGATTATTTCGAGAAAACAAACCAGAATAAATATAGTCTCTTCAAAGATTGTGAGGAAAGCCATTATTTGAAATGGTCCTAGTAATTAAAAGCTATAGTATCACTGATTAGAAATGAAGTAAATGAAGGGACAAGAGTCTGTTTGAATAGTGTCACCCATACCTCACCCCTCAACTGTCTTCCTGGTGTTTCGCTCTCTAACTAACAAGTCTTCAAACTGTTATTGAGTGATATGAGTTGATTCTGATAGGCAGTCATGTTTTACATTTAATTTGTCTTGTTTTTCTTTATTTGATATTAATGAAGTCTTGTTCAACAAACTGTGGAGCATAATTCTTATATTTTTTACTTAATTGTTTTAAATATTGAGAAAACAATTAACGTAATAAGCAGTCATTGAATACTTGCCACATAAAAGGGATGATGTGGGGGCTATGAGAACTAGAAGAATGTATAAATAAGTGGTACTACAATTTAGCACAGAAAAGCAAGGATGCCAAAGTCAGAAAACCACAACTTAAATTTTAGCTACAATTCCTCGTAATAACTGTGTGACCTTGACAAGTTACTATATCCTCCTAAGTCACAGTTGTCTCTTCTGCAAATGGAGTTTAGTAATATTGACTGCCTCCTAAGATTGTCATAACAAGAGCTTAATTCACTGTTTGGCTTAGAGTAAGTGATCAACAAATATAGCTAGTTTATAATGGAAAATCCTCACAGAAGATAAAGTATAGAAGAATTGACAGGGAGCCAAGAAAACAGAACCAGGCAGATACTGTAAAGTGGCAAAATGCAAAAATTGTAAAACTGCAGCTAAAGACAGGGCTTTTCTGGATAAGCAGTTTTCTTCTTCATATTCTTCACCAGCTATACTATTAAGCTAAGCTACTGTAATTCTACCTCACACCATGTACAAAGAGCAGAGTTTGATTCAGAATCAAGGCTCTTGCTGGTTCCTTTGAAATTTGGAGAAATATTCGTATCTTGTCTTCAAGAGAAGTAATTTTTATATGAAGCAGCTTGCTAACTCTAATCATTTGAAAAGACATTCTACCATATTAAGATTACTTCCCTTAATAGACACATGTATATCACACTGCTTGGGTGGACTGGGAGAGGCTGTGAGAATTGGCCAGCTTCTGAAGAAATGTGCTTGGTATAGAAATTTGCTGTCTTCACTATACTCCCTTCCCTGTTTCAACTGCCATAATTAACAGCAGGCGTAATAGAAATGCAGAAATAGAGATTACTATTTTGTCTGTCATTTCATTCATTTCCAAAATATTGAAACTGTAACAAACTACTCAAATAAGAGTTAAAATAATATCAGTCACAACCATGCCAATCTACAATCCCTAATCAATTTACATTCTAATTGTTCATAATTGTGCTACATGAAGATAAATGTTTTCTTGACTGAATATTAACCAAATGCCCTCAAACTACAAATAGTATGCAACTGTTGTATTTTAGTAGAAAACCTATTCCATTTTCAGATTGATATAATGCAGACATTTTAAATCTTATAAACTCCTCGATCTTTGCCAAGTGCGTTCTTTTATTTGCTAGGAGGCATTTGTCCATTCCTAACCTTTTTACCTCCAGAAAATAAATGACACATGTGACTTGAAAATTGAATCGATCTTGACTGGAAAAGAAATAATAAAAGTAGCTAATGTCTTTATCATCTCTGTAGCAAGCCTACGGGGCAGATACTGTTGCTGCTTCAGTTTTGCAAGATGCATTATATCTTGCTAATCCTCAATAAATATGAAAAAGTGATCATTTCACAGCTAAGAATTGACAAACTGGAACACATTTCTCATTTGAATAGACAAGATAAGCAGTTCTCACCAGTGCTGCCATCTCTGCCTTCGGGTGTGTTGTGTCCCAGGCAGACACTGTCGGTTCATTCGTAGGTCACTGCTATTTTATTTCTATTTGTCTATTTCTGGACCAGAACTCAGATTCACATCCAGACAGCTGCCTGTCTTAAAGACCATTCTGCTCTCTACCTTCTGTGACATAATTTAAAGAAATGAGTAGCCCCAATTAAACCATTGCAGGTGTAAATTTCTTGCCTGGAGAGAGAATTGAGAAATGAATGGGATTCATGAATATAAATTGGGCTCTCCTTACACTAAAGTTTTCATTTTGAAATGGTAGAGTATTCACTCCCCACATAAATCTGTATTTGCCTTAAGTGTGTTTACCATGGGAACCCCAGTGTAAAGCTCGTAGCCCATTGCTATGCATAACTGAATATTAAAGTTCACAAATCATTAGGCAGAGGAGGCCTGGAGAAGGAGATGCTGTGGCAGGGCAGCTGCATCTGGGCTGGCAGCAAAGATGAATTCTGCTCTCACAGGCTCTGCACCTTTACTAGGATGGGGCCACCCAACCTGCCCACTCTTTTTCTCTTCTTAAATATTATTTAATATTAAGGATTGCTTCTTCTTCCAACCAAGACGTTCTGCTTTCTGAATGTCTTAACAGCTCTATTATTTTCCCTTCACCCAATTTGGTTTAGAAGATGGTGTGTTAAGTGAATCTCTTATAGGCCACCTAATTTATTTTCAAACAAATGCCTCTGTGAAAGGATGGAAGGATTCAATAAGGAAATACGTAAATAATCTTCAGACGCTAAGCAACCCGCTTCTCTTTCCCCCACTTCCCTCTTTTCCTTCCCTCCTTTCCTCTCCATCTTTTTTGTTGTTGTTTGTTTACATTGTAACTGTATATATTCTGTGAAGATCCATTGAGGCCAATTGGCCTTTCAGTGTATAAACAAATATAATCCAAGGTACTAAATGGCACTCCTCTCATTTTCAACTTGTGCTTTCAATCTTCAGCCAGAAGTAAGGCCTTATTATATTCACAATTATATGGGCTTGAGAATGAGTGTACATTGCCTGCTCTTTGCTATAGAACTAAATCAGAAGGAAGTCTGTTGGTTATAAGTTTTCTACGATCATCCCAAGTTATTTTCTTATGTATATAATAATTCATGCTACAAAGAGCTTGATGTGGTTTGGAATAATGTCATAATAAAATGGTAAAATAGCCACAGAATTTTTCAGGGCAATTGGATGTATGAATCACAATGGGAGACCTAGACAATGAAAAACAATCGGAAACAATTTTCTGCAATTAATGTGAAAATAATTTTCTCTCAAGTCTCTCTGCAAATGAGAACAGAGAAGTAGAAGTAGTGAAAATGGTAATATGGGATTAATCACGTTTCTTGTTCCCAGGTCTGATGGTTTTTCCTTATTGTATAAACTTCAAACACTGTAGGTATGCAGAACTCTGAGCTGATATTGTTATTCTTAAATAGACCTGCCAAGCGTATTAAAGGAGGGTTCTGACTGTCTGCTGTGGACAGAATGTAGCTCAAGGAAATGTGGTTATTACCCTTAATTATATTCGTAATATGTGGTGTCTTTACAATAATTTAAAATAATTCAGTAAATTGAAACCACTATGAAGATAATTTAGGGTGAGTAATAAGAATGTAAAACAATAGGACACATAAGGAAGGTCAAAGGGTAGCTTTTTAGATTACACGCTGGTTCCACTTGTCAATTGTAGGCATAGGGTAGACCTCTCAAATTGGCCTTTTCCCAAGCTTGCTCTCCAATTCTCCAAACTGAGGACACCTTGCTTCTATCTCATTTGATGAACTGAGCCAATCTCCTAATTCAGTGACTATTTGCAAGCCAAATTTCATAATATTTCTGAAATGAATGAAGATACATTTTGTATATCCAAGGATAGTTAAGTATTTTCTTCTATAAAGACTATAATATAATGTGGTCCTTCTTTAATATAAAGACTCTCAGAGGCACTCAATATATAGATTATTTATGAATGATGCATGTTGATTAGCTAGTTTTTAACTTTTGGTTTCAATTTTTAAAATCCGATTGTGAAAGTTAGTTCATATTTGTGTTAAGAAAATCTAGGATTTTAAAGATTCTTTTCTCTCAGAGAATTGTATTAAGATAGCAGTTCCACTTACTCTCAGGTACTCTACATGGTTAATAATATGAGCTCTGGAAGGAGCTTATTATACAGCATAAAATGAATGTCTTTCATTTCTCTAGCACTGTGTCATTTTCACCTAAATCATAACTTTCTTCCCAACATTTACAAGAACAATCCACGGGCTTCCTTTATAAGGATGCATTTTAAACCACTCATTGAAGTGAGGATTTAAATAACTAGAATAAATCAATTCTGGCCTACCTAAAAAATAAAAAAAGACAAATGGAGGCTAACAAACTGACCCACCCAGAAAGACATGAACAGATAAATTTTTGAATATTGTATTCTTTATTGTCTATTATATGTATTAATACTTGGTCACATATTGGAGTATTTTACCAAAAAATTATCTCAGAAGCTAGTGGTGAAACAGAAGAAAAGCATCACATGCGTCCCACTTGCTGTTGCCTTTTCGTCTAAGGCAGTGGTTATCGTGAATTCCTCAGGGTAGCAAGTCATTTGGTTCACTAGGACATAAAAAAATAGAATTTATCCAAAGTTAATGGGCTGTTTGGTGGTCTCTATGTGTGAAATGAGATTGTCCAGGAAAAGAGGATAGTAAGGGAATGAGTCAATTTAATTTTAAAATAACTTGATAATCTGTGAATTCTCCAAATATCCTCAAAACCAAAGAAAAAGCCAAATATGAAAGGTGTAATTTATAGTAGTCAATTGGTATCAATAGAGTCTTCTGTTTTTGTGCCATGAAGAATTTATCATTGTCACATGTATTCAATAGACCATTCTGCATAACAATAGAAATGTCAGTGAATTTTTAAAGCCATAATCTTGTTCACTCTTAGAAGTAAAAAAAAGAGAAAATGCATTCTTAGGGAATAAACATCTGATAACACATTCTGAATGTGGAGATTGAGATGTCTGAAGGCTGCCTTTTGAACCAGTACTTTTACCCCATGAAACATCACTGTGTTCTTTCTGCACAACCAGTTCAAAAGATCTCTTTTCTTCACAGGTTACCAGCCAGTCTTGTCTGGTCAACAGGGATTCCAAGGCCTAATAGGAGTGCAGCAGCCACCTCAGAGTCAGAACGTGATGAATAACCAACAAGGAACTCCGGTGCAAAGCGTGATGGTTTCCTACCCAACAATGTCTTCTTATCAGGTGCTCATAAGCAGCTTGGAAAATTGTGGGTTATAAAGTAGAATTTGCCAAAGTGGAAGTTGTGGGTCTGTCCCTGGTTTGGGTGGCTGGCTGGGTAATGCATGCTTGGTCCATAACTGTTGATAATTTACTTTGAATCAAGATTATAATAGAAAAGTAGAAAATGCAAAATGCATGCTTCTGTCACTGCTGTGGCTTTTGAATGCTCTCCTAAGTTTACTTCCATATAACTTCATATTCATGGAAGGAAATACATTAGTCTACAATTTTATTCATAAAGACCTTTGGAAATTTTATTGCATTTTGCTTATTGGTAGAAAGTCCTCATGACAAATTCCCATTCATTTTTGTACACACCCAAATAAACTTCATTTTTCCATAACTTTAAGTTATAAGAGGTTTTAATATGGCATCTCAGATTCATTTAAAGGGCATTTCTGGAGCCTAACAACTACATTCTCTGGACTAAACCCAAGTTAAGTATTTTAAAAGTGCTATGTATCCTTTTGTGATGTATATTCTAAAATACCCCAGAAGTAGAAATAAAGAGTTAGTGAAATGGTATAATAATTAAATTTAACTGTACCAGGTGCTTCTGACCCTAAAGGACCTATTCTAGGGCCCCTACCCTACTATTCTGATTCACATTGCATCAACTTCTACCTCCAGCTCCACAACAAGTGTTCTCTAAAGTTGCAGGTTGAGAATATAGTAGGTGCCCAGGACAAAAGCCCTTTTTACTGTGGAGGACTCCAGGCCACTTTGCATAAAATCAGAAAGGGAACATGGCTTTTCAAACTGAGAGAAACCCAGAGTGGAAGATCTAGACTATAGTTTCTAGAGGTCATTGAGAGAGAAGGGAAGGAAACTCAGAACTAACACCTTCTCAGCATCTACTGCATTCCAGGCAGTGTGCCAGGCACTGTACACCAACCCTTCAATCCTTTCAATGGTACTTTGAAGCATGTATGTCATTATCGCAATGGACTAGGGAATTAGAGAGGTTAAGTGACTTTCCTAATGTGAAACAGCCAATAAATGGCAGAGCTGGAATTGATGACCTGTTAGGTCTAACTGAAAAGTTTGAATATTTTTCATGACACCATGTTGTTTATTGTACAGACCAAAATAGTCTCTTCATACAGGGTTCTTGCTTGTGTCTTTTTACAGGTGCCAATGACCCAGGGTTCTCAAGTACTGCCCCAGCAGTCATACCAACAGCCAATCATGCTACCTAACCAGGCAGGTCAAGGGTCACTCCCAGCCACTGGAATGCCTGTTTACTGTAATGTCACACCGCCCACCCCTCAGAACAACCTTAGGCTGATTGGCCCACACTGCCCCTCCAGCACTGTCCCAGTGATGTCAGCTAGCTGCAGAACAAACTGTGCAAGTATGAGCAATGCTGGTTGGCAGGTCAAATTCTGAGAGCTCTGGCTGTGGTACATTTCTTCAGATATTTCTCATGGCCTTTGATGGAAGAGGAACAAGGTGGGAAAACTGGCTGAGGACTCAAGTATTCACTCAACACTCAAATGATTGCTGCTGGTATTCTGTAAAAAATAAACAAAGACTAATATACACGTTAGCTGGTTAATGGTGCATATTTCTGTCATGTCTGCTAGGTATGCCTTTATAGCTTAGCTAGTGACATGAATTCATCAAGGTAAGATTTTCTCCTACCACTGAATACCACTGTGTAGATTATAATATCCCTAATTTGGATTAGTTTTGTACTTTGTGTTGAGTTTGTGATGCTAAAAGTATTTAAAAATTATATACTAAATCACATTGTACCAAAGCTGTAATGGAAAAGCAAAGAAGAATTGATGAATTGAAGGAATAATTTATATACATTATAGAGTTTTCTTTTTTAATGGATATATACTGTATTGTAGTGTTTAATCAAAATAAAACTATTTGACCTTATGGAGGAAGGTCATGTTTTTACCACCAGTTTGGTTCACTATGTCTTCCAATGTGTGTTTTCTTATGTGTCACTGTATTCCCTTCAAACACTATTTCATGAATACCGCATGGAAAAGGTATTTCAGGCATTTATAAGTAAACTGCCATCACATGGGAATATGCCGTAGCAAAGACTTAACCAACTGTAGTTTATTGTCATAATACTAAAGGGTCCTGAAAATAAGATGGCATCCATTTCATTCATTCATGGAGTTTGCAGTTTTAAAATATATACCTTCCTATTAATTATAGGACTATTAAAAGTATGTAGTTGTACTTCACCAACTAGGAAAACCTGCATGTCATCATTAACAGCAGCCATATACCAAACCCTGTTCTACCTTCATGTGAGTTTCATTATACACCTGAAAACAAGGTAACTTTGTTTAGAGGAAAATCAGAAGAGGCAAGGTCTAATCCTGCCTGTTATATTGGGTCATACAATGGAAAGTGCCACTAGTATTGACAGTGAGTCAGTAATTCAAAACTGCTAATGTTTGTCCCAGTAATTTAAAACAAAGTAAATATAGCAACGATTTAATTGCAAAGATCTAGAACATTGGCAATTCCATTTAGATGAAGCCCATGTCTACCTAATGTCTCTTTGAGAAATAACAGAGCTGTGAACTCTGAGGTTTGGCCCTCCTGGAAGATATTAATGAGGAAATAAAACCCCTGTGTTTTCACTTTAATCTCACAGTACAATGACTGATAGTTTTGTATTTTATATTTTCTGTCTAAAAACCATTATTACCAATGAGAGGAATATAGGGAGTATATCTGGATAATTTCTATTGTTTTTCATATTATCACATTCTATGTTAGATTTGCTGTTTTTATGTTGTTCAGCTGTGGGTAGAGTTAAGCAGCTGGTTAAAAACTCTATCTAGCAGATTACCATTACTTCATTCTATACTATTGTTTTCTTTTTCCTTTGAAAGGGAACTCTTACATATACTCTAATTGGCTTTATTCCTTATGAAGTCTGTTCCATTTTTTCAAATTTCAGTCTACTAGTATTTCCGTGGTCTACTCTGACCATGAAAAGTGTTATAACAAAAGGATGTTGCATTTTTTTTTCTTATTGAGCCATTAGCTACTCTGAAAAAAGCACTGTGTTTGCTTACTTAATACCTTCCCCTAATGGAAAGATGGGATTGGCAAATATTCTCCATTTAGCTTTCTGATGTTGGCAGTTATCCTAAATTTAAGAATCCAAATATGAGCCTGAATATTTATTTTTTCCATAAAATTTTGCAAACTTTTGACATTTTCTTTCAAGATCTTTAGAATTACTGAGCCTTCTTTTCTATGGATTTGAAATATATGGTATGTTAGTGGTAAAGACAGGGCTTTACACTTACTAATTTCAAGACCTCGAGCCACAGTCTATGGAGCTCCTACCTTTAAGAAGCTTATGAATTTTTGAAATACATTATATAAGTATATAAATAAATAAAAATATAGGAAATTAACTATAGGTCTCATGTGAAAAATGTTGTAAAAATGTCTTAGAGAAAGAAACGATGGCTTCTGGCTGTGGTTTTATGAAGCTTTTTTTCGTGGATTCTATTGGGTAGATGAAATTTGAACACACAGAGGTAGGATGGGTGGGTTATAACCCCAACCAAGATAAATGCCTGCATAGAAAAGAAAGAAACATGGGAAAGTATGCAGTATAATTTAGGTTGCTTAGAGTAGGAAGTGGACAGCTAGAACAAAAAGAGGAGGCGTACAGGGAAATTCATAATGGGCCTGATTGGCATGACCTTAAACGCCAGGCACAGAGTTAACAGGCACCCACCGACTCCTGCAGACTTTTTATTACAAGATGATATGACCTCAGCATGGTTTATAAAGAAGTATAGGTCTCAAAAAGTAGGATAGATTACACTTGAAAGTCCTCTTCTTTCAGAAAGTGGAGACGAATGCAACAATAATTAAAATTTGCCACTGAGCTACAGCTACCATTAGCATTGTTGGGAAAATTCAAAAATGATTTCTAGCTCCAGACTCTTAACACTGAGCAGTTCTGTTGGATGGTTGGATGCACAGCAATACTTCAGAGATATATGTCTCATTTTTCCCTCTTGGACACGACCTTCTGCATCAGGGCCCATAAGTGCCCTGTCTTAAGCCGCATCACAAGGCATAGTCACTATAATCTGTCAGGGAAAAACAAATAGAGACTAAGCTGGAATTGGAAGCAGCATTGGAAGGGCTGCCACGTCTCCATCACAATATATTCAGTATCAATGCGCAATATGCAGTGAAATCTAATATCAGCTCCCTATTCCCCCTTGAATAAAAAAATGGTGACAGTACTTTTTCATTATGGCTCAGAATCTTTTTTTCTGGACTCTTCTGAATGCCACTTCTTCCACACAAGATTAGAAATCTTTGCTTCTTCCCATGTTATTCTGTCCACCTTTTACTAAGAAAGGTTGTTCTCTTTAGAGTTTTGGCATTATTTTCTAGTTTTCTGCTTTAGTTTTTGTTTCAAGTTCAAATCTTTATCGCCTGATTTCAGCAGGGTTTTGCAAACTCCAATCTTTTCCACAAAAATATTTGCCACTGTTTTGTGTCATCAGTGGCAAAAGCTTTCACTCGTTGAGATGGGTCTTCTGCTTTTCCCAATAATGTGTACCTTGTAGGAATGAGAGGCAGCTGATACTCTTCTTCTGTAGAGGAAAATCACTACCTTATTGATATCTTAACAGAAAACCGATTCTTCTGCTGGGCTTGATGGTGCTTCCTCTACGACAATATTAAAAACCTCCCTGACAACAGAAGCTCAGGGAATACTTTGACATTTGTGTTTGTTATTTGGTTTGTTTTGTTTTAATGCTTTATTCCATTTTACCCTCAGTGTTGGAATGGGAGAGAGAAGAGGTCAGATACAGCAAACAGAAGGAGATATAAATCTGAATAGGAATGAGGCTCAATCTGAATTTGATGGATAGTCAATGAACAAATTCAGCAAGTATTCATGAAGATGTGTGGGCAGATGACCCAGAGGCCCAGTCCAATTTGTCTAGCTAGCATCCTACTGGGGAAGAGCTCAACTTTTTAAATACTCCAGGCTTCTCACCTTTGGTGCCTGGTGTATATAGATGAGAGGGCACGTAGGGATTAGGGATGGGGAGGAGGCCAGGGAGGAAGAAGGTAAGGCATATATGTATAAAGGTCCTGGAATTAAAAGTAGGGAAGTTTATTGTGAAGCACTGAATCATGTTTCTAGCTAAAAGATCCAGAGCCTCCGTCAGAATAGCCTAATAAAATAGATCTGATGGTTAAATGTAGGTGATACTTATGGCCATATCACTCACCCTGTATTCCCAAGGTTTTTATTGCACTAATAGTTTGAAACCACCAATGTTTGTGTTATCATGATGCTACCATAAGACTCTCTAGCCCCTTGCAGTTCTATTTTTTAACATGATATTTGCAGTTGTTTCTCCCATGTTATTGAGAAAGTCAGTCAGTAGGCACCTCTGTCTCTGCAAATGTGTCTCTCCCCTTTGTGTAAAAGATTAGTGAACCTCAACTAGTACAACGTTCACATTTTTTGAAGAAATATCAGTGTGTTTGCCTTTCCATTAGAGGGTCACTTAGAGAAGCTCTAAGTACATAGTGCATTCTTGGTCACTTGCCTCAGTCCCATTAATTATTTCTAAGCTAGTGGTGTCATGGGATCCCTACAGTGTAGCTCCTCCAGCTGGAAGTTTCTGTGGCTGTTGCTACCTTCGCCCAAGTTTTGCTTGGGCCTGCTGGGCTCATTCTGCCCACTCAGCCTGTCAGGCTGCACTTGGCTCATGCTACCAGCCCAGATGCCACACTGCCAAGGGTGTGGAGTGGCAAGGGGTGTGTGAATGAGAGAGCATGGGATCCAGCCATTGTGCACACGGTGGCACACCGGTTGCTGTGGAAGGGTAGGCAGCTCCAGGCACCAGCATAGGCACCAGCTCTGTGCAAGGCTGTGGTTGGACCAGGTGTAACACAAGCAGCTTCCACTGTGGGCAGTGGGGAATGCATTGGTGCCTGGAAGCTTGGAGACACCAGGAACCACAGAGCCCCAAAGAGGGTGTCACACCCTGGCTCAAGGAGCCCTTAGGTCTGGCCTCCCTGAAAGGCCAAAGCTCTTCTCTCCTTGTCACTTGCAATGTGGCAAGCACAGGCAGCAGGGGTGGAGTGTGTTGGGCATGTTTCAGCCCTGTTTGCGTTACATACATGTCTTTCAGTTCCACCATACAGCAGGTGTTGAGTTCTTCTCCCACATCAGGGAAGAATGAGGTATGCAGACAACTAGAGGGTGAGCAAGGTGGAGAGGTACTTTATTGAGCACCTCAGTATAGCCCTCAGGAGACTCAGAGTGGGTAGCTCCTTTCCACAGGCAGATCATCCCAGTGTCTGCAGCCCTCAGTGGAGAGGAGACCCAGAGTGGGTAGCTCCTATCTATAGGCAGGCTGCCTGACTCTACCTGAGTCTGACTGAGTCCGGGGGTTTTTATGGGGTTCAGAAGGGAGGAAGTCTATGTTAATTGGTCCATGGGTGGCCACAGGCAGGCCCAGTAAAAGCACCATAAGTTCTCACTTGGAGCCATGACTCCACCGGGAACATGGGGGACAGCCTGGCAGGGATGCCGGTGTTTGCAGCCGTGGCTGGGTGGCTGCAGCTGTGCCCAGGAGGATAGGGCTCCCATCCCACAAACTCAGAAGGCTTGGGTGGTGATCCCACAATCTCCGTGGAGCATGCAGCCCTGGTGGCACCTTCCCTGCTGCAGCTGCTATCTTCACAGCTACCGCTACAGACGGGCTGCTGCTGCGATCTGTGGAAATTTCAGAAACAGGAAAATCACCTGCTTTCTCAAAAAACAGGATGCTCATCTGTCATTTTCAAGTGTTTTAAATTTTTGATTCAGAAGAATAAAGCTACATTTTCAAATGAAATGTGCAAGCCAATTTCATCCTTTTGAAAGAGAAAGGAATTAGTTAAGGTGCTTAATAGTAATGTAACAGAGAGCAATGGCCTGAGACTGAAAAAAGTAGCAATTTAAATTGGACATTAAGAACATTTCACTTAAAGCAAGGCCAATTATACAGTGAAATAACTTCCTAAGGGAGAAACAGTGAGATGCCATTAAAAGAGTTGTTAAAAGGAGCATAGATTAAAAACACTTGCAGCTGAATCTGCTGAAAGATCATTTTATGATTTATTGCCTTACTATGCCTATATGTCTTTCTCACTGGAGATTTACCTGGCTTGGTTAGCTTCCTTTACATGCTGGCAAGACTCATATTGTACCAGAGGACTAGGATGTCTGTATTCCATTTTTCTTTACGCAAAATGTAAAGCTCTAAATGAATTTGGTGAAAGAGGCAAGTGGAATGTAGGGAGCTAGTGTTGTGAAAAATCTACATTGTGTTAGTACCCTAGGGTTATTTTTGGCATACACATGCATATGCACACACAGACACATATATACACACAAACACACATGCATGTCTATTTAATGTCTAATTCTGTTGAGTATTTATCTATATATTATTAAATTTTATTTAAACTTTCTTCAAGAAATTAATTGATGGTTTTTTTTCAGTCTGTATTCCTGGGCTTGGGGACGCATACATAATAAGGGTATGATGTGGATTCCTCCACACTGCCATATTGCTATACCTACAACATGGGATATAAAAAGCATCCTTTAACTGATGTAAGAAGTCCTGAATTTGAATAACATCCCCCACCACCACCACATACACACACTCAAACACTCGCTGTGGAATTTGTGCAAGCTCCTTAACCTTCTGCAATTTCACATTCTACATTTGTGAAAGGAAAAGAAAAATGCCATATTGGCTAAGCAGTGTTCATTTATAGAGGTTAAGCCAATTTTTATTATACTTTTGTATATTGTTCTAAATGAACCAAAAGGCTGACATATTGACCTGAAAGATTCCCTGAAATTCTTACTATTAATGTACTTCCTGGAAACCTATACATTTTTAGTGGATATTTTGAGTTTTCTCTTATGCTGTCTTAAAGTGCCTTCACAAAGGAATTCATCTTTGGAGACTTCTGTTCAGATAAGGCTGTTTCCCAACTCATTCAGGAGAAGGGGCATGCCTGACCCTCACTCAGCCTCCGTTGGTTCTCACCACTTTCCTTTCACTACAACTGCATTTGAAACCCCGTCTTCCTGACTGTGAGGGCCATCTTCTTTCTTTAGACAGGTTATTCAGTCTTTGAGTCATTATCTACTAATCTCCAAAATAGAGATAATGACTCCTCCATCACTTGATGGCTTTAGGAACAAAGTGAGATTTCAGATAGGAAGCTCTGTCTAAGCATCCATCCCTGGAGTTTCCAGTGCAGTACCATGTCCCTAAATGCTCTGATCAATTGTGAAATTTCGGTGATTCATGTCCAGTAAATGGAGTGGGTGGTAGGGAATGAGACTTTACGATTTCATGTATTTAGGAAGATCTAAAAGTGTCTCTGATGATCAGTTAGATTGGGGTTAGATGACCTTTGAGATCCATGACAGCTCTAAGAGACACTAATGACCTATGTAGAATATTTCTAGGTCATGATACACAAAATCCAATTCATCTAGGTTATTCAGGGCAATAAGGGTGTTTAGGGTAATTTTCTGAGTGTAATAAAGGATACTCAAGGCCATGGAGTTTTTTTTCTTGTAGAAGGTACAAAGCTTTCAGGGACAGATAGAATTTGGAGAGATCTGCAAAAAATTTAGTCATCCTTTACAGAATTTATTTAAAAAATTAATATTACTGTCCACCTGCAGGCCTTATACTATAAGGAATAACCACATTTGTATAGTAGTCATTGTGCTTCAGAGGGTGATGCAACAAACATCAAGGTGAGGGTGATGTGTGTGGATGTTTTAATTAAAGGCAAACTAGGCAGAAAGCCTTTGTCCAGGCTGCCAGGAATGACCAGTCCTTCTTGTCCAGTGCATGTTTTTCCTAGGCATTGTATCCTTGGAGATGAAGTCAATGGCAGAAGACAAGGGGAAATAATTTTTATCTTCTTTTTTTCTGAATTATTTTGCTATTTTGAAATTAAGGCTTCTTGATGTATTTATTAAATATATGTTCATGTTATATAAATTAATTTTGTTGCAGTCTCTAAGGAGCCTTTCTTACATTTTAGAATCTAAATCTGAATTTTTCTGTGTTTTCTGTTTCTCTGAAAAAATATAGTATCTCTATATTTATTGAATGGGCAGGAAAACAGTTGTGATTCAATGTTTGCCTGTGGCTGTAATTTATCATTCCTTTTTCTGAAATTAAACAAATGGTTCTCCAATTAATGCCTTTATGCCTGTCTTCATAGAAAATTACTCTCAGAGCAAAACACAGGAATAATTTATTTTCCCCTAGGAAATAGCATTCTTCTCTCTAATAGACAATGATGTCTTTGAAATTCATTATTTTTACCTTTTCACCCTGGCTGCTAGGAAGCTTGTAGCTAGTTTTTGCTCTTTAAAGCTTTCCTCATCAATAAAATGTTAACAGAGTTTAGCCTTTGTTCCACTTTTGCTAATCAGGGTATCTTTTCCTTATGGGATAAATTGTTTCTATTCTCACTAAGATGTTTTATTTAGTAAGATATACTTCATAAACTTTTTAGGTATAGGTGAAGGTATTTATTAAATCAATCAATCTTTATCTCATACCATACACAGAATTCAATGATAGATGTATTGTAAATGTACTTGTAAATGTTGAAGCTATAAAGCCTTTAGATTAAAACAGAATCATATTTTTATGGCCTTGAAGTAATCAGAGATTTCTTAAAGAGAAAAAAAAAAGCTAATGATAAAGGAAAAGTTTATAACTTAAACTTTTTAAAATGAATAATTTCTTTTCATCAAAAGTCCACTAATAAAATACTGAAAAAGGAGGCAAAAAATAAGTTAATCTATGTATAATCCATGTAAATTGCAAGTCACTGGTACAAGACATATAGAAAATACAAATATTTCTAAAATCCATAAGAATAAAACAGTAAAGTCAATAAAATAATGAGCAATAAAAGTTGAATATGTACTTCAAAAAAGATGACGCTTTCCAATAAATATGGAAAAAGATGTGCAACCTAATTATCTATTATGGAAATGCAATTTAAAACCATATGAAATATTACTATCTAGCCACCAAAATAGCTAACATGAAAAAAAAGGAAAATATCAAGTGCTAGAAGGGGGTGGAGCACTGAAAACTCTCATGCATTGCTGGTGGGAGTAAAAATTGGTAGTCATTTTGGAAAACTGTATGGTAGTATCCATTAACATTAAATGTAGGCATAACCCTCTATTTGTATATTCAACAAAAATAATGCATACACTAAACAAAATATGTGTTCAAGAATGTTTACAGCAACACCATGTGTAACAGCAAAAAAAAAATTAGAAATGACTGAAAAGTTCATTAACAATAGAACGGATAAATATCTTGTGGTATTTATTGAAATATCACAAATTCCATAAGTTATACAATAGAAAATTATATATCAATGAGGATAAATCAATTAGTGCTACCTGCAAAAACAAGAGTGTACTTTATAAACACTGTTGAACAACAGAAGTCAGTTATAAAAGAGTACATAACATCTGATTCTACTCATGTAAAGCTCAAGTAATCTATGCTGCAAAACCAGTATAGTTTTTACCTTTAGAGAGCTATACAAGGGCAACACAAGGGTGCTGATAGTCTTATATATGTTTTTATCTATGTGTTGGTTATCCAGGTTTGCTCAGTTTATAGGAATTCATCAATCTTTCCCCCTCTTCTTTTTTTGCTCACGTTTCTGTATGTCTGTTATACTTTCAAATTATTGAATGATTAATTAGTTCTCTCTGGGAAATACCTCCTACCAACCCCTTTCAATTGTAAAATATTCTCACTTTTTCATCTTCTTGACAAAATGATAAGAAGTGTTCTGGTGATAAGTATTTTAAAATAACATTTTCATCTGGTAGAATATGTTTTAATGAGAAGGGGGTTGATTTAAAGTACTTTCTATTTTTTGTACGTGTTGGTTGGTTTCTTGTTCAAGTATGGAAGGCAAACTTAAGAAATCTTACAAATTAGTAATTATCTCTGTGGATTACTCAGTGTTGTGATTTTAACTACATTGATCATGGCTGTCTCTTGAAATCATTGATTATAGAAGATCCACGCCACTTTTTAGAATTCTTTAGAACTGCCTGGAGTCCTGGTTCCAACAGAGATGGGATTGTGATAAGTCCTGTTGTGACAGAAAATATATTCAGTGTGTATGAGATGCTCCCTCTCACCCTCAGTTGGATCCTTTCGCTTGAAAGGTGGAAGCGTCTCCCTCCAGCCCTGTGTGAAAATTGGAGGACCCACTGCCTTCTCTCTGACATCTTGGACTAAGAATCATATTTTCAACTTTTAAAATTTGAAAACAATGACATCCGTGTATAAAAGAGAAGAGATTTTAAAAGGATTTGCTTTTTATCATTCAGAAGCAGTTCTTCATTTCTGTATCAATCAGCTTTACACTGGATAATACTGCACCAACAAAAAGCCCAAGTACTTAGAGGCCTACAAAGCAGAATTTATTACTCACTCATGCTACAGGTGTCTCATAGGTTGGAGTTAATCCTACCCCCTGTGTTGTTGGTATTAAGACACATATTATGGCCTGATCAGCAATTGTGCTCAGACCTTGTTTGAGCTTGGTTGAACTTGGTTCATTGAGACTCATCCATTATTTCCTTTCTGCAGGGCATACTGGAGAATAAAAGGAGCTACGGGCCAGGTACGGTGGCTCATGCTTGTAATCCCAGCACTTTGGGAGGCCAAGGCGGATGAATCACCTGAGGTCAGGAGTTCGAGACCAGCCTGACCAACATGGTGAAACCCAGTACCTACTAAAAATACAAAAAACAAACAAACAAACAAAAATTAGCCGGGCATGGTGGCCAGCACCTGTAATCCCAGCTACTTGAGAGGCTGAGTCAGGAGAATAACTTGAACCCGGGAGTCGAAGGTTGCAGTGAGCTGAGGTCATGCCATTGCACTCTAGCCTGGGCAACAATAGCAAAACTCCATCTCAAAAAAAAAAAAAAAATAGATGACCTATGATGTTGACAATCATCCCTGCACCCTTTGGGTCTTTAATGGTGATACAACTCTCTGCCAACCACCTGGCTCACAATTAGGATACTATTTTGATTTTTTTTTTGTCCTGGCCAAGGATAAGGGACAGTTTCAGAGGTTTCCTCTTGGCCTTCCCCACTATGATGGTCTCGTGTGCCGGTCAAGGATTCTACGTAGAGGCTACTCCAACTGCCAGATACGACGATTTTCATTAGACATTTAGGAACTGGAGAAATGACTGCTACATGGGATGGTATGCCCAGCAGGTGCACTATAAGCCCAAATTAGCCGGGTTTCTATTTATTGCCTGGACCATGTAAACCCTATTCTGACAGGACCTGTGATGATATTTTAGGTGTCCAGATGCCTATCAAGATGAATGTGGACTCTGTGTCCAATAATCCTTGAAATGTCTGGATATGCCCCTGTCTCCAGAATATAGTCCAGTAAATAGCTGTGATAGTTAACTTTATGAATCGACTTGACTGGATAAGAGGATGCCCAGATATGTGGTTAAACATAATTTTAGGATGTGACTGTGAAAGTGTTTTTGGAAGAGATGAGCATTTGAATCTATAGACTTAGCAAAGTGTGCTTCCCTCCCCATTGTGGGTGTACATCATCCAATCTATTGAGGGCTTGAATAGATCAAAAAGGGGAAGGAACAGAGGCTTCACTCTCTCTCTGCCTGACTGCTTGACCTAGCACATTGGTCTCTTTTTGACCTTGGTGATCAGGCTTTCAGACTCAGACTGACAGCTACACCATTAGCTGTCTGGCTCTTGTGACTTTGAGCCACACCACTGGCTTTCCAGAGTCTCCAGCTCACAGAATGCATATTGTGGAGTATTTCAGCCTCCATAATAATGTGAGCCAAGACTGTATTATATATATACATATATACAGTCATGTGCCACATAGCAATCTTTCAGTTAATAATAGACTACATAAATAATGGTGGTCCCAAAACATTATAATACCTTATTTCTAGTGTTTCTTTTCAATGTTTACATATGTTTAGACACATAAATACTTACCATTGTGTTGAAATTGCCTACAGCATTCAGCACAGTAATATGCTGCACAGGTTTGCAGCCTAGGAGCAATAAGCTGTACTATACAGCCTAGGTGTGTAGTAGGCTATACCATGTAGGTTTGTGTAAGTACATTCTATGATGTTTTCACAATGGTGAAATTGCCTAATGGCACATTTCTCAGAATGTATCCTCTTCGTTAAGCAACATGTTAACTGTATTTATATCCTATTCATTCTGTTTCTTCAGAAAACCATGACTAATACAATGCCCATAAGTCCCTTTGAGGAAGCCCTGAGAAAAATCATCACAGTATATGCTTGCCACAGTGCTGCAGGGTCCTTCTGTGTATTCGGTGAATAAGTTCTGGATGTGAAAACTGGCTCAAATATGGGAACTGAGCAAGAGATTGTAGCTTTTTGTTGGATCAATCACTTTCAACCTCCTTCTCCTCCGCTTTTGCTTTTTTTTTTGGTGGTAGATATTGTCTGCCTATTTTGTTCCAAGGAGCATCATACTGTGTCAACCATCTCTACAACTCCCTTCAGGGCAAACATTCTGGGCTGCCTTTCCAAATTGATCTGTCATTGCAGTAACTGTGGCCCCTAGCTTCCAATGGCTAAGCATAGCCACCTTACACTATCAGTCTGGGGTACCATCATTTCTATGGATATTAACACACCTAGCTCTATAACCTTCTCTCTCTCCTACCATCAGCCTGGCCTGCAGAGAAGGCCACCACTGATCTTAAAAATGCTAGTTTCCTTCTCACCACCACATCCCCTGCTGATCTTCATGAATTATCATAATGTCATGATGTCCTCTGGGCCCTCGTATGAAAGATAAACCTCTGGTGGGTTCTCTGACATTTTATAGTATATCCATTCCACCAAGCCCATTTCCTCACCATTCTTATTCTTCCCTCTACCATCTCTCAGGGAAGCTTGGGCTTTTTTTCTTCTTCAGGGCTGACCATCAGCTTTTCCAGGACTCTAAGAGTCAGTCTGCTCAGTCACACAGCTGCACTTCACTGAAAGTAGAGTCTGGGAAATACATTGCTGATTAGAGGGCCACTTAACAGCAAGAACCCTACAATATGGAAATAGAAACACAAACCTTTGGTGGAAAGTGTGTCTTTTCTATCACTAAGAATCAATAAAGCTAAAATTAAAAGACTAATAAGATGTTATAATTTTGATGGGACTGATAAAAAAAGAGAAAAAATATTACAAAAAACAAATGGAGCATACTTACAAATACAGTGTAAATAAAAAATAAGTCAATACTCTGACCATTTATATACCAATACACTTGAAAAAGAGAAAAAGTATTTGAAAAATATTAATTATCGAATTGCTGACAAGTAAATACAAAATCTGGAAAACATGATGAAAATTTTTAAAAATACATATTATAATTAAAGATATTCCAACATCCAAATACCAGTCCCAAAAATTTTACTAAGCAATCTTACATACATTCTTCCAGAGATGTTTTTAAAAGGCAGCCCCCACAAAAATATCTGAGTCTGCTAAAACCATGAAATCAAAACAAAACAATAAGAAAAAAGTCAAATTACAGTCCTCTTCATTTATGAAAATAGTTGCAAAAATTCAGAATAAAATATTAACAAATGGAACTCAACTATGTCTATATCTATTGCATTGACAGATCACATGCATTTATGTATATATCCTAACCAAGTTGGTTTTATCCCAGGAATGCAGGACTGTTTAAAATTGGTAAAATTAATTAATATAATTTGCCATATTAACGGATTAAAGTATAAAGTTATCTCAATAGATGCTGAAAAACAACTATTTGATACAGTCTAACATACCATTGATTAAAAACAACAAAATATCTCTATCTAGCTCACTAGGCTAAAACAGTAAGTGTTTTAATTGAAGAAAAAATGTATCTAACACAAACTTATAGAAAACATCATATTACAAATGACACACTAGATGCATTCTTTTTAAAATTAAGGACTCTCAAGGATGCTTGGTAATAAACATATTTATTGATTATCATACTGGTTATGTAAACCAATGTAGTTAAGTATGGAGAAGCAATAAGGGATATAAAGATTTGCAAAGAATTAACTGTCTTTCCCACATAATAAGATTGCATACATAGAAGAACCACGTAACTATAAAGATAAAATATCATAATTTATAAAATAAAAATCTCATATAATCAAAACACAACATACAACAGATTAAAATATGTACTTTATTAATTAAAGTAAAACATAAGCAGCAAACATGAAAAAGTAGAGAAGATGTAAATAAAAAGTGTATGTAACTTACAAGACTAAAAAAAATACATATCTGTACCGATGATATGAAAGAACTTTTCAATCAAAAACAGTAAAAATTTTGAAGCACATATAAAAGACCTAAATAAATGAAACATACATTTTGTTCAAGATGTATATTTCACTGATAACTCAATTTCATACAGATGTTAAGACAACAATAAATTAATGTATTCATAGGGATAAAATAAAGGGCCCAGAAACAGACACATTTATATATGAAAATAATGCAATGCCAACTGCAGGAAAATAATATTTCACCTAAAACCACAAAGGAGACTGTTTTTAATCTCTATAAAAATAAAACTAGATTCTTATCTCACAAGAGACACACAAATAACCTTGAGGTAAATTAAAATTCTTAAAAAAAATAGCAAAGTCATAAAATGTTAGGAGAAACTAAAGAAAAATGTCTTTATGCCCTCAGGTTATTACAGATTTGTTTAGAGAGGACAAAATATCACAATAAAGGAAAGTTATTAATACATTTTTATTATCATAACATGTAAAACTTCTCTACAAAATTTCACCATTTCAAGGTGAAAAGAAATACTATTAACTCCAAGAGATTGTGGGTCTGTATTCAAAATATAAAAAGAACACTTGTAAATCAATAAGAAAAAGACATACAATCCGATGGAAAGATACAGAACAGAACTGAACAACCAATTTATAAAGTAGTAAACTTGATAGTGAATAAATATTTAAGTAAATACTCAATCTCACAAATGATCTTGGAAATGACAATTTTAAAATTCTTATACCATTTTACTCTTAATCACATTATATGTTGCATTATATGTTATGTTTTGGTATAACATTTTTATTGTATACCTTGTGATTTTTTTTCTTTATAGTCATTTGGTTCTTCTACATAAGCAATCCTATTACGTGGGAGCGACAGCTTTGTTAATTCTTTGCAAATTCTATACCTCAGCACCTAAAATTTTACTTATAGAAGAACACCTAAGAATACCCCCTTGCACAGGTAAATAATATTCTTCTTCATGGGAATATTTAATGGGCAGTGTTTTTACTTGCACAGGTAAATAATATTCTTGTTCATGAGAATATTTAATGGCCAGTGTTTTTAAAAGAGGAAACTTTGAGTCACCCAAAATGCCTAAGAGTAGGAGAATGGACAAATTTTTGCATTAATAGCATAACATATGATACAACAGTAATATGAGTGAGCTACAGTTGTACATAGTACAGAAAAATCTCAAAAACATAAATTTGTGATAAAATATACAAATAGAAGATAAATAAAATATGATACTTATATAAATTTGAAAGCAGAAATACTACTATATATGATTTATAAATATAAGTAAATACAGTATAATTAAAAACATGTAATAAAACATATATGTGAATAATTACCACTATATTCAAGCTAGTAGTTAATTCTGGGGAGAAGAGGGTAAAGAATGGAATGGGTATATTTACACAAGAAGCTTCAAATAGGTATGAAATACATGATATGACACAAATGTAAAAAACGACGACTTCACAAAAATAGATGGCTAAACACCTGATTGTTTGCAAAATTTATTCTCTGTATTTCCTGAAACTTTGACATTTCAAAATAAACATTTTAAGATACATAGAACAAAATGTGTTGTGTTGTTTGTTTTAGTTTTGTTTCTTCACCTTTGAGTCTTCACTTATCGTATTGGTGAATCTTTGTTATTGAGAAATATCCTACATTCCTTCTTACAAACATTATAACTTATTAAAGAGACAACTGTGTGGAGACTTGATAGTTGGTCCATGAGCACTGCCAGCATTCCTTCCCCTGTCTTAGGAGAAATGTTGCCTCACATAGTCATCTGAATACTAGCCAGCTAGGCATAAAACTTTCTTAGCAGAGAAAGTAGAGGGAAAGCAATATTTATGAAAGAAGTGTGTGTGTGTGTGTGTGTGTGTGTGTGTGTGTGTGTGTGCATGCGTGTATGTGTTCACCTCAGGGCCTCATTTTTTGCTAAGATGAGTAAAATTACATTTCTCATAACTTCCTGGGGCATTTGAGTATCACTGATACTTTTAAGTTTAGTTAAATTGAAATAACACTTCATATCTGTTTTTATTATCGCTGCAAATACTATTTACTAGACATTGAATACCAACATCACAGGCTAAATGAAACAGATCACAGGAAAGGCTACAGACCAAAGACAACTAGATTAACTATATTTAGGATTTTTTGAAAATGCATATGGTCCATCAGGGCCCTGATTACTCTTTTAATAACTACCGATATCCACTAGTGAAGCTGCTCAGGAGCCCTGAGTAACTTCTGCAATTTCAAGCAAAATAGTAAACGTTTCAGGCTTGGATTTTCTCATCTCAGAAGGATATTATTAAGCTTCAACATTATTTTTTTTTCTTGTTTACAAAAAATTTTGTACCACACCATAGCAGTAGGAAATTATTGAATTGTAAACTTTTGCAACTAACAAAACTGTAGACAGCATTTAAAGTTAGCTGAGGCCCCTAGAGTAAATTTTGAAAGATCATAGTGAGAGTGTCAGAATTAGAATTCAGAGTCCTGCTTTCTGTCTTAGTATGTATTCATTCTAAAGTGAATTTACTCCATTATTCTCCTCTCACTGGGAAAATGAAACATTATCGTTAGTCTCTGTATTTTTTATTCACAATGCCC
This sequence comes from Gorilla gorilla gorilla, assembly GCF_029281585.2. Taxonomy (NCBI): domain Eukaryota; kingdom Metazoa; phylum Chordata; class Mammalia; order Primates; family Hominidae; genus Gorilla; species Gorilla gorilla. The sequence continues at coordinate 45,704,259 of NC_086017.1, forward strand.
AAGTAAAACAAAAAACATTATAAGATTCTCAAGAAAGAAAGAAAATCAAATAATAGAAGCAAACTCAAAAATAATTAAGACATAGGAGTGGCCTAGTGCAGTGGCTCACGCCTCTAATCCCAGCACTTTGGGAGGCCGAGGTGGGCAGATCACTTGAGGACAGGAGTTCAAGACCAGCCTGGCCAACAATGCAAAACTCAGTCTCTACTAAAAATACAAAAAATAGCTAGGCATGGTGGTATGTGCCTGTAGTCCCAGCTGCTTGGGTGGCTGAGGCACAAGAATCCCTTGAACCCAGGAGGCAGAGGTTGCAGTGAGTCAATGTTGAGCCACTGCACTCCAGCCTGGGCAGCAGAGCAAGACTGTCTCAAAAAATAAACAAATAAATAAAATAAGATATAGGAGTTAGTGAACACATTTTACATGGCCATAATAAATAAGTTAAAGAAAATAGACATTTTAAATGGCTGAAATGATGAATAATTTTAATTAAAACTTGGAATCTATAAAAATTAATTAAATGGGCATTCTAGAACTGAAAAAAATATATGTAATACTGTGAGACCTACTGGAGGGATAGAAAGAGACATTTAGAAGAAGGTAGGATTAATGTGAACTCAAAAACAAATGAGAAAATATAAAAACTGAAGGAGAGAGGCATAAACATGATGGAAAGGGCAGAACAGCATAGGAAATATGTAGGCTGCAGATGGTCTAACATACATGAAATTATAGGCCCAGAAGAGGAGGACAAAGAGCAAATGGTCAAGGTGTTTTCTAAAATGCTAAAAGTTATCAACCCACAGATTCAAGAAACTCAAAAAAAAAAAAAAAACACTAAACAAAATTAATACAAAGAAAATTATACAATTACTTAGTCTATTTTGGTGGAACACAGCTGGGCAGTTTATTTGATATTGGCTGGGGTCATTCATGGATCGGCATGCATGATAAGCTGCCAAGTTGACTGATGGCTGGATGGTGCAAGTATGGCCTCAGCTAGGATGGATTGTATCTGCTCTACATGGTCGTCTGTCCTCCAGTAAGCTATCTTGCTTATTCGAATCTATGGTAGCAAGGCAGGGTTCCAAGAGAGGAAGAAGGCTGATAACTAACACAATGTCACTTCCACCACATTCTATTAGCCACAGCCAAACACAGGACCAGACTACATTCAAAATGTGGAAAAATAGTCTTAGTTCTTAATGGAATGAACTGCAAAGCTACACTCATAGGAGTGTCGATATGGGGAGGGGAATAATTGCAGATAATTTTGTGAACAATTTACTAATGTTATCCAGGAAAATCAGAACTCTTGTACACACATGCCATTTCTTCTATTTCATGATAATAGTTTGGGTTATGTTTTATGAAATGAGAAAAATTAACAAAAAAGAATGTCGTGTAAATTTAAAACTAAAAGGAGTGGTAGAGACTTCAATCTTTTGTAATACACTGCCTTCCAAATGCCTGTCTCAAAACATTCATTACAAAATTCTAGATGTGTGATCACACTTCCAGCCACACATGTCTTAACATATGCTTCACTTGGTTATTAGAACATTTTCAGTTTTGCACTAGTTGCTAAAGATTTCAAGTAAAGTCCAAATTCTAATCTTCTCTTGAGAAATAGAAGCTCCAGAGCATTAAGATCATGCTGCTTCATCAACTATTAATGCATAAGATAATGTTTTATGCATCCTCGGCATGCCTCTTTTACGTCACTAGCTTCTCTTTTTTAGGTTACCTTCCTAACCTTTAGAAGCTTTGGAGTTTGTAACCCCTTGCTCTATACTATATACTCAAATCTCTTGTTAATTCAGTTATTAACTATCAATATTAGGCAGGATAATTAATTAATGTATTTTTCTTAGTGTAGAAGAATGAAACATAATGAAAACAAGTTATCTCTTCCCCATTCTCTGCCCTCTATCTCAATAAGAATTAGCAATGCATTGCATTAAAGATCTTGTAATAATGCTAATTCAGACTCAGTGGGTCTGGTTGGAACTTGAGATTCTGCATTTCCTTTTTTTTGTACTTTAAGTTCTGGGATACATGTGCAGAACATGGAGGTTTGTTACATAGGTATACATGTGTCATGGTGATTTGCTGCACCCATCAATCTGTCATCTAGATTTTAAGCCCTGCATGCATTAGGTATTTATCCTAATGCTATCCATCCACTTACTCCCCACCCCCAATAGGCCTTGGTGTGTGATGTTCCCCTCCTTGTGTCCATGAGATCTTATTGTTCAACTCTCACTTATGAGTGAGAACATGGGGTGTTTGGTTTTCTGTTCCTGTGTTAGTTTGCTGAGAATGATGGTTTCCAGCTTCATCCATATCCCTGCAAAGGACATGAACTCATTCTTTTTCATGGCTGCATAGTATTCCATGGTGTATACGTGCCACATTTTCTTTATCCAGTCCATCATTGATGGGCATTTGGGTTCCAAATCTTTGCTATTATAAATACTGTGAGATTCTGCATTTCTAGCAAGCTCCCAGGTGATGTCTTTGCTGTATGGATCCCACAATGAGCAGCAAAATCCTGAAGAACTGCAACCTCCCTAAGTTCCAGGGCAACATTTAAGAGGCTTTTTTTCACAACCTAAAGGTCAAGAAGATAAAAAACTGGATTGCCAGGAGGAGGGTAGATTGCTGTTTGGGCAGTGCATAGGAAGAATTGTCCAGTATAAAGAGAAGATTCCTAGCCCTGGAAAAGAGCTCCTGTAATTAGTAGGGATCTGTTTCTACCAAGAGCCAGCCTCACAGGGGTAACAAGAAACTGGTAAGTTAACTAAAGATGACTCAGGTTCTGACATAAAGAATAGTGGTAGCAGAGCAGGCTTCAAGAACACAGGACCTGTGCAGTCACACAGAGCCCTATGCTCAGAAGGGCGAGCACTTGGTTTAAAGATCTGCTGTTACCATCAAGAAATTCTTAATAAATTTGAACAAAGAGCCTTGCGTTTTCATTTGGCCCTGAGCTCCACAAATTAGGTGGCTGTTCCTGAGTACCATGAAAGTTACCTCAAAAGATCCCCATTTGAAAAGAAGCAGAAGGAAGTCACCCATCTTTGAGAGGTGATTCTTGGGTTCAGATAATAAATATGTAAAAGTTATCATTGTGAACTTATCTCTAAGCTCATCCTACCCCACACCTCCATACTTCCCATTCCTCCAACACCTTTGAGTGTCATTTAATGTCACCTAAGTCTCAATACATTTCTGCTGCCTCAGAAAAGGGAGTCCTCAAACAAGATTGAGCCTGAATTTTTTGTCACTCAGATGAGTACAGGCTTAGAATTAAATTTCCTTTGATTTACATTAACTAGTGTGTGTGAGTGTGTGTGTGTGTGTGTGTGTGTATGTGTGTGTAGATAGGGTTTCACTGTGTTGCCCAGGCTGGTCTTGAACTTCTGGTCTCAGTGATCCTCCAGCCTCAGCCTCCCAAAGTACTGGGATTACAGGCACGAGCCACAGTGCACAGCCTAATATTGCATTTTCAAAGTCTTGTGTGGTGGATAAAGGAACATAACCACTGCACAGGTTTAGAAAAACAGATCAATCTGATTAACAATTTTATAGGTGGTCAAGAACAGTTATAAGTATACAAACACCTAGCCAAAAGGACATGGTGTCAGCTAAATTGATTGACTGCTAAATGGAGGGTAGCTGGTGATTACATCTTTTCTACAGATGTTGCTGTATCCACATCATAAAAGCAGTGTTAGTGTGGGCCATGAGCCAAGAAGGGAAGAGAGCTGCATTACAGGGACCAGGCATTCTGGTGGCATTCATTAAAATCAAATGCTGTCAGGCATCTTGAGTGATGAACTGGAGCAGAAAGCAACTGACATTTGTTCAGATCTTTCAAGAGATGCTAGATGTGTGAACAAGAAGAGTTCGAAGATCTTCATTAGTCATGAAGTGATGCATCAAAGCTTGCAGGGAAGCTTTGATGCCCAGAGGCCCAAGAAAATACACGTGTCAAAACCAGAAGTGAAGTCCATGTTGATTTTTTTTCTCCTTTGACATCAATTGCCTTGTTCATGTAACATTAATCTCACAGGGTCTATTTATCCTATATGATTAGAAATTAAGACACAATTGAGAATGTCTATATAATCTAGTAAAATTGAACTGTGTTTTTTTTCCTTTAAAATGGAGCAGGTAGTTTATCAAATACCTACCACTGAGCAATCTGCTGCTTAGCACAAAAGGCTGTAAAAGAATACAAAGATGAAAGCCTTGGGCATGGGCAATTGAGTTTATACTTTCTACAGATAGATAAGACATGGACAAAAATGAGGTAAAAAGTCATGTCACGTGAAGGATACCATGAAAAATGTTTACAGTTATTGTGAATCCAGGAGCTTTATTCCTTTTTGGGAAGATTGAAAGTGAGGATTAAGAAACAGTTGATAGAAGATGATGCACCCTTCTCGCTCAGTTTTAAGAGATTGGTCGAGTTTGACTTTTTATTGTTAATGGGAAGGCTTTTCTAGGTACAAAAAGCAACCTGGATAAAGATGTGGAGGCAGAGAAGAGTGGGCACATATTCACTTTGAGAGAAAATTAGAAGCCTAATGTGAAAGACAACTGCAGGGCAAAAATGCAAAAGTGGGAGAGAAAGACCTAATCCCTAGTTGGTTCTAATGCTTTCAATTGCCTGTATATTGGTTTATGTATTCATTATTAGAGAACTTTTTAAAGCTTTAAATATTCTTATGCTGATATTGATTCCAAAAATGAAGACACTACAGAGTTTGCTATTTTTTAAAAATGTATTTTTAGAGCAGTTTTAGATTTATAGAATTATTGTGAAAATAACAGAGACAATTCTCATATATGCCACCCTCAGTTTCCACTATTGTAAATATCTCACATTAGCATGATACATTTGTCATAATTTGAAAAGTAGTATTGTTACACTTATTAATCAAAACATGTTCATTTTTCAGATGTCATTAGTTTCCTATTTTTATCCTTTTATTTTCTTTTCCTTTTCTTTTTTTTTTTAATTATACTTTAAGTTTTAGGATACATGTGCACATTGTGCAGGTTAGTTACATATGTATACATGTGCCATGCTGGTGCACTGCACCCACTAACTCGTCATCTAGCATTAGGTATGTCTCCTAATGCTATCCCTCCCCCCTCCCCCCACCTCACAACAGTCCCCAGAGTGTGATATTCCCCTTCCTGTGTCCATGTGATCTCATTGTTCAATTCCCACCTATGAGTGAGAATATGCGGTGTTTGGTTTTTTGTTCTTGCGATAGTTTACTGACAATGATGATCTCCAATTTCATCCATGTCCCTACAAAGGACATGAACTCATCATTTTTTATGGCTGCATAGTATTCCATGGTGTATACACGCCACATTTTCTTAATCCAGTCTATCATTGTTGGACATCTGGGTTGGTTCCAAGTCTTTGTTATTGTGAATAATGCCGCAATAAACATACGTGTGCATGTGTCTTTATAGCAGCATGATTTATAGTCCTTTGAGTATATACCCAGTAATGCAATGGCTGGGTCAAATGGTATTTCCAGTTCTAGATCTCTGAGGAATCGCCACACTGACTTCCACAATGGTTGAACTAGTTTACAGTCCCACCAACAGTGTAAAAGTGTTCCTGTTTCTCCACATCCTCTCCAGCACCTGTTGTTTCCTGACTTTTTAATGATTGCCATTCCAACTGGTGTGAGATGGTATCTCATTGTGGTTTTGATTTGCATTTCTCTGATGGCCAGTGATGATGAGCATTTTTTCATGTGTTTTTTGGCTGCATAAATGTCTTCTTTTGAGAAGTGTCTGTTCATGTCCTTCGCCCACTTTTTGATGGGGTTTTTTTTTCTTGTAAATTTGTTTGAGTTCATTGTAGATTCTGGATATTAGCCCTTTGTCAGATGAGTAGGTTGCGAAAATTTTCTCCCATTTTGTGGGTTGCCTGTTCACTCTGCTGGTAGTTTCTTTTGCTGTGCAGAAGCTCTTTAGTTTAATTAGATCCCATTTGTCAATTTTGGCTTTTGCTGCCATTGCTTTTGGTGTTTTAGACATGAAGTCCTTGCCCATGCCTATGTCCTGAATGGTAATGCCTAGGTTTTCTTCTAGGGTTTTTATGGTTTTAGGTCTAACGTTTAAGTCTTTAATCCATCTTGAATTGGTTTTTGTATAAGGTGTAAGGAAGAGATCCAGTTTCAGCTTTCTACATATGGCTAGCCAGTTTTCCCAGCACCATTTATTAAATAGGGAATCCTTTCCCCATTGCTTGTTTTTCTCAGGTTTGTCAAAGATCAGATAGTTGTAGATATGCGGCGTTATTTCTGAGGGCTCTGTTCTGTTCCATTGATCTATATCTCTGTTTTGGTACCAGTACCATGCTGTTTTGGTTACTGTAGCCTTGTAGTATAGTTTGAAGTCAGGTAGTGTGATGCCTCCAGCTTTGTTCTTTTGGCTTAGGATTGACTTGGCGATGCGGGCTCTTTTTTGGTTCCATATGAACTTTAAAGTAGTTTTTTCCAATTCTGTGAAGAAAGGCATTGGTAGCTTGATGGGGATGGCATGGAATCTGTAAATTACCTTGGGCAGTATGGCCATTTTCACGATATTGATTCTTCCTACCCATGAGCACGGAATGTTCTTCCATTTGTTTGTATCCTCTTTTATTTCCTTGAGCAGCGGTTTGTAGTTCTCCTTGAAGAGGTCCTTCACATCCCTTGTAAGTTGGATTCCTAGGTATTTTATTCTCTTTGAAGCAATTGTGAACGGGAGTTCACTCATGATTTGGCACTCTTGTTTGTCTGTTGTTGGTGTATAAGAATGCTTGTGATTTTTGTACACTGATTTTTTATCCTGAGACTTTGCTGAAGTTGCTTATCAGCTTAAGGAGATTTTGGGCTGAGACAATGGGGTTTTCTAGACATACACTCATGTCGTCTGCAAACAGGGACAATTTGACTTCCTCTTTTCCTAACTGAATATCCTTTATTTCCTTCTCCTGCCTAATTGCCCCTGCCAGAACTTCCAACACTATGTTGAATAGGAGTGGTGAGAGAGGGCATCCCTGTCTTGTGCCAGTTTTCCAAGGGAATGCTTCCAGTTTTTGCCCATTCAGTATGATATTGGCTGTGGGTTTGTCATAGATAGCTCTTATTATTTTGAAATACGTCCCATCAATACCTAATTTATTGAGAGTTTTTAGCATGAAGGTTGTTGAATTTTGTCAAAGGCCTTTTCTGCATCTATTGAGATAATCATGTGGTTTTTGTCTTTGGCTCTGTTTATATGCTGAATTACATTTATTGATTCGCATATATTGAACCAGCCTTGCACCCCAGGGATGAAGCCCACTTGATCATGGTGGATAAGCTTTTTGATGTGCTGCTGGATTTGGTTTGCCAGTATTTTATTGAGGATTTTTGCATCAATGTTCATCAAGGATATCCTTGGTCTAAAATTCTATTTTTTGGTTGTGTCTCTGCCTGGCTTTGGTATCAGAATGATGCTGGCCTCATAAAATGAGTTAGGGAGGATTCCCTCTTTTTCTATTGATTGGAATAGTTTCAGAAGAAATGGTACCAGTTCCTCCTTGTACCTCTGGTAGAATTCGGCTGTGAATCCATCTGGTCCTGGACTTTTTTTGGTTGGTAAGCTATTGATTATTGCCACAATTTCAGCTCCTGTTATTGGTCTATTCAGAGATTCAACTTCTTCCTGGTTTAGTCTTTTGGGGCAGGCCTGGTGGTGACAAAATCTCTCAGCATTTGCTTTTCTGTAAAGTATTTTATTTCTCCTTTGCTTATGAAGCTTAGTTTGGCTGGATATGAAATTCTGGGTTGAAAATTCTTTTCTTTAAGAATGTTGAATATTGGCCCCCACTCTCTTCTGGCTTTAGGGTTTCTGCCGAGAGATCCGCTGTTAGTCTGATGGGTTTCCCTTTGAGGGTAACCCAACCTTTCTCTCTGGCTGCCCTTAACATTTTTTCCTTCATTTCAACTTTGGTGAATCTGACAATTATGTGTCTTGGAGTTGCTCTTCTCAAGGAGTATCTTTGTGGCGTTCTCTGTATTTCCTGAATCTGAATGTTGGCCTGCCTTGCTAGATTGGGGAAGTTCTCCCGGATAATATCCTGCAGAGTGTTTTCCAACTTGGTTCCATTCTCCCCATCACTTTCAGGTACACCAATCAGACGTAGATTTGGTCTTTTCACATAGTCCCATATTTCTTGGAGGCTTTGCTCATTTCTTTTTATTCTTTTTTCTCTAAACTTCCCTTCTCGCTTCATTTCATTCATTTCATCTTCCATCGCTGATACCCTTTCTTCCAGTTGATCGCATCAGCTCCTGAGGCTTCTGCATTCTTCACGTAGTTCTCGAGCCTTGGTTTTCAACTCCATCAGCTCCTTTAAGCACTTCTCTGTATTGGTTATTCTAGTTATACATTCTTCTAAATTTTTTTCAAAGTTTTCAACTTCTTTGCCTTTGGTTTGAATGTCCTCCCGTAGCTCAGAGTAATTTGATCGTCTGAAGCCTTCTTCTCTCAGCTTGTCAAAGTCATTCTCCATCCAGCTTTGTTCCGTTCCTGGTGAGGAACTGCGTTCCTTTGGAGGAGGAGAGGCGCTCTGCTTTTTAGAGTTTCCAGTTTTTCTGTTCTGTTTTTTCCCCATCTTTGTGGTTTTATCTACTTTTGGTCTTTGATGATGATGATGTACAGATGGGTTTTTGGTGTGGATGTCCTTTCTGTTTGTTAGTTTTCCTTCTAACAGACAGGACCCTCAGCTGCAAGTCTGTTGGAATACCCTGTCATGTGAGGTGTCAGTGTGCTCCTGCTGGGGGGGTGCCTCCCAGTTAGGCTGCTCAGGGGTCAGGGGTCAGGGACCCACTTGAGGAGGCAGTCTGCAGGTTCCCAGATCTCCAGCTGTGTGCTGGGAGAACCACTGCTCTCTTGAAAGCTGTCAGACAGGGACATTTAAGTCTGCAGAGGTTACTGCTGTCTTTTTGTTTGTCTGTGCCCTGCCCCCAGAGGTGGAGCCTACAGAGGCAGGCAGGCCTCCTTGAGCTGTGGTGGGCTCCGCCCAGTTGGAGCTTCCCGGCTGCTTTGTTTACCTAATCAAGCCTGGGCAATGGCGGGCGCCCCTCCCCCAGCCTCGCTGCCGCCTTGCAGTTTGATCTCAGACTGCTGTGCTAGCAATCAGCGAGATTCCGTGGGCGTAGGACCCTCCAAGCCAGGTGCGGAATATAATCTCGTGGTGCGCCGTTTTTTAAGCCCGTCAGAAAAGCGCAGTATTCGGGTGGGAGTGACCCGATTTTCCAGGTGCCGTCTGTCACCCCTTTCTTTGACTAGGAAAGGGAACTCCCTGACCCCTTGTGTTTCCTGAGTGAGGCAATGCCTTGCCCTGCTTCGGCTCGCGCACGGTGCACTGCACCCACTGACCTGCGCCCACTGTCTGGCACTCCCTAGCGAGATGAACCCGGTACCTCAGATGGAAATGCAGAAATCACCGTCTTCTGCGTCGCTCACGCTGGGAGCTGTAGACCGGAGCTGTTCCTATTTGGCCATCTTGGCTCTTCCCCCATTAGTTTTCACCTATCCATTTTTTTGTTGTTGTTCTAGGGTTTCATCAAGGATACCACATTAAATTTAGTAGCGTTGTCTGCTGAGGCTTCTCTCAGTTGTGACAGTCTCTCAGACTTTCCTTGCTTTTGAGGACTTAATAACTTTAAAGGTTGATATTCAGGTATTTTGCAGAATGTCCTCCAAATAGGGTTTACCTGATGTTTTCTTTGTGATTAGGCTGGGGTTGTGGATCTTGGGAGGAGATGACAAGGTAAAGTATGGTTTTCATCACATCATATCAAGGGTACATCATATCAATATGACTTATGACTGTTGATGTTAATATTAACCTTAATCACCTGGCTGATCTTTTATGTCATGCTACTCCACTGTAAAGTTATTCTTTTTTTCCCACATTTCTGTACTCTTGGAGGAAAGTTACTGGGAACCATTCATACTTCAGGAGTCGGGAAATTCCATCTTATATGTTCCACATTAAGGGCTGAGTATCTACAGTTGATTATATTTGTGTGAGACTATTTCTAGGCTCAGTATTCTGTTATATTGGTCTATAGAACAGATATTCTATTAAAAATGCTATGCTGTCTTCATTACTGTAAACTTATAGTAAGTCTTGGTATTGGTGGTAAGTCTTCCATCTTTGTTCCTCAGTGTTTTGATGCCTAGGTCCTTTGCCTTTCTATTTAACTTTAGAATCAGGTTGTCATTATCTACAAAACATTATTTTACTGAATTTTAGTTGGAATTGCATGAAATCTGTACATCAAGTTTGAAAGAATTAACATTTTAGCATTATTGATTCTTCCAATCAGTTAACACAGATTATTTCTCCATTTATTTATTAATAGATCTTCCTTGATTTTAACAGTGCTTTGTAGTTTAAAGCATATAAATTCTGTATGAATTTTGTTTATTAATATCTAATATTTCAATTTTTGTGGTGCTATTGTAAAAGGCATTTTTTATAAATTTCAAATTTCAGTTGTTCATTCTATTATATAGGAAAGCAAATGGATTCTGATCATTAACCTTATATCCTATAATACTGCTATGTTTGCATATTAGAAATGAGAATGCCTTTGTTGATTCTTTTGCATTTTCTACATAAGCAATCATGTTGTCTGCATATAGAAATGGTTTTTGTTTAATAATTTCCAATCTACATACCATTTATTTCCTTTTCTTATTATGTTATAATAACTAGCATATCCCATACAATGTTGACTGGGACTGGTGAAAGGTATGTACTTGTCTTGTTCCTGATCTTAGGGGGAAAGTTTTGAGTTTCTCACCATTAAAAATAATGTTAGCTATATGTATTTTTTTTTTTTGTAGAAGTTCTTTTCAAAATTTAGGAAGGCTCTATCTAATCCTGGTTTGTTGAGAGTTTTTATCATGAATTGGTGTTGAATATTGAAAAATATTTTTCTACATCAATTAATATGGTCATATGATTTTTCTTCTTCAGGCTGTTGATGAGATGGATTACAGTGATTGATTTTCAAAAGTTGAATCAGCCTTGCATACCTATAATAAATACTATTCAGTTGTGGTATATAATTATTTTTTATACATTGTTATATTTGATTTGCTAATATTTTGTTGAGAATATTTGCATGTGTGTTTATGAGTATTACTGGTCTGTAGTTTTCTTTCTTGTAATGTCTTCATCTGGTTTTGGTACTGAGGTAATGCCAACCTCATAGGATCAGTTAGGAAGCATTCTCTGTGCTTCTATTTTCTAAAAGAAATTGTGAATAATTGGCATATATTTTTCATAAATATTTGGTATAATTCAGAATTAAAATAATTGGGCTTGATTCTTTCTATTTTTGGAAAGTTATGAAGTATTCCTTTAACCTTTTGAATAGATATAGGTCTGTAGTAATTGAATAATGCCCTCCAAAATTCATATCCATCCAGAATCTCAAAATGTGACCTTATTAATATTTGAAAATAGGATCTTTGTATATGTAACTAATGTAAAGAACAAGATAGTGACATATTGGATTAGTACATGACCTAAATCCCGTGAGAGTATCCTTATAAGAAAAGGACACAGAAGAAACAGAGAAAATGATATGAAGACAGAGGCAGAGATTGGAGTGATGTATCTACAGATTAAGAAACTTAATGTGTCCACAAATCAAGAAATTCCTGGGATGGGTGGTCCTGCCAACATCTTGATTTTGGACATCTGGACTAGAAATTACAGAGAATGAATTTCTATGTTGTTAGCCACCAAGTTGGTGGTAATTTGTTATGGCAGCCACTGGAAACTAACACAGGTCTATAAAAATAATGTAAAGTGCCTATGTAAGTTTTTGAACCATGTGTCTTTTGAGAAGTTTGTCCATTGCGTCTAAGTTATTATATTGTGGGCATATATTTATTAACAGTATTGCTAAAGGAATTATTGTTTTAATGTCAGTGGAATTTGTAGTGATGACCACTTTTATTATATTGGTAAATTGTATCTTTATTTTTCTTGGTTAGTCTATCTAGAAGCTTATCAATTTTATTTATCTATGTTAAAAAACCTAGATTTTTGTTTCTTGGATTTTTCCTATTGTTTTTCTGTTTCAATTTTATTTGATAAGTAGTCTGATTTTTATTATTTCATTTCTTTGCGTGTTTTAGGTATAAACTGCTCTTGTTTTATCAAACCCAACCACATATCATTAAACTCATCAAACTTACCATTTTGCTATTCTGACCAGTTTACAGCTTTAACAGCATCTGCTCCACATAAGCAGATGTCAGCTGTGACTCTCTGGGTATGTCTGTCTTTCCAGATTTAGAGGTGACCATTTGCCCTGAAACTTCATTTATTTGATGGATCAAAAACAAATCATTGATTTCATTTTGTGCAGTTTTCATTGTTGTAAGGACAGGAAGATAGGTTCCAAGTTCTTTACATGCTGCAATTAAACTGAAAAGGTCTCAGTTCTTTTTATTTTTTAATTGAGTACTTAGTACCTGCCAAGTATTATTTAAGTATTGAGGGTTTTACAGTGAGTAACGCCTCAATGAGCTTACATTACATTGAAAAAGGCACATATACGCCATGGAATACTATGCAGCCACAAAAAAGGATGAGTTCCTGTCCTTTGCAGGGACATGGATGAAACTGGAAACCATCATTCTCAGCAAACTAACACAGGAACAGAAAACCAAACACCGCATGTTCTCACTCGTAAATGGAAGTTGAACAATGAGAACACGTGGACACAGGGAGGGGAACATCACACACTGGGGCCTGTTGGGGGGTGGCTGGCTAGGGGAGGGATAGCATTAGGAGAAATACCTAATGTAGATGATGGGTTGATGGGTGCAGCAAACCACCATGGCACATGCATACCTATGTAACAAACCTGCACATTCTGCACATGTATCCCAGAACTTAAAGTATAATAAAAAATTAAAAATATAAGCAGTAGAATTCCTTAGTTTCAAGAGTATAGTAAGTTTATGTGAAAATATTTTAATAGCTTTGCCTATAATACAGGGGAAGAGGGTAAGGGAAAAAAAAGACAGAGATAAACGAGTAGATAAAATAAGATAAAATAATAAATAAGGCAATTTCAAATAGTGGAGGTAATGGATAGTGATAAAGAGTGATGGGGGCTAATTTCGCAAGTGTGATGATGGAAAACTTCCTTAGGAGCTTCATTTGGGAGAACTGAATGAAGAGAAATAGCTAGTGCTGTCAAGTTCAAGAAAATAGATTGCCAATAAAAACACTGAAGAGTGAAGAGCTCTGAGCAGGGTTGAGCTTGCTTTATTTTGGTAATCCCAGGAAAGCCAATGTGGTTGTTGCTGAGCAAGCTGGGGAAAAGCTGTAAGAGATGAAGTTGGATGTATTTGGAGCACTAGGCAGGGATTAGAACATGTAGGTGCTGATGGGAAAGGATTGTAGGCAGAGTTTTAGAGAGAGGTAGGATCAGAGTCATCCTGGACACTTGTTTGACAGAACTTCTGCAGGCACCCTCATAGTGGTTGAAATTCACATACAACATAATTTATTGCTACTGTGTTCGCATTTTTCCCACTCTTTCTTTCTTTGCAGTAATTGTAAAAGTAGGCTAGAAAACATAGAAGAAAATAATTCAAAGATTTTCTTACTTTCCAACATAAACCAGATGATCCAATAACCATAAATACCTGCCTCACCTGTAGAGAGTACAGATTAAACTACAAAGCAACATGCATCCAAGTAATCTGAGACTTTCTTCATGCTCTTGGACTTGTTTATATGCAGTTTCTTTGTATCTCTCCCTGACTCTCTGTTGCTCTCTATTTTGTCTTCCTTCTGCCCTCTTTCTCTTTCTCTCCCCTCCTTTAAACCTTGTTCTGTCTATCTATCATCATTTATCTATTTAATCGAATCTAATCTGATCTAATTCAAGGATCTGCAAAGGTAAATCTGTCAGCTTTGCAACATTAGCTTGACTAGAGAAATTTTATGCTTCAACAGTATAGAATTATTTGCTATTCTTCATACTAATTCTGCCTCCTCTGTTCATGCTGTTTTCCTTCCCTTTGGTTATCACCACCCTGGCTCTCTCCTACAGAAATCCTGCCCTTCCTATAGAAGTCGGTTCAAATGTTATCTTCTCTACAAATGACTTATTGAGAATCAAAATACTAGAGATGACTTTTGGCCTAGGGAGTGTTGAATATGAATTGTGCTTTGGGAAAATTACTCTGATATAAGTATGCAAAGTAGGTTTAAGATAAAGAAGTAAAAGGGAATATAGTTCAGGTTTGTAAGGCTCAGAAAGCATGACTTTTAATAGCCTGCAAGCCATTTTCCTCAACTCCCTGCAGGTTTTGTACTTTTTCCATAGTCATACGTGTCAGTGGCACAAGGGGTCAGTAATTTTATTACTTAATGTGAACAAATGAGTTCTGGATGTTTGACAGAAGAGGCTGAGTCTCTGTGATGATGACAAAATCAGTAGCTTTCTCTCTGGAGTTGAAAGAATACTATGTAAACATGGCTGTGAGTCACACGTATTTAATTTAGGCAATTGCATTTGGACATATGATGATTCTATCTGAAAATGGAATCAGTCAGGGAGAAAAATGGACTTTGTGAGGCTGAACAAATAAGTCACTCACCAAAAATTGAAATTTTCATTTTATCCCTGAGTTCTTAGATAAAGCTGTCCATGTCTCTGAATCTCAAGACACTTCTTCTCTTTTTTCTCCCTTGTGTTAAATAAGATGAAGTGTTTGAGTGTGTGTGTGTGTGGTGTGTGCACATGTACATTGATGTGCATTTACCAAAGGTCTACAATGACCGTGATGTGTTTGGTGCACAGCAAGATGCAAGGCAATGTAGCTATTGCTGCATTTGTACACCTGCAGCCTGCATGGCATGCTTTCTCTCTCTCTCTCTCTCTCTCTCTCTCTCTCCTCCCACCTCCCTTGCTCCCTCCTTCCCTCTTCTCACTACCCCTCTCTCTCTACTTTCTCAGTCCAAATCAAAACGAAAGTGATAATATGATGTGCCTTCACAAGCTAATTGCACTCCCAAAACCAAATAAAATAACACTAGGGTTCTTTGGGAATCTGAGTTAACTAACTTTATATCTTCATGTTTGTAAAACTATGATTTCTACTTCTCTTGTCCTTCAGTCAGAGCTAATCTGAAATGTGCATTGTCATTATTGTTTCTAGTGGCATATGGCCTTTGTTTATGAGCAAGACCATCCCCTAACATGCTTTAAGTTACTGAGGCAGCAATTGTAGGTCAAGACTCAATCTTCGGAACTATATTCCACATATTGAAGTAGTAGTAGTAATAGTAGTAACACTATATATCATTTATTTGGCAATTATTATGTATCAGACATGGTGCTAAGCATTTGATATATAGTATTTAATTTAATCCTTTCAGTCATCCTCTGCAATAGCAATTACTATTTTTATTTGGCAATGAGGGACTTTAGGTGTGTACATAGAGCACACAACTTGGAAATGTCACATCCTGTATTCAATCCCAATCCTACTGGAATTGTTATCCTAAGGACTTGCTATGCCACCACTCAGAATCTTTAAAAGGAGAAGTTCTTACTGCTAAGACTAGGAGATATATATATATAGTATAAATATAGGATATATATTTACATATAGTCTTCATAGGCAATATAAGAATGAGAATGGGCTAATTTTAGGGGACCACTACAATGGCATTTTCTGTACTGAATAAAGGAGCAAGAACACTTGTAAGGTGGAGAGGAAAAGACACACTGAAGTTGCTAAATGAAATTCAATCAGCGTATATTGATTTCTACTAAATGCAAGGTATGGATAGGCACTAAACAAAGGATAATGAATCTGACCCAGTCTTTGACTTCAAGCACAGTCAAAAAGAAAAGAGGCTCATATAAATAACAGTTAAGGCCAGATTATTTTAATGTGCTGTAACAAAGATATTTAATACATAAAAGTGCATAAGTTATTACAGAACTAAAAACCCCAATGTCTAGGCTAATGTTCCTATGTCATTTATGGTAAGGGGCTTTCTTAAATCTCTACCCACACAGCAGCTATCAGCCACCACAATGACCTTCCAAGGGCAGGGGGCAAGGGGTTTGAAGGGTGGGCTTTCTCATTATCTCTTGGAGCAACTCTCAGAAGACAAGACAGTCAGATGCCAACATATGAGATAGTGTTCCCTAACTGCACTACACTTCATTGGCTGCAAAGCCCCAAATACCCTCTGACTCATGGGAAAGGAAAATTCAGTTGCTGCCCTTGTTTATGCCATGGTTTTCCCTCTCAGTTCACAATTACCAGGTTGTGCTAGTCAGATTGAAACGACCATAGAGTGCAGCAGTTAAGGGTGTGGTGGAAGCCAAATCCACCTCGTTCCACCACTTACCTCAACCAAATCAGTTTTCTCATTCTCCAAAACAAAGATAATAATAATAATTGATTCAAAGCTTGTGGTATGATAAAGTGAATTAATATGCGTTAAACTGGTATATTGCCCTAGCTACACAGGTCTCATTTTAGCCTAAAGAATGTGCAGACTTGAGCAATGTGCTGTTTCATGTGTTGGTGCTTCTTTGCACAATGCTTCCTAATTATTCAAAACACTAGAAGTTGCTTCTCCCCATCCCCTTCTATTCCATACAAGCATATGTGGCCATTAAGGCAAATTCACACTTGTCTTTGAAAACTGAAGGCAGACGTTGCCTCCTTGAAGCCTGTCTTGCAATCTCATAGGTATTTTTACTGTGCTTTTTACATGCCTCATTCCTGCAACATTTTAAGTGTCTATGTGTTTTCCTTATAAGTGTTGGAACACCACAATGGCAGTCTTTGTCTTTTTTATTCCTCTAAGCTCAGTATTTAACTTGGTTCCTAGCACATAAAATTGCTAAATAATGTGAATTAGTAACTGAATGTATGATCTGGTATCAGAATCTGTGGCATTGCAATCTTGTATGAGTCATCTAATATCCCAATACTTGAGTACTTCTTTATCTCTAGCTAAGAGGAAGTTATCACTGCTTGCTCTTGTCTGCTCTATGCTGCTTTTCTAAAGTTTAACCAGTTAATCATCAAAAAGCACTCAGAAGATAAGGCATATGGAACATTGCCACATGGTATCAAAATGCTAAGGCATCCCAAAGAGACCTACCAATCGGTGAAAAGTCATGGAATGCAGCCTCAAGCACCGGACATTCTAACAGCTGCTGAATCTTGTCTGCATTTCATTCTGGTGTCAGGGATCCTAGGGACCTATCTATGAGCCCTGCCGATTGAGTCTCAGCTCTGTTCACACCTGTTTGGATGTATCATTGAAGAGTGAACGTGTACCGCCACTGCACTTGGCTCTGATATTCAGTTTCACATGTGTTCTTTATGTACCTAAGGCAGTTGCAAATCTTCTATAGTTGTGAATTCTAGTGTCACAGGAACTCAAGGCTAGGATTGTCTAAAATGGGCTGGCATTAGCCCTGGAATGCAGTAGTTCATTTTTTCATCCTTTCCTGGGTTCTCTGGCATGAATCAACTGGCTCCTTCAAGGTTTTCTCATTGCACACTTTCAGCTTTGTCAGATACACTGAGTCAGTTACCACTTGCCCATATTGTTTCCAGCATCCAAAATTAATTAAATTAACATTTTAAATTGGCTGTTATCTCCTCACTAATTCTCAAATTGCCTGCTTTCTTCCTTTACCTTATCCACCTCTTTATTCGTGTACCACCATTTTAGTGGAGTTTAGACGAAGCAAGGTAAATGTATTGGTTCTCATTAACATATTTAACTGAGAATCTTTGTATATATTTGGTTCATTACCCTCAAACATTCTCTGGAGGTGGAATCAGAAGCCAAGAGTGGACCAAAAAAAAGTTGGGTTCTGGGAAGAACAGCTCTCTCCAGTCTATATCCTGGACTGGATAATTTGAGAGAAACTTTCAAGCCCACTGGCTAATGAAGCCCTCACAATTATAGTCAAGATTGCTGGTATAACTCTCATGGAATCAGGCAGGGACAGACCTCTCATGAAACTTTACACCCAAATCAGACTGAACCAGAAAAGTGAGAGAACAGGGCTCTATTGGATTGAAGGTTAGTACCCCTTATAGGATTTAGAGATGGGCCTATTTTTCAGCCTTGCCAGTGTACTCTGATCAGGAAATTTCATTTCCCAAGAGGAAGGAGAAGTTCTTCAATAGGTTTCTGTATGCCAAAGTGCATACGTCATCTTCACATAGGTCTTGTAGAACTGACAAGGTGGAACCAAACACAGGTTCAGCCGCTTACAAAATCGAATTACTAGAATGAAGTACTGTAGAAGGAAAGTGACTTTATTTTCCAAAGTTAGCAGTGGAGAAGTGGTTCAGATTCCCACCTTAATGAAACCACTTCAAAATTCTCAGGCAAAATGCTAGGGTTAAAAAGAGCAAGTTTGGTACGGAGGGCGAAGTTATGCAGGATAGGGGATGAGGTGGTACAGGTCTACACAACATGCTCTGATGACTGACCTTGAGTTGTTGCCCATCTGATGAATGGGCTGGTGTCATCTCAGGATCAACCCAGTTATAAATTAGCTGCAGTCTTGAACAGTCTTGAAATAATCTCTTGGTGGGGGAGAAGTCCATAGTCACCTGGATTGTCTCGAGATGCTGTCTCTGGAACTTCTAAGCAAACATAATTAGATAAGCTAGCAATGCAAGGGAGTGCCTGGTGGAAAGGAGAGTAAACATTATTATTTTACCACTAAAAAGTTAATACAAAAGGCCACAGAAGGAAAAGGGGGAAAAAGTTAAAAATAGAGTACTTGGTTACAAAAGGACAACACTGAAGCCTCTGACTGTCACTGTTGGCTGAATCACCTCATGCTGCCCCAGCCCCATCCCTCCTCACTCGGGGCTTTCTTCCTCCTCAGGAGTGCTCTTTGTTCAATTTATAAAAGGTTAACCTGCTTCAAAATTTTAGTTTTATGTAGCAACTGATTACTTCAGAATTTCTTCCCATGTCCCCAACTCTGCTGGATGATTGAAGATCTTGTCCCAACATGAGCTTTTTGTTTGTTTGTTTGTTTGTTTGCTTGAGAAACAATAATGAGATACATTCTCCCTGGCTTGGTCTCCTGTTGCATGGGTTTTTTCTGAGCTTGCCACCAAATATTGTCTTTTCACTCTGTAGTCTAGAACAAGGTTTTAGAAGTGAAGATGATATTAAAGAATGATAGAACTTGATATCATTAAAATCAATCAGTTTACTTAGAAAATGCCCACTAAATAAGGATGTGTGTGTGTATGCATATACATACATATCTCCATCTCCTTATTTCTTTCCCTTTGTGAACTGTTCCCATTTGAATGGGTGATGAAATTAAATTGGAGTTATTTTTTTTTCTTTTGGTAAGTTAGTTAGCTAACATTAAATATGCTGAGAAAACCTAAATAAACCAAGTTGCTTCTGTTAATCATTCAGACTGCTATAAACAAGCCCTTTAGCTCCTCATTTTGGATCTTTTCTTCTAAACTACAGTATATTTGTCCACTTTGAAGGAGGTATTCTTAGAATCAAACTGTAGCAGTTTTCTAAGTTACCAACAGTGAGGGCTCTTCATCCATTTTTCATGTGAAATCTCACAGACAAAAACAATGGGATTTCTAATCTGTTCACATTCTTTAGTATTATTGTATCTTCCTACTCTTTCCCTTTTGCTAAAAAGAATAACAATTACTAGATGATACAGTCTAGCAGAATAATCAACCTGGGCATCTTATAAAAACAAGTTCTTCAAGATGTCTATGGCTTCTTTCCATTATCCTCCTCCTCCTCCTCCTCTTCCTCCTTCTCTTCCTCCTCCTCCTCCTCTTTCTTTATCCTTCTTCTAATACTGATGCCTGGTTTAACTGAAATAAGGTTTTCCAAAAAGGATATTAAGTCTATTTAAAACTTGAAAAATACAAACATGCAGGGTACTTTTAACTGTTGTATTCTTAGTGGTAAAAATTAATTGTACTTTTAAGACTTGACTCTTCTCTCATTTCCTATCCTCCTTTGCTTTAGAAACCCCAAATTGATTTGTCAAGACAGATCAAAGAGAAAAGAGTATTTTCATTAGGCTTATTGCTTCTCAGGGTGAACAAAAGACAGTAAGTTACAGGCAAGAAAAAAATGCATGGTGACCCATCCAGCTCCATTACATTTTACAAGGGTGACTAATGATGACATTTACTATTCTCCTATTAAGTAGAAGCTACAGTATTCCCATTTTGCCCCAATATCTCTGAAATATATTATAGTCTAATACCATGGCTTTATTTTGAAAGTCAAGAATTCTTGCTATTTCTAATGTTTTCCTCCATATCACATAATAATGCATTGAGTGCTGTGACCCCAATACCACTCAAGTCATCATGGGCACTCTCTTTTAGCCTTATTGTTCTCTACCATGAAATGAGGTTACAATATTCTACCCAGGTATAAGTTTACCTAGACTTGGAAACAAAGAATTCCATGTCAACCTCACTCCAGTTATCTTACTTGTCTTATACATTTGACTGTGTGTATGTCTATGTGCATATGTGTGCAAATAGGCATACCTCAGATATATTTGGATTTAGATCACCCCAATA
The DNA here is from genome assembly GCF_029281585.2 of Gorilla gorilla gorilla. NCBI lineage: Eukaryota > Metazoa > Chordata > Mammalia > Primates > Hominidae > Gorilla > Gorilla gorilla. Next base: position 45,724,971 of record NC_086017.1, read on the forward strand.
AAGCAAACATCATAATAACACAAGTCATACACATTTTTTTGTTTCCCAGTGCATATAAAGGTTATATTTATACTATATTGTACACTATTAAGTGTGAAATATCATTCTGTCTAAAAAAAAGCAATATACCTACTTTAATTTAAAAATACATTACTGCTAAAATGCTAATGAGCACTGGAGCATCATTTTAATCTTCTTGCTGGTGGAGCATTTTATCTTGATATTGACAGTTGCCAACTGATTAGAGTGGTGGATGCTAAAGGTTGAGATGGTTGTAGCAAATTTTAAAAATAAAACAACAATGGAGTTTGCCTCATCGATTGACTCTTTCATAAAAGATTTCTTTGTAGCATGTCATGCTGCTGCTGGAAAGCATTTTACCTACAGTAGAACTTCTTTAAAAATTGGAGTAAATCCCCTAAAACCCTGCCACTGCTTTATAAACTAAGTCTATATAATAGTCTCAATCCTTTCTTCTCATTTCAATCATGTTTCCAGCACCTTCACCAGGAATAGTTTCCATCTCAAGAAACCACTTTCTTTGTTCACCCATAAGAAACAATTCCTTGTCCATTCAACTTTATCATAATATTGTAGCAGTTCAGTCACATCTTCAGGTTCCACTTCTAATTTTAGTTCTCAGGCTATGTCTGCCACATCTGCACTTACTCCACTGAAATACTGAACCCCTCACAGTCATCTGTGAAGGTTTGGAAACAGTTTCTTCCAAACTCCTTTCAATATTGATATTTTGTTCTCCTTCCATGAATCATGGATATTCTCAATAGCATTTAGAATGATGAATCCTTTCTAGAATATTTTCAAGTTACTTCACTCAGATTCATTAGAGTAATCATTAACTATGGCAGCTATAGCCTTGGAAAATGTACTTCTTAAATAAGAAGATTTGAAAGTCAAAATTACACTTTATCCATGGGCTTCAGAATGGATGCTGTGTTAGTAGGCGTGGAAATAACATCAGTCTCCTTGTATGTCTCCATCAGAATTCTTCAGTGACTATGAGCAGTAATATTTTGAGAGGAATCTTTTTTGAGCAGAAGGTCTCAACAGTGGGCTTAAAATATTCAGCAAACTATGCCGTAAACAGATGGGCTGTCGTCCAGCCTTTTTGTTCCATTTATAGAGCACAGGCTGAGTAGAATTAACATAATTCATCAGAGCTCTAGATTTTCAGAATGGTAAGCGAGCATTAGCTTCAACTTAAAGTCACCCAGCTGCTTTATCCCCTAACAAGAGTCAGCCTGTCTTTTGAAGCTGTGAAGCCAGTTATTGATGTCTCTCTAGCTAGGAGAGTCCTGGATGGCATCTTCTTCCAATACAGTATAATGCTGCTTTGTCTTTACTAAAAATATGTTGGTTAGTGTAGCCACCCTCATCAATGATCTTAGCTAAATCTTCTGCATAGCTTGCTACACAGCTTGCTACTTCATCTTGCACTTTTATATTATGGCTTCTTTCTTTAAAGTTTGTAAACCAGTCTCTGCTAGCTTCAAACTTTTGTTCTGCAGCTTTCCCACCCCTGACAGCCTTCATAGATTTAAAAAGAGTTGGGACCTTGCTCTGGATTAGGCTTGAGCTTAAAGCAATATTGTAGCTGGTTTGATCTTCTGTGCAGAACACTAAAACTTTCTCCATAGCAGCAATAAGGCTGTTTCACTTACTTGTATGTTCATTGGAGTAGCACTTTTAATTTTCTTCAAGAACTTTTTCTTTATATTCACAACGTACGTAACTGGTTGGCACAAAAGACTTAGCTTTCACCCTATCTTGGCTTTAGGCATGCTTTTCTCACTAAGCTTAATCATTTCCAGCTTTGGATTTAAAGTAAGAGACATGTAACTCTTCTATTCACTTGAACACCTAGAGACCACTGTAAGATTATTTATTAGCCTGATTTCAAAATTGTGTGTCTCAGGGAATAGGGAGGCCCAAGGAGAGGAAGAGAGACAAGAGAATGGCTGGCTGGTGGAGCAGTCAGGATGCACACAACATTTACTGACTAAAGTCCCTGTCTTAAATGAGTGCAGTTTGTGGCACCCCAAGACAACTACACTAGTAACATCAAAATCACTGATGACAGATCACCACAGATATAATAATGAACACATTTGATATATTGTGAGAATTACCAAAATGTGACACAGAGATACCAAATGATCACATGCTGTAGGAAAAAATGGCACCAATAGACTTAACTCAGGGTTGCCACAAACCTTGAATTTATAAAAACTGCAATATCTGCAAAGTACAATAAAAGAAGATATGTCTGTATATATGTATATATTCATTTACATCTGTGTGTGTGTGTATGTGTCTGTGTGTGTGTGTGTGTGCATGGGGAGGAGAGAAAAGAAGAAACAGAGACAGAGATTAAAGAGCAAAGAAACAATATAGAAAAGAGAGGCTTAGGATCAATATTTGTGTCTATGCTTATATCTGTTTAGTTGTGTATACACATAAACATACCCACCTATAATTTCACTGTGGCAGAAAACCAAAACCAACAATGATTACACCAACATGACAGGAAAATGTTCTGAAAAGAAACATTTTTTCTTTACATTTACATGGGCACAGGGTGAAAAAACACAACACATTTAATCCAAGAATATTGCCATTTTGTTTGTTCAATGTGAGCATCACAAAGAAGGTAGAATTATGCTCACATGAATATGTCACATGAACATTTGCCAGTTTGATCTTTGCGCAGTGCAAATGTTTCATGAATTAATGTCAACTCTTGTTCTTTTCCAGATGTTGTCAAATTCCTGTCATTTTTTTTAAAAAAATCAGCTATTTAACAAGGGGAAAAACACTGTAGCACGGGGTATAATTTTGGAAATAAAAACAGCCCTTAATGATAGCTGTGGGGTGTGTGTGTGTGTGTGTGTGAGAGAGAGAGAGAGACAGAGAGAGAGAAAGAGATGCAGGGAGGTAAAAGATGAAGATTAATCACATTAAAGAGTATTTCATATCATGAAAATACAAACTGTTTTTGTAACAATAGCTGCCTGATTTTGAGGCCTCAGAAAGAGATTTATTTAAAAGGGTCTAGACTGCAACAAAACAAATGGATCAAGTTCTTGGCTGCTCCTTAAGGCTCAATGAGCAAAATGAGTCAGATTTAGAGCAGTTGATCAAGAGATTTAAAGGGCATTTGTCTTATCTCAGGCAATATAAATCTGTGGACAATGTAAAATAATATTAGTAAATATTTTGTTAACTTTAATAACATTTTCCTTTGGGAATCATAACCAGAATCTATCATTTACTCTATAAATAGAAGGATAATCTATTGAGGTACTTATTTATATTTTGTTTTCATTATTATAGTAGGTGAAAAATAACAGAAAGTATCATTTCTCTTAAATCCCTCTGAACTTTCTGGAAGATATTTTGACTTCTCACTATAAAAAGCAGCTCATAATGTATATTTAAGACCCAAAGCAGTCACTGCCAGACGTGCCAAATACAGCAATTCATGGAGGCTTTAGTTGCAAGGGAAAGGGAAGAAAGAGTTCTTCGGATATGGAACAAAAAGGTGGGCCAACTATGGCAGAAGAACATTTTTGACGGTTTCTCTAAGATGGGGAAAGAAACAAGTTTGATGGGTTTTCTGTGAATGGGAGACATACGACCAGTTCCCCTGCAGTGCTTCTTCAAGGTACAGGACCATTTATGGGATGACAAAGTAACCCCAAGTATACAGAGTAGAAGTGGAGTCACCAGAAATGGCCAAGGCCCAGGACCTGGGGTAAAAATTCTTCATAGTTGAGATGAGCCTAAAAACAGCTGAACTTCTCTCTTGCATGAAATTATAAATACTGGAATTTTGAGTAGATCATCGGTGTCAAATATGGAATGAAGATGGATGCCCTTCCTTGTGCATTCTTGAATGCTGAGTCCATAAAATTTGAATATTCTTGAATAGGGGAAGAGATTCCATAGCTCACAACTGTGACTGAATTTTCCACTGGCTGATCCATTCAGGATATCTTACCTGCTCTATGTGAGTTAATAAAAGAAAGGACTGTGACATTTTTCACAACGGAAATGTGAAGTAAAATTTATAGCAGTTACAGCATTTATTTTGCATCCAGGCAGATTTATGAGAGTAATGCTATAAATTAGATGTTCCCTTCACTAAAGGAGTTTACATTGTAGTGGAAGATGAATCATCGATTGCCATATTGAGTTACTGGGTCACTAATAAAACAGAGGTCAGTCCAAAGAGCTATGGAGTGAGCTGGAGACAGGTGAGGAAGAAAAACTTTCTCAGGTGAGGCAACATGAGATGAATCTTGAAAGATGACTAGATGTATTGCAAAGTCATTCATGGGAATAAGACATACAAATCTTGAGTAAGCTGAAGGAAAAGATGAATTCTGCTTTGGGCAGTGGAGTTGAAGTTTCTTTTGGGTTATACAGAGAAGGATCTTCAGCAGGCAGGTAAGTGTTTAGGTCTGTAGGTCAAGGGAAAGGTGAGAACTGGAGCTATGGGTGAGTTATCAACATATCCTGTCAATATCAAGGATATCAGTGATGCTGGAAGTCATGAGAGTACTTGAAGTGGTCCAGGCAAAAGGAGTCCACTGAGAGAAATTTCCCTGCGGAAGACTTACACTTAAAGATTATAGTATTAGGTGCCTTGACACTCTGAGTTTCTGCAGGGTGAACTGAATCTCTCCACACCTTTGTCCAATTTTGCACATACTTTATCTTGTGTTTTTATCCTCCTTGCCAAATCTTCCACTGCTTTTATTTTTCCACATCTTATTGAGATTTCTTATTCACTGATGTTCCAATTCAGATTCGTTTCGATTTACAGGTTGATACTTTTACACTCCTTTATGTAATAAAGAGTCTGACTTTTTTTTAATTTTTGATGACAACTTTTTATTTTATTTTATTATTATTATACTTTAAGTTTTAGGGTACATGTGCACTTTTAAGCCTCATTCCTCTTGCCCTTCTGCCCCACATCTGGGCAATATGATAAGAAAGCCTGGGTGTTCCTTCCTTTGCCACTGAGGTGAAGTTCAAACCATGTGCAGGTACCCTAACCTCACTTCCACTCTTAAACAATAAAAACTCCAAGCCAGTCTCTTTTTTCTGATCTCTCAAGCCACTTTCAGATCATTTGGGAGCCACCTTGAACTCCTCTGAAAGTCTCATTATGTAAGTAAAAAGCCTTTGCATACTCTCTTGGTGTGTGCGTGTGGTGCTATCAATGTCAACATCTGAACCAGGTTTTGGGGAGTTGTCCATCTTGTCTCAATGAGGCAGATAAAATACTTCACTAACATTTTAGTCAGATCTTTGTATAGAGAGGAAATACATTCAGGTGCCCAAACCACCACTTTAATGGATGCCTTTCTGATGCCACTAACTCCAGGTCTCTGGGTTGTGAATGATAAAATAATGATGCAAGCATATTTGTTCACCACCTGACACAAAGCTTTGTTGGGATTCCAGGCGGGCAGGAGTCACCATAAATGTATGTTTTTATATTATAGTTTGATCAGTGGGAAAGGCAGTTTTCTCAATTTATGGGCTATACAGATGAGAGTTCAAATGAGAATGTGAGAAGGGAACATATTCATAGATTAGGATGATCAGCTGCTGTGTGTGCAACTCTTGTTCTTCCAGATATTTTTTATTTGAAGGAGCCACAGACTAATCAGTATGGCCCTGAAATGTGTTCTTTAGGCCCTAGAAGTTACACAACATCTATTCTTTATCCCCACATTGACATTTTACCTAACAGAATCCAGTATGATCAGGAGGCAGAGAAATACGCAGAGTTAACACATTTAGAAAGGTGCTCATGAGTTGGGTGGGACTAAAGCAACTCAGAACCCAAATATATCCTTGATATTGACAGTGTCTCTGCAATTCCAAAATGATAAACTGAGGGGTCCCAGACTTGGCTTGTTAAACCTGTCTAAATTTTCACATCCTCTGACAGGTATAATAAGCTACTCTTTTTGAAAAACTTTTTTTCTAGAAGTGCAAAGATATAAATATAGCAGTGGAATGTCTGAAGAGACCCAGTACAGTCTTGGGTAGGAATCCCACTCAGTTTAAGTGGTACCAGATGCACCACTTAGTTAGCAATGTTCAGATTCAATCCACACATAAAAGGGACAGTAACCTTGCTCTTATAAGCACTGTATTGCAACTAAGGTAAGCTAACCAGTCTGAATTTCCAAATCATGTATTTCCTAGCTCCTTAGAACCAAGATTCTACTCTGGGTCTCCAGATTAAGACAACATCCTATAATAGCAATGAGTGTGCTTTATGCTGATCTAACTAGCTGCATTCATAGGGGAAAGCATATTGGAAAACTAAAACCTGTTGAAAGAGAATCTCTAAAAGCGAGGTTATGTGGGCTATCACTAAGGGATATCCCCCAAATCTCATTTAATGTGGCCATTATTTTTTATAATGAAGTCTACAAATTTAAAGCTACATGAAAGCCTCTTAGCTTAAAACTGGTACAGGAATGAGAGAAAGGCAGAGCTTAGTCTAAAGAAATAGGAAAGACCCCATTGCTAATGGCCTTGAATGTTAGTTTTAAACGTCTATAATTAATTTGTAGCAAATGGATGGGTGGAGGGTAGCTTAGAAAATTAAAGCAAAACAGTGGCATGGTTATGATAGAATTAAGAAAAATAACTATGTTGCTCCATATAAAATATCTGCTTAGAAAGGATTGAAAGTGGAAGCCAGGAGATCAGATGGGTGCCCCTGACAACAATCAAGCCAAGAGATGTTGAAGGTTTGACCCAAAGCAGTGGCATTGGAGATGGGAAAGAAGGGGTGAACTGGATATATATTTGGCGAGGAGTTTGATTTGAGTTTGACTGTGGATCGTTGGCAAAAAGAGCAGTATGGGAATGAATTCTAGATTTCTGGCCTTTAACAATGAGTGAATAATTATACCACCAATAGAAGGAGAGAGAGAGAGAGGAATTGGTTTATTTTAAAAAAACCTAAAAGTAATAGTTACGATATATCAAATGATTTTGGGTGCCAGACAATCGGTAAAGTCTTTTACGTAGTTACTTTTATTTAATCCTCACAATATCCCTGTGGGGGATGGATTATTTCCCAATTTTACAGTTAAACTAAAGTTTAGCAAGATTGATTACTTCCCTGAGGTCACCAGTTAATAAATTGTGCATACAGGTTTCACATACAAATTTGTCTGATTTTTAAAGCAGTTTTGATTTCTGCAATTCCACCGGTGATAACGAGTTATTTTATGAGTATGTAGCAGAGGTACTTGTCCTGCTCTAACTGCTGCTCATTAATTAATTCATTTATTCAGCAAAATTCATTTATTCAGCAATAATTACAACAAAAATATATAGACAATATCTTTTTTCAGACTGTTTCAACTAGGGAAAACAGGTTTCTATTAAGTTGTTATATTTTGCCTGCAGTATCCTTTCATTAACGTGCTTTCTACTCTGTTCTGACGAATTATTACAAATCAGTGTTAGCTATTATGGGTACTAATAACAGTAGCATGTGTACTAGTAATAGACATCCAAACCTGAGTGTAATACTCATATTTAAAATTCCCATTTATAGTAAAAATTATAAATCCTCTGTAATATCATCTTCTAGTCCATATTGGACACTAATATGAGGTTTTGTAACAGCAAAGACTGGTGACTTCTCCAGAGCCACATGCCAGATCAGCGATATCCACAACTCCTAAAATTTATTCAAGATTACTTTTAGGGATATCACAGACTTAGTTAACTTCACAAGAACATCTGGCAAAGAGGGCGAATTGCAGCTGAAATCTAGTCCAATTTCCCCTTACCAAGCGTCAGTCCATAGTTCCTTTTCCACAGTTTCATTGTTCCTTTTTCACTGTCTGCTCCCTCAAGCCACACATCAATGCAGCTGTGTCCCACCAAATGGAGGGAGTGTTATTCCAAATTCCCACAAAATTGCCTTGTAGGCTAGGGGTGACCACAGCTGGTTTGGGTGCCTACTTGTGGACCCTGACTACAGTTTATGAATGAAGGAGTACAGTCAGTACTGCAGTTTACCCAAGATTTGCTTTTTAAAAGAAAACATTCTAAGTATGGATAAAAATACATTTGCCTTTTGACTATTTACAAGTTTTCAGGTGTAACTAAATGGATAGGAATGAAAAAAATAGGATTAAAGAGGCAGAATGAAGCATGTTACTTTACATGCCATCACATTTCTCCTAATTATTATTAATAATAACAATAATGTCACATCGTTATGTCTGTTCTCTGTATATCTATAATATCTTTGCTACTATTTAAAGACTACAAATGAATCATGGCTTGGAACTTCACAGTGGGAGAATTGTGAGGGCTTTATCACATCATGCCCTGAATGAAAAAAAAATGCTTTCATCTTATTGTTAAAAAAAAAAGTGTGCCTAAGTCTGTCTGAATTCATGTTCTCATGGCAACGTATTCTGAGACTAAAGGCAGCACCAAAATAGTACAAAACATCTGGAGGTGACATTATAAAGGGGTCAGTGTTTGACCACCAGCCAATGGAAAAAAGTTATATATATAGAAAATATATTCTATGTATCCCATTGGATGTATTTTCTCCTTTTACTCATGGCTCTCTGCTGGAGTTCCATATTCCTGATTTTCTCACTGTTTCCCTTCATGACCATGAAACCTTTGTTCACCCATCCATTCCCATTTCTTTCAAGTACTCTTTGAAGTTTATTAAAGCCACTTCTCTCACAGTCGTTTTATATTTTCCCTTAAGTAGCCTCTAAATCTGAAAGTCCCTGACCTTGGTCATTCTGGTTACTCTAAAGTGGTGCCTGTAGATAACAGATATTCCAATGACTATATCTAGCTTAATGATTCTCAAATTATTCACATGGGCAGTCAGTATCATGAGGTCCTTGGGGAGTCATCATGAAGATGACTAAAAATTCAAATAAATGGTGAGAGTCACAATTCGGATGTTTTAGATGGATCTGATGTGAATGCTTTAAGTTTGAAAAGTCAAGCTCCTATGGTTAATGGGGAAATTGCTCTTTTATTAGATACCATGGAGATGGAAACTGGGGAAATTAGTGACTTTTGCTTCTGGTGATGGCAGTCTAAGAAAATTAGACCAACCATATTGCTGAGGACAATTAGAATCACTGGAAATAAAGCCTGTTTAAAGACACTGGATTGATAGCAAGGCTGTGAAGAATGCCCAGAAAAAAAGACCTAGAAAAACATGAAGCCCAGAGAGGTCAGACTGCCATTTGAGGTTGCTTTTCTTCTAAAGTCCTCTGCAGAATTTAGAAGACAGAGAAACTGAGAAGGTGAGCAGTACATCTGACAACCTCATGGGTTTGGGGGGGGGAGGTGGGGGCAGGGATAAAAATTGGATTACCAACTTGCCAAGTACAACATTTCACATTTTGGATTAGAATAAAGGTAGGCAAACTTTTCCTATAAAGAATCAGGTAGCAAAGATTTTGCCTTTGCAGGCCATACCATTTCTATTGCAACTACTTAAATTTGTTATGTAACTACTCAAATTTGTTATTGTAACACGAAATTTACATGATTCATAAATGTGTGTGCCTATGTCCCAATAAAACTTTATTGCAATACCAGGCACTAGGGCTTCTTCCCAACAAAGAGACATAACCTAGGAAAGGAAAACTGGAAATAGAAGTGCTTTCACATAGACTACATCTCAGCTTAAATTCACATCAATCCCTGAAATTAGACTAAAGTGACCACGATTATTGTGATTCTAGGCACTTGCCAGATATAAATTCAAATCATATCTAGAGGAAGATATAGCCTTCACAGTTCCCCCCAATAGTAACATCTTGTATAATTATAGTACAATATCATAACCATGAAATTGACAGTGTTACAATCCACTCACTTATTTAGACATCACCAGTTTTACATGCACTCATTGTGCATGTATTCATTTATCATGTGTGTTCATTATAATATTATCACATGTGCAATTACGTGTGACCACTGCCACAGTCAAGAGACAGAAAAGTTCCATCAAAAGTATTTTTCATGCCATCCTCTTATAGGCACATCCACCTTACTCCCTCACTCCTCCTTACTCCCTGGCAACCACTAATTGTTCTCCATCTCTATAATTTTGCCATTTGTAAAAATTATGTGAGTGGGGTCATATAGTATGTAACTGTATTAGGTTTTCAGGGCTGTCATAACAAAACACCCCAGACTGGATAGCTTAAAAAAAAAGAAATGTATTGGCTGACAGTTCTGGAGGCTAGAAGTCCAGGACAAAAGTCTTGGCAGGTTTGAATTCTCCTGAAGCCTATCTTCTTTGCTTGAAGATTGCTACCTTCTAGCTGTGTTCTCATCTGGTCATTCCTCTGTGCAGATGCACCCCTGATGTCTCTTCCTTTTCTTGCAAAGACACTAGTCATATTGGATTACAGTCCCACCCTAATGGTCACATTTTAACTTAATCACCTCTTTAAGACCTTGTCTCCCAACGGGGTCACATTTTGAGGAACTGGGGCTTGGGACTTTACCATACACATATGGGAGGGTCACAGTTCAGCCCATAATAGTAGCCTTTTGAGACTGGCTTTTTTACTTAGCACAATGACATTGAGATCCATCCAAGTGGGTGTCTGTATCAATAGTTTGTTCCTTTTACTGATGAGCAGTATTCTACACTATGCGTGTAGCACAATATTTTTGACCATTCACCACTTAAAGGACACTGGGTTGTTTATAGTTTTGAGCTATTACAAATAAAGCTGCTGTAAACACTCAGTGCATGTTTTGGCATGAATATAAGTATTTATTTTCCTGACATCAATATCCAAGATCAATTTCTGAGTGTTTGGGGTAAGCACATGTTTAGGTTTAAGAAGCATATTTAGTGGGTAAGAAACTGTCATATTCTTTCCCAGAGTGTCTGTACCATTTTCCGTGTCAAACAGCAATATTTGAGTGATCTAGTTTCTCCAAACACTCACCAAAATGCCATGTTATCAATGTTTAATTTTATAATTTTGCTAATATATTGTGGTTTTAATTTTTTATTTCTCTAATGTCTAATAATGTTGAACATCTTTTCATATGATTACTTGTCATCTGTATATACTTCAGTGAAATGTCTGTTAATGTATTGTGTTCATTTCTTACTGGGTTGCTTGCTTGAGTTTTTATAATTCTTTATATATTCTAGATATTAGTTCTTTGTTGGATATGTGGTTTGCAACAATTTTCTCATTGTTGATAGCTTGTCATTGCAACCTCTTCATGGAGTCTCCTACAGAACAAGTTTTAAATTTTGATAAAGTAAAATGTATCAATTTTTCTTTTTTTCAGAACTTGTTTTTCATGTCAAATATAAGAAATCTTTCCTGGGCTGTGAAGATTTACTCCTGTGTATTTTTCCAAAAGTTTTAAAGTTGGTAAAAAGTTACATTTTACAGTTAATGGGATCTATTTTGAGTGCATTTTTGTGTAAGATACAGAGTTTAGTTTAAGGATCATTTTATTACTGCGGTTGAATTTATACCTGCCATTTTGGTATGTGATTTCTATTTATCTCTTGTTTTTTGAGTCTCTCTCTTTCTAACTTGTCTCGTGTTTTACATTAAATACGTTTTTTAGTGTAACACATTTATTTCTGTTGAGTTTTACCATATTTTTTAAGCTATTTTCTTATTGGTTGGTCTAGAAAATAAAATATCTATCTTAATAATTGACTTCAGAATACTAGCAACAAAGCAGATAAAATAGAGAATTTTTTCTCCAATATATCTCCTTTCCTTTCCTGTACTTTGTGTTCAATATTTCTATGTTATGCACCAACAATACAATGTTATAATTATTGCTTTATATCATTTTATGTATTTTAAACACGGTGTAAATATGTAAGAAAATGTATTTATAGAGTTTTAAAAAGTTATTTATATGTTTTTTGTATTTCATCTGTCTTCATTATTTCCCTTGGATACAAGTTATCATCTGGAGTCACTTCCTTTAAACCAATGAGCTTTTTCTTTCATTATTTTTAAAGCAAGTGTACTAGCAACAATTGTTTCCATCTTTGTTTATCTGGAAAAATCTGTAGTTTGTCTTCATTGTTGAAGTATAGTTTTGCTATTTATAGAATTTTTGGTGGATTTTTTTTAATCTTTTAGAAATTTGGGTATGTCATTCAACTGCTTTATGAACTCCATTTTTTCTGACGAAAAGTCAGGCCTCAATAGTCTTTTTCTGACTGCACTGAGTCGTTTCTCTCTTGCTGCTTTCAAGGTCATAGTTTTCGACAGTTTGACTATGATCTGTCTAGGTGTAATTACTTAATTCATTCTTCTTTGAGTTCACTGAGCTTCTTAGTATTATGGATTATTGATTTTCATAAAATTGGAAAGGTTCTTAGTAATTATTTTGCATATATTTATTTTTTGTTCCTTTTTCTCTCTCCTGTATTTCTGAAATTCATATTACATATATGTTGGTATGCTTGTGTCCCACCAATCTTTGAGTCTTTATTGTTCTTCAATATTTTTCTTATGTATTTTTCATATTGGATAACTTTTGTTAATCTATTTTGTAACGTATTAATTCTCCTGATATTTCAAATCTGCTGTTAAGCCCCTATGGTAATGTTTTCTTTTCAGTTTTTACCTTTTCAAGCCCTTAGTTTCCATCTTTTAATTTTAAATTCTTTTTAAGATTTTCTATTTGTTGATTCATTGTCACTATACTTTCTTTTACAAGTGGTTTCCTTTTTTCATTACCATATTTATAATATCTGATTTGAATTATTGTCTGCAAAATCCAATATCTGAAAACACTCAGAGGTGGCTTCTGCTGACTCTTGGATTTGTTTTTTTTGTTTTTACTGAATATAGATTATGCTTATTTCTTTGAGCGCCTTGCAATATTTTATTAAATGCTTGACATTTTATATTTATTTGTTGGTTTGTTTATTTTGAGATACAGTCTCACTCTTTCTCCCAGGCTAGAGTACAGTGGTGCAATCTTGGCTCACTGCAACCTCCACCTCTCGGGTTCAAGCGACTTTCATGCCTCAGCCTCCTGAGTAGGTGGGATTACAGTTGCACACCGCCATACCCAGCTAATTTGTGTATTTTTAGTAGACACAGGGTTTCAGCATGTTGGTCAGGCTGGTCTTGAACTTCTGACCTCAAATGATCTGCCCGTCTCGGCCTCCCAAAGTGCTGGAATTATAGGTGTGAGCCACTGTGCCCTGCCAATACTTGACATTTTAGATAATATATTATAGAGATTCTGCATTCTTTCTTCCCACCTCCCACAAGGATTGATGTTGTTTTTGTTAAAGTTGTTTTTTTTATAACTTGTGTGAAGAGAATGTGTGATGACTGTCTACCTTATGATGTCTGGCTGCTAGTGTCTTTGCTGATTTTTAAAAAACACCTTGTTTTTGTCTTTAAGCCTGCTTTCTTAGTGGTTGCCCTTGTGAATGTAAAACTTAGTGTTCTGCAAAAGATTGGTCAAGAATTGCACTCAAATATCTCAAGTCACTAAGGCTTCCATTCTCTACTAATGGGTTTGTTTGTAGGTTGAGAAGTGCACTCAAAGTTCAGATTGTTTCCAAGCCTTCCCTGGCTTTTACTCTGTGCTGGTCTTTTATGTTTAAGAAGCACAAGTGCAGGCTCTGTCAGTCAGGAAAATATGAATGACCTGGGTTCTGACACTTCCTCCAGTTATTTCAGGAAATATAGTGAGTGTATTAGGTCTCCTATAGGGCTGTCTCACATTTAGGATTTCCTGTTAAATCCCTGGCAAGTCCGCTGATCTGTGTTTTTGACCCCAACGAACAGCAATTGACCATCTTTCTCACTTGTCTCTGGGATCGTCACTTTGACTGATAATACTTCAATTCAAATGCATTTCTATCTGGCAATGACAGCGAAGCTTATTGTTTTATAGTTCACCCCCAACAATAGAAAAACCATATTGACTGTGCTTGGTGGAAGATGGAGGCAGCCCCAGGAAATAATAGCATGTGCCTATGTTCTTTATACCCAAGTTCAATAGTTTTCACGAGTAACCACTTATCAGTTTGTTGTATGCTTTTGGTTACATTCTGGAGCATTAAAACAGTTGTTTTGGGCCATTTTGTCCAGCTTCATAGTTGTATTTTGGGGAAGTGACTCTTTAAACTTTTCGCCTCATCATGCCAGAAGTCAGAAGTACTACAGGTCAGAACCCACAAAGTACTACAGGGTTTTGAATCATTCTTTCCATGATGGTGTGTAGAAATTACTTAGCTCATTAACACTTCCATACACATTTTTTCCTTTCTTTTACTATGGTTCCTTTTCTTTGTCCTTATGTTTTATATATGTCTCTATACACTTCGTATAGCAATAATTTTTTGGTGTCTAATCTTACAAACATGTCTTTTAATTGGCTATTGTAATGCAGTTTTATTATTGTAACAATAGCAACATTTGCATTTTTCTATCTTTTTTCTTCAGTTTTTCATATTTTTTCTTCCTTTTAATATATTGTGGTTTCTTTTTTTCTATTTTCCTTCCCTCTTCACAGGTATAAACATTTTGTATTTACTGTACATTTCTTTAGTAATTACTTTTGAAATTATAATGTACTTAATTTTTTAAAAATCAAATTAATATTGTTATAATCCTCTCAAACAATACAATAATCTTAGACAGTTTAGACCCCATACATTGCCTTCAACTTTTGAGCTCATAGTATTTTTGGTACCTGTGATTTAGATGTTAAAAGATACGTACTTTTGGTATTTTTGTAACCCTGTAAATTAGACATTAAAAATATTCTCCTATGTTGTCAGTGCTTGCTAACATTTACCTATGGTTTTCTTTGCTCACAATTCCTGTTACATTGCAGAGCAGTTTGGGGATTATTTTTCTTTTATTTTGAAGTCCTTTAATGAAGCTCTCTGGATAGAAAATTTATTTTTGTTTTTCTGGCATATCTTTACTTTATCCTCTTTAAACAACTTTAGGTTTATTTCAGCCACTTTCATGCTACTACTGACATTTTTTGAGTTCTTTTGTCGCTGCTGAAAAATCAGCTGTCTTATTTCTATTTTTAGACAATCAATTTTTTCACTTGCTATGGAGAATTTTTTTTATTTGGTTTCGTGCAGTTTTACTATTATGTGCTTTGTTGTTAATATATTTTTCTTCATCATGGTGGAGATTTCTTGTGCTTTTTAAATTTGAGGTTTTATTGCTTAAATTCCTGAACAATCTTTATTACTCTCTTTTTATATCATGCCTTGCCCATTCTTGCCATAATTGTCTGATTAGATATATTTTGGGTCTTCTAGTTTATCTCCAGTATCTCTTAGCTTATTTCTTATTTATGGTTTCTAACTATTGCAATCTGTATAATTTCCTCAGCTGCTTCTTCCCATTTTCTCTTTGTCCTTAAGCTGTGTTCAATCTGTTGTTTAACTCCTCCTTTGCATTACTTCAAAAAATGTGTTTTTAATTTCTGGAAGTACCATTTTTGGTCAAATATCCCTTGTCATAGTATACTTGACCAAAAATGGTACTTCCAGAGATTAAAAATAAATTTTTGAAGTAATGCAAAGGAAGAGTTAAACAGAGTAAAGTATTAACCTACAGAATAGAAGAAAATAATTGCAAATCACAAAACTGATACGGAGTTAATACCCTCAACATAGAAGTAACACCTACAGCTCAACAACAATGAAGGAAATAATATGATTAATAAATGGGCAAAGTTTTAAAATAGATTTTTCTCAAAAGAAGACATACAAATGGCCAACAGCTATATATAAAAGGTGATCAATAGCCATAATCATCAGGGAAATGCCAATTAAAACCACAATAAGATATCAGCTTACACGTATTAAAATAATTACTATAAAATAAAACTGAAAAGATAACAAGTATTGACAATGACGTGGAGAAATGGAACATTTGTATACTGTATACTATTGGTGGGAGTATAAAAATGGTGCATTTTATACTGTGAATAACAGTATGGAGTTTCCTAAAAAAAAAAAATAGAATTTTCATATGATTCAGCAATCTAACTTTTGGCTATTTATCCAGAAGAATTAAAATGAAGATCTTGAAGACGTATCTGCATTCTTCTGTTCAGCATTATTGCTTATGTGCAGCATTATAAGCAATAGTAAAAATTTGAAAACAACATAAATGTTCATCAGCAGAGAATGGATATAGACTACAATGAAATGTTATTTAGTTTTTAAAAGAGAAGAAAACTTTGTTATTTGCAACAACATAGTTGAACCTGAAGGATGTTATGCTAACTGAAATGACAGTCACAGAACTAACACTGCACAATTCAATTTATCTGAGTAACTGAAAATAGTACAACTCACAGAAACAGAGAATAAAATGATGATTAACAAGGACTGTGGGAAGAGAGAAATGGGGAATTGGTATTCAACATGTATAAAGTTTCAGTTATCCAAGAAAAATAAGCTCTAGAAATTTGCTGTATAACAGTGTACCTATTATTAACAGTAATTTATTATGAACTTAATATACATCAAGAGAGTAGATCTTATGTTGTGTTCTTACCATAATAAAAATAACAATTTTTTAATAATTATTGCATCTTACTGACTAATTGACCCTTTTATCACTTTATATTTTTTGTTTCTTGTGTCAATTTTGACTTAAAATCTATTTTTTCTGATGTACATATAAATTGGTTACCATTTGCATAGAGTATATTTTTCTATTACTTCACCTTCAGCTTATGTGTGTGTAAAGCAAAAGTGCATCTCTTACATACAACATGTAGTAATATCTTGTGTTTTTTCAAATCTATTCATCTAGTGTATTTTTTATTGAGGAATTTAATCCATTAAATTTAAAGTAATTGCTGATGGAGAGTAACTTATTATTGTCATTTTGTTTATTGTTTTATGTTTGTCTTCTTCTTTTTTCCCTCTCTTTCTCTTGTTGTCTTTCTTTGTAATTTGTTAAGTTTTGTAGTGATATACTTTAAGTTTTTTTTATATTCTATAGGTATTTTCTTTGTGGTCACAATGATGTTTACATAAACCATCTTATAGTTAGAACAGTCTATTGTAAGCTGATATAAACAACTTCATTTACATACAAAAACTCCACACTTTTACTTCTTCCCTACTCTAATACTTTGCAATTGATGTCACAATTGGCATGTCTTTATAGTGTGCATTCATTAACATATCGTATATTTTAAAAAATCTTCCTATTTTTACTTTTATACTATAATTCAAGGTGATGTACTTACCACCATTATCATATTACAGTATTCTGTATTTGTCTATATATTTCCTTCTACCAATGAGGTTTATAATTTTGTATACTTTCATGTTGCACTTCAGCATCCTTTCATTTCAATTTGAAAACTTCCTTTGGCATTTCTTACAAGCTAGGTCTAGTGGTGATGAACTCCCTAAGCTTTTTTTTTTCTTCAAGTTTTATTTTCAGTTCAGGGGTACCTGTGCAGAATGTGCAGGTTTTTACATAGGTAAACATATACCATGGTGGTTTGCTGCCCAGATCATCCCATTGCCTAGGTATTAAGCCCAGCATCCATTAGCTATTGTTCCTGATGCTCTTCTTCCCCCAAACCCCACTTCTGACAAGCCCCAGTGTGTTATTTCCCCCATGTGTCCATGGGTTCTCATTATTCAGCTTTCACTGGTAAGTGAGAATGTGTGGTATTTGGTTTTCTCTTCCTGCTTTAGTTTGCTAAGGATAGTCCTTTCATATCCCTGCAAAGGACATGATCTTGTTCCATTTTATGGCTGCATACTATTCCACGGTGTATATGTATCACATTTTCTTCATCCAGTCTATCATTGATGGGCATTTAGGTTGATGCCGTGTCTTTGCTATTATGAATAGTGCTGCAATGAATATACATGTCCATGTATCTTTATAATAGGATGATTTATATATTTTGGGGTATATACTCAGTAATTGGATTGCTGGTTTGAATGATATTTCTGCCTCTTGGTCTTTGCAGAATTGCCACACTGTCTTTCACAATGATTGAACTAATTTACACTCCCACCAACAGTGTAAAAGTATTCCTTTCTCTGCAACCTCACCAGCAACTGTTGTTTTTTGACTTTTTAATAATAGCCATTCTGACTGACATCTCTCTAATCTTTCGTTTGTTACAAATGTCTTTATCTTTTCTTCATTTGTGAAGGACAGTATGCCTTTTGCAAGGTATTATATTATTCATTGATAGCTTTTTTTTCTTTCAAGACTTTAAATATACTATCTCACTCCCTTCTAGCCTATAAGGTGAATGCTAAGACATCTGCTGAAAGTTTTATGGAAACTCTCCTCTATATTACAAGTAGCTTTACTCCTGCTGTTTTTAAAATTATCTCTTCTTTGACTTTTGACAGTTTGATTATATTGTACTATGGTGTGTCCTATTTTAGGTTTAGCCAATTTAAAATCTGTTGGACTTTATATATGCTTTCCTCACTAAGCTTAATTATTTCTAGCTTTTTATTTAAAGAGAGAGGCATGTAACTCTTCTCTTCACTTGAACATTTAGAGACAATTGTAGGGTTATTTATGAATGAAGTAATAGTGTTGTGTCTTGGGAAATAAGGAGGCCTGAATGAAGAGAGAGAAATAGGGTAATAGACAGGTAGTGAAACATTCAGAATACACACCATTTATTGTTTAAGTTCACCATATTATGTGGGCATAGTTAGTGGCACCACAAAACAATGAAAATAGTAATATCAAAGATCACTGACCACAGATGAACATGATAGACATAAAAACAATGAAAAGTCTCGAAATATTGTAAGAATTATTGAAATATGAGGAGACAAGGAGTGAGAACATACTGTTTGAAAACTGGCACCAGTAGACCCTCAATGTAGGGTTGCTACAAGCCTTCAATTTGTAAAAAAAGAGGAGTATCGGTGAAGTGCAATGAAACAAAGCACAATAAAATGAGCTAGGCCTATACAAATTAAGAAACTCATAACGTGACAGTATATTATGTTTACCTTGAGTTTTATTCATTACATTATTCTTCTTTCCTATCTGAAGTTTCCAACCTTCTCCTGCTTTTATTTATTTTTATTTTTTGAGAGCTTTTTTTAGCCATTCCTTAATGGTCAATGTGGTAGCAACAAATTCGCTAATTTTTATCCATCTTAGGATGTCTTGAAGGATAGTATTGCTGGATATAGGCTCAACCTTGACTTTTTTTGTCATTCAGAGTTTAAAAATCTGTGCCACTTACTTCAAGCCTCCATGATTTTAGATGAGAAATCCATTATTCAAATTGGTGTAACTCTGTAGGTAATATCTATTTCTATAATTTTGTCTATCTAGCTGTCTAGCTGTTTCTATTTCTTTCTTTGTGTTTAGTTATTTAGCATGTAATTATGATGTGTCTTGGTTTAGATTTCTTTAGGTTTTCCCATCTGGAGTTAACCCGATTTTTGAAATTTGTAGATTTATGCCTTTCGGCAAGTTTGGGAACTTTTAAGCCATTATTTCTTCAAATATTTTTCCATCTCACACTCTCTTCTATTCTCTCCTGACTAATCAACAGTGCAAATGTTGAACTGGTTTTTATTGTCAGGTTCTTAAGGCACTGTTTTTTTGTTTTGTTTTGTTTTCTACTTTTTCTTTGAGTAAATTTCATTGCTCTGTCTTCAAACTCACTGATGCTATACTCTGTCCTCTCCTCTCTGCTACTCAGTATCCAGATTTTTTTTAAATATTGGCTATCATATTTTGCCTTTCTTTTATTTGATTATTTTTATAATATCAATTTTTTAATGAGATCTCTTTTTCATCATTTTCAATGAAATTCATAATTGCTTATTGAAGAATTTTATGATGGCTGCTTTAGAATTCTTGTCAAACAATTTCACCACTGATTTACTTTGGTATTGACATCAGTTGATTGTCTATTGTCACCCAACTTGAGATTCTCGGTGCTTGGTTCTTAGTATATCTCTTATCGTTTGCTCATTGTATTACAATACTTTTGATCCTTTTTCAGTGTTGTATTTTAGCATGCAGTTGCCTTATTTAGGTTTAGTCTGGCTTTAGTTTAAGTTTTGTCCTGGCATAAATTCTGGTTTGCTTATGTGAGCTACAACCCCAGTGTGTTTAGATTTCAGACCCATTGCAATGCTATTGTAGAGGTTGAGGTGTTGGACCTGGGTCTCATTATAACACTAGGTGGAGATGCTAAGCTTCTCTGATACTACGTTTTTGGGCTGATGACCCTACTTACAAGTAGCTGGTTATGGAACAGGGGTTGGATAGTTGCACTGTGATTTTGCTGCTGCTGCTGCTCTTGTTGCTGTTGCTGCTGCTGTGGTAGAATTAGACCGCTGGCTGGAGATCTGGCTGTGGAGTGGCCAGGGTCCTCGCTGCCACTGTGGACTTTATTTGCTCCACTGGAGATTCTCCTGTGACTTTATGGGTAAATTGGAGATACTGCCAGTGTGTGGTTGTGAAGAAGGGATCGAAACACCCCACTGGCTCTCTGATGTGCTTCGGCTTCTCGTTCTTTAGCCAGGTTTTCTTATTTGTTTGATCATTTTGTCTACAACTGTTGGTGGTTTTGGATTGTAGTCCAAACCTCTCCAGTCTCCAATCCACGATACAAACAAAAAACAAAAACCCAGAGAACTCACTGTGTTCTTTCCTCAAGTCCTGATATCCCTAATAAATTCACCTTCTTCTTACTCAGAGTCATATTTTGGTTGTCTGTTGAATTATTTCTAGGGCTTTCAGTTGTATTTAGAGGAGAGGAGGAGGGAAAGTGAGTCTATGCCATCTCTTTTCAGAACCAGAATCCCCTAGTTATTTAATTTTTAATACTGCAAAAAACTTATCATTAGGGCGTATGTCTTCATAAGCCCTCAATGCACAAATGGCCTCTCAAAGTGCTATCTCCCAGTAATATCACCTTCATTGATATATGATCACTGCCTACTGGATATCTCTTAAATGTTCAACAATCATCTCAGACTGAACATGTCAGAGCAAAATTCTTATTTTCTTCCTCAAAAATGCACCTTCTGAAATCTGCCTGTTTTTTGTAAATGCCATCATCATAACATCATTACCTGATTTTTAAGCCTGCTCCCCACAAAAGAATTATTCTTGGTTCCTCTTTTTTCTTTCGCTTTCGTATCAAAGCCAAGATCTATCTGCACTAGATAAAGTAGATCTAGCTACACTATTTTCTAAATATATGTTCACTCTAACTGCTTGTTATCATGGTCACTTCTACCATCATCTACTCTGCCTGAATTACTAAAACAACTTCCTCATTGATCTCCTGCTTCCATTCTTGGTACGTATATAATGGTCCCTTCTGGACTTTGTAGCTAGAGTCATTTTTTATTAATGTAATTGACAACATTTCAGTTCTTTTTTAAAACCATTAGCTGTCTGCTTCTGCAATTAGAATAAAATCTAAATTTTTAATCACGTATTTCCAGACTCTACAATGTAGAGTCTATATGACCAGATGCCTGGCTACTTCTCTGAACTTCTTATAAAACTTTATCCTTTATTTACCAAATTTCAGCTACTGTAGCTTCTTTCTGTTCTGCACACATGCCAAACTAATTTACTCTTAGCATACTAACTTCTTTGACTGCCTGAAACTGTCTCCCTAGTACTTTGTGTGAATGATCGCATATATTATGTATGTGTTTAATTGCTTGGTTACATGTTTATTGTTTCTCTTTCTTTCTCATTTGAATATAAGCTATCACAAGCAGAAAACCTATTGTTTTTGTTCCCTGCTATTTACTCATTAATAAAAACACAATCTTGTACTTAGTAGGAGTAATAAATATTTGTTAAATTAATGAATGGGTAATCTCTCTTGATTTCTACCCAGTTGTAAGCCATTAGCAATACAGGGCTTGCTTTACTTACCTACAATGCCTGGTATATCACAGTTTCTCTGTATCACATAAATTAATCATTTTGAAATGCTGATAGTTTTGCTTGATTAATTGTTTGATATTTGTCATTCTTGACTATTGTGCAAGGACATGCCAATAATTTGAGTGGAGACAAAAATGAGCTTAAAAGAGTTTATAAAAGGCTTGCTATAAATTGATTCTGTTTAGTCTTCTCAATGAATCTACGCCAAATCAGTGTTACTCTTACCCCAGATGTAATTTTGGCACTGTCATCTAAACCCCTCTGTTTTTGATCCTTACCTTCTGACTCTTTTGCCTTCTTCTACCTCTTTTTTTCTTTTTCAGTTAATTCATAAAGTGGGGTGTCAAGGACAGCTGGATCCATGTAGCTAACCAGGTGCTCTAATGCTACAGGCGCTCTTCGTGACTGAGCCAATTATACTTATTATCCCCAGAGAAAGGCAACTTCAGTGCCACCTTTAGCCTTCTTGGGGACTTTAAGTGATCAAAGCTTTCTTCTTTGAAGTAGAAAGTTTTATTTATTTAAATAAAATCAATAGCAATGTGATAGCAAAGGGACTCATATGTTCTCCAGTTTGCACATGATCTTCACACTTTTTAGGAAAAGTTTACTGGTTATAGGATCTCAATATCTATGAAAGGGAGACCCCAAGAAGGAAGGAAACATGAATGAGAGTTGACAGTTCATACCCACTAGAAGACAGCTACAAAATGTTATTTGACATGAAAAACGGTTTAAAAGTGAGTTTCTCCTTCATTGGAGACAGAATGTTTGGGTACATTTCTGAGTCAAGTGCTGTTTGAAGTATTTATCAATGAAGACAAATCTATTTTTAGCAAAATGCTTACTCTAGACATTCACTCTTCATCATTAAGTAAAATCTAGTGTAATTCCCCCTTTTCCCGTAAAACGTCCACATGGAAAATCTTGTCTTTACTGAACTCACTGTATAATTTTACTAGTTCAAATGCTACCTACTCTGTGAAATCTTACTTGTCTCAATCTAAGTTGTGAGGAGCTTCCTTTAATCATATGATATTAAAATAATCTGTTTAGATAGCTATCTCTCCCAGTAGAATCTGGGACCATGACTCAATCTCAATGTGTCTTCAGAACCTAGAGTTGTCTAGCTTGTCTTATTCACTAAAGTATATTTAAAATGAATTTAGGTGCACACTGTGTTTCGTGTCTCATTACTTCTTCTTGTTTTTCTGTATCGGGAGATGATTTCCCCCAAAGCATCACTCACAAACCAATTCTGAATAGATAAGGGCCAAAGGTTGAATGTCTTCATCTATTAAGCTGCATCCCCTTAAGAGTAGGAAATTATGTCTGTATTTTCTCTCTAATGCTGTACCTAAAGGTATGTCTGACGCAGAAGAGGCACACAGTAAATATTGGCTGAAAATGTAGATACAAATATAACTTTAAAAGGAAGATTAGTAGTACAAGGTTTAATCTGTAAATTTGACTTCTGAAAGTAACAGTCTAAGTTTATGCTGTACTTGTAAAGCAGAAAGAAAAAAATAGAATTACTCTTGTTCAATTTTTTCTGAGACAAAAATTTGCTGAGCTATATCAATGCCACAAATAGAAGGGGGCAAAAATCCAAGTTCCAAGATGGACTGAAGCTGTTAAAAAAAGTTTTAAATTTTCAACCTAGAGATAATATGTTATTGAGAATAATGTTTCCTTTAATTCCCTAAGAGATTGAATATTTGCTGAATATTCTTGTACTACTTTCTCTCTACATTTTGGCAGCATAAATTGTTAGACTTTGTGTGTTTTGGGTGTTTGCTCTGTGGCTGTTTTTAGCCCTCAGTACCGACTGAGCAACAGAAAAACCAGGACTGGAAGTAATCAATTAGGGTTCATTTTTGAGCAAGATCCATCTCAGAGAGTGGTAGGTCCCCTTAAAATTCTTAGAGGAGATTCTTAATTTAAACAGATTGTTGCATTTCCATTCCTCATCTAAAGTTTTATTTTTAAACCCTTGCTGGGAAGGGTCTAAACATCAAATGAATTTAGATGTTTTAGCCATACACTTCAGTAATTTAAGATCAAATGTAGCTTTTTTATGGAGGGGAAAAAGAGTTATCTGAGAGTTTCTACTTGTAGACAAATAGAAACTTCTGACCCAGGTAAAGTGTACCCATGAATGCCTCGATGCATGAATCAAATAATGCATGAAATAATCAATGCATGAAGGCATCAAATCATGGAGATAGGAAAGGAAAATATGATAGAAAAGTAGGCAGAGACACAATATAGAGTATCTATTACATAGTTTGATTTTGTTTTATGTTTTAAAATAAGAATGAAGAAACATGTGCCCCAAAAATGATAACTTTACTTTCCTGCCTTTAAATTTCTAAATGTAGAAATTTGGAAATACTAGAGGAATAGCATAATGTCATTCTGATTCTTCATTCTAACCTAACGCCAATAGAAAAGACAGTAGATGACTGACAGAAATAGACAACTTAATCTAAAATGTGTATGAGAAGACAAAGCCAAAAGATAGTCAAAATAATGAAGGAAAATAACAAGGTGGGAAGCAAGATACAAAGATTTATTAACAAGATATAAAAATTTGTTTTAAAGGCTACCGATTAAAACAGTGTAATTTTGACTTAGTGATAAACAAATAGACCAAATTGAAGAGAGTAGAACTCTAAGAACAGACTGATGGCAAAGTAGAATTATAATCCTTGTTATATCTGTCATTGCAGATAAGTGGGTAGAGGATGGATTACTCAATGGGTAGTGTCTTCTACATTTGTTATACATATGGGGAAAAAATAAATTACAATTCTGACTTTTCACAAAGATATTTTGTGGACAAACTGCTTAAAATTGCAGGGCAAAACTATAAAACATTAGAAAAATATGAACTATTAATACATGTATAACATAAGAGAGAAGTAGTTCTTAAACAAAATGTAGAGAAATAATAATATGACTACATTAAAAGAAATAAATGCCACCTCTGAAAACCTACCACAAACAAAATGAAAAGACATACCACAAACTTAGAAAAAATATTTGTGTCATATTTATGACACAAATAAATGTGGCATCAAAATAGTATTCTTATCTAAAATTGTGAGACTCTCAATATGAAAGAGATAAGGAATATAGTAGAAAAATGGATAAAGGACTTAGGCAGGCACTTTACAGAAGAGTAAACACAAACTGTGGGAGTGACGTAAAAGTAATTAAATCATGTATTTAATTTAAAGTTGTTTTCAAAGTGCAGTCCCTTAGAGCACCTTATGAGAGCATTTGAAAGTTCTTTATTGAAAAACTCACATTATTCCAGGCCTCAAAAAATGTGCATGCATACAGTTGCAGGAAAAATTAGTAGCTCACAGGAAGAAAACTCATGAAATACCCAGAAAAATAAGGGATATAAGCTAATCAGCAGGAACAGCCTAAAAATTAAAGATACTGAACTTAGGAAATGACAAAATAAAATGTGTAGTCTTTTATAAATAATTCATTTGAAAGGATACAAAATATGAATAAGGAATACACACATTTTTAGGTATATCTCCTAAAGTTATCCCTCCCCCCCAATGCTAAATGATGAGCTAATGGGTGCAGCACCCCAGCATGGCACATGTATACATATGTAACTAACCTGCACATTGTGCACATGTACCCTAAGACTTAAAGTATAATAATAATAATAATAATAATAAAAAGGAATACACACATTTTTTAAAAGAACTTTAAAAATAAAAAATAGGTAATTGAAATAAAACATTCATTGATAGAGCAGAAATAATGTGATGAGATGGAAGATTTTAGATGCAAGGAAGAGTAAAAAGCAAAGAAAGTAGTACACGTGGGTGTATAGACACAAATATTTACTGGTAAAAAATAATAATTCTACTTAGAGTATTGTTCACAAAAGAGTAAGAAACATGATTAACTTTAAAACATAAGTGTTCATTTTAAGATGTAAAGTCTACACACTAAAATATAAAAGGAATATATAATTTATAACAAATTTATCAAGAAATACAAAAACTACAATAAAATATTAATTCTAAAGGCAATAAAAAGAGAAGAGGAAACATTTTTAAGAGGTTGGTGTTGACAGAATGTAGACGATATCTAGGAAAGCCTACAGAGTGTTGGCATTTTGCAAAGTGCAGGAGTGTTATCAACACATTAGGTGCACTGTCAAAAATAGTCTAGGGCCCATGTGACGTGAAATTACACAGGTGATCCTCCTGGTGATTCTTCCTCAGGGTGACGTTTTAAAAATGACAAAGGGCACCCCCAAACAAGATAAAATCAATCAGGGGAAACATGTGCACTAGCCAATTCTATCTTAGAGAAAGTGTTGGAGTCGGGTTGAGAAGAGTATTTATTATTTATTTATTCATTATCTATTTATATTGGTAAAGGGTGATACACAGGGACAGATGTGGATTGAAAGTGAAATGAATTTTACTGAGCTTTCAAGTTTAGAACTCATGTCTACCATATATCTCCCACTGATAAGGATATAGTCAGCAAAAATAATCACAATATTTTTAATCTACTTTGGTTTATGGGTATAAGCTGGGACCACCACTGCTATTAAGATGCAACCCAGAGCAACTGCTATGTTGAGTTGGAAGAAAACACAACAGCTTTCTCTTCCCTGACAACACAGCGGCCTAAGGGTGCCTGAAGAAATGAGGATGAGTAGAAGGAAGGGAAAGATTCTTTCTTCATTCTCCTACTCATTGTATTTCAGTCCACTTTTCTTTTAGTGCTGCTCGTGTGATATGAAACAGTTTAATCTCCTGAGTTCAAGTATTGTTGTCCACATCTTATCTGTGTGGCCTCAGGTCAGTTATTCAGTGCCTTAGTTTCATCACATGTTTGTCCATCATCATAGTTATACTACCCACCATCTAGCCCTATTGTGAGTATTACATGGTTCACAATATGGATGGTTTACTTATAATAGTGACTGGCCCATAGACAGCACACAATAAATGTTTACTCTTTTTGTGGCTTACAGACAGTCATTTCCTATTTCCAACATAAAAGTGACCATTTAAGGACGTGAATGCAGTTTGACCTAAATTTCAAATGTGTGCATTTTATGTATATGTCGCCTATTTTTTCTTTTCACTTATATAAAAGTTATAATCCAGCTTGTTAGTGGATGACAAGAAAACAAAATTTAGTGGTAAGTAATTTGCAAATTATTTGTTATGAAATTTAACACATTTAACTTCGTTTATGCTTTTTCCTTGATGTTATAAAGACAGTTTTAAGCTGGATACGAAAGTTAGAAGTGACCAAGTTATAATTAAGTTATTGTTTTCCAGGTAACAAGTATATTAGTTTTTTTGACTTAAAATGTTAGATTTTTGTTTCCCTTTTATTTTATTTTTTTTCCTGAGACAGAGTCTTGCTCTGTCACCCTGCTGGAGTGCAGTGGTGTGATCTCGGCTCACTGCAACCTCCACCTCCCTGGTTCAAGCCATTCTCCTGCTTCAGCCTCCCAAGTAGCTGGGATTAGAGGTGTGTGCCACCACTCCTGGCTAATTTTTGTATTTTTAGTAGAGGCAGGGTTTCACCATATTGCCCAGGCTGGTCTCGAATTCCTGGCCTTAAATGATCCACCCACCTCGGTCTCCCAAAGTGCTGGGATTACAGGTGTGAGCCACCACACCCGGCCTATATTTTTGTTTTCAACTTTCAGCTATGGTTTCCTGTAGAAAATCTGAACTTTGAAACATCTCAGATCATTTTAAAAGATTATTCAGAAGGCAAGTAGCTCTTACATGGATAAAATATTCACTGGCTTCATCTGAACTTACTATTGTCATACTTTCTTCCAAATAATCAAACTCACCACTCCAGTGCTTTGGTCATGGCTTGGTTTATGAGGATATATCTAACAGAGATCTTGAAAAAGAGGTATATTAAGTTATTCCAGAAATACATTTTCACAAAACCAAAAGGAAAACAAAAACCAAATGAGAAACAAAAGACAAAAGTACATTTATTTCCATTTATTGCTTGAATTGCATTTAAGTTACACATTTTTTTTAACTGGATGTTAAAAAGGAACTCAATGTTCTAAATAATTTATGTCACACAGTATCTTAATGCCTTTGGGAAAAATGTTAGGTATTAGTAACAATTTTTAAAGCATTATTAAACAAAAGATCACTTAACCTAGCTTCTGTTGATTTCATTATTAGGATTCAGTAAGGTCCATTGTTACCTGTAGTATCTTACCATTATGACCAGAGTCCAGATGATGTGTAATTACTTGGTTCTGTGCAAACACCAGAAAGTTTTTCCTTTTTGTATGCCTTAGGAATTCTTTTAAAATATTGAATAAAGCTAGAGTCACTTCTTCTAGGGGAGATGGAAGATTCATTCACTAACCATATGTTCTAGATTTTCCAGAATAACTTCCTATACTACAGAAACTGAAAAGAAATGAAAGCTACAATTGTTTTTGTAGTTAGAAGTCTGCATACAACTTAGTTTCTATCAGTAACATATACTTGCTCTGACTTGAATTAGAAATAAGTTGATAGCAAGCAAGGTGTCCATTTTGCAAGTGCTGGTTAAAGTGGGAATGCCCTGGCCCAGAAGATAAACAAGTTTTGTTGCAATTTCCTGTAACCCAGTGAGGCAGGAGAATAGGGTCTGGAGGCAGTGAACCTAAGGCCGATTCAAGCTGACTTCCTAGAACTAAATCAAAAGGAAAACCCCAGCTTTCCATGCACAAGTAACAAAAGGACCAGAGGCTACTCTGTTTTCAACCCCCACCCCACTTTTCTGCATGGCAGATAAAAAATTGAAAGTATTTCTGATTGGTCCCCTCCCCAAACTAATCAGACTGGTGGTAGGTCAAGTCTTCATTTGCATAGGAGTATAACTTTGTAACTTCACTTCAGCCTCTGATTGGTCACTTAAGACAATGCTTGATCACGGGCCACTTCTACATTTCCCTAGGGTTTAAATCAAGTAACCAGTGGGAAACCTCTAGAGGGTACTTAAACCCCAGAAAATTCTGTAACCAGTGCTCTTGAGGCACTTGCTTGGCCCACTCCCTTCCCGGTGGAGTGTACTTTCGTTTCAATAAATTTCTGCTTTTGTTGCTTCATTCTTTCTTTGCTTTGTTTGCAAATTTTGTCCAATTCTTTGTTCAAAATGCCAAGAACCTGGACACCATCCACAGGTAACACCAGATCACTAATAAGGTGATATGTTTCCAAAACCAACAGTTCTTGCGATAGTTTTCTGCTACCCAAATTTAGCTAAGGTGATTTGTTTCTACAAATTGGCGCAGTTGCTTTGTGATCTTGAGCTTCCTGGCTGAGGCAGAGGAAGCAGTTTTCTTTATGAGCTAGTGTGTTGTGTTGTTCTAAGAATCATCCATAGAGGCTCAGCCTGGAGACTGCCCCCGTGGTTCATCGAATAATTTTGTAAGCCTTTAATTCCATGTATTACATTCTGTATCTGCTTAAACTGTCAAGTGTATTTTTGTTATCAACAGTTGAGTTCAAACTGATATAGTATTTGGTACCAGAATAGGTTGCAGACAAGAATAACATCCTTTAAGTGCTTATTGAATGTTAAGGACTGGTGGCAGTAGGATCTTGAAAGTGAAAGGTAGGTGAAAATTTAATCATGAATAGATTCCAATGACCACTGCTGTTTAGAAAGTTGTAGATTTTTTTGGCCGGGTGCGGTGGCTCACACCTGTAATCCCAGCACTTTGGGATGCTGAGGCAGGCAGATCATCAGGTCAGGAGTTCGAGACCAGCCTGACCAACATGGTGAAACCCTGTCTCTACTAAAAATACAAAAAATTAGCTGGGCATGGTGGTGTGCACCTGTAATCCCAGCTACTCAGGAGGCTGAGACAGGAGAATCACTTGAACCCGGAAGGCAGAAGTTGCAGTGAGCCAAGATTGCACCACTGTACTCCAGCCTGGGTGACAAAGCAAGACTCTCTCAAAAAAAAAAAAAAAAGAAAGAAAGTTGTAGATTTTTTTACACAAATCAACATGGGCCTGAGGCTGGATGTGTAACTACTGATCAGAAATAAATAAATGTGTACTTCTCTCTTCTCTGTACAGATTTGCAAAAAAGTGCAAAGTTACTGTTGCCTGGGGGGATATCAGTCTACTTTCACCATTTTATCACACAGATATCAACTCCCATATTATCATAATTTGCTAAGTGAAATGAGACAGACACAAAAGGACAAATGGTGTGTAATTCTACTTATATAAAATATCTAGAATAGGAAAATTTATAGTGACAGAAAATAGATTAGAGGTTCCCAAGGGCAGAGGGGAAGGAAAATAGTGAGTTATTGCTTAATGGGTATAAGGTTCTTCTTTAGGGTGATGGAAAAGTTTTGGAAATTGATAGTGGTGATGCTTGCACAACATCATAACTATAATTAACATCATTGAATTATGTCCTCCAAATAGTTAAGATGACAATTTTATGTTATATTTTAGCATAGTAAAAACATTTCTAAAAATTAAGGCCCTTCTTAATTTTTTATTCTGGGCCTTTCTAGCTAGAAGAGCTCTTGGTTCCTGGGTAGTTCTATTTTGAGTCAATAATAGAAACTCCTGCAGTAGGTGACACCTGGAATCTCTCACTGGAGCAGGTGTGCCTGTGTGTCTTAAAGGTATGGGAGTCAACTGGAGGACCTACACAGACCTTAATAACAGTATCTGTCCTTGAGGGCCATGGATGTTACATTAGTTCCGCACAATTATTTCAGGACTTTCCAATTTGAAGAGTCCAGATAGATAACACAAAACAAAGATGATCACAGTGTCAGCTGGGCTCCACATTCCAAATTCAGAAAGCAAGGTAATTCTCTGCCTATAAAGTAATTATCATATGCAATTTTATTTTTTCAAGTTTCAATACTAGAGCTCATTAAAAGTCATAGAAAACAATAAGTGGTATCTAAGACAATGAAAGCAGACAGCAGAAACCTTTTGGTTTCAGCCTATTGACATGCCTATCAATAAGACAGATCTTTTGACTCTATTGCTTGTGTATTTAGGTTTGCTTTTTAAATGTCTTTATTTATTCAACAAACACTCATTTTTTTGCCGATAATGTTCCATCTGATATTCCTCTTAAGAGCTTAATTTTGCCTCTACGGAATTAAGATATATGAGGGAGAGAAGAAACTCATGTAAACCTTCATTTCCTTTTCTAAAGTATTATCTGGAACATTGCTGACTTCTTGCAGTGTCAGGAAATTGGAACATTAGTAACCTCAGGTATGAAGTTTCCCTTGAAATTTTGTTCTTTCCCTTGCAGTTTATCTAATTGTCTCAATTCCCTTCTCTTCTTGGACCCTGTGTCACAGGTGTGCCTGTCTCTAAGGCTGTGTCTTAAAGGCGTTGGAATCCACCGGAGGACCTTTACAGACCTTAATAACACAAATTGTTTTTATTCTCCAGCAACTGCGGCATCTCCTGCCTCCCTGGGATAGTCCGCATTTATCCCCCACAGCCCTTTGTGTATGCATATGTTAGAAATGCCCAAGTACTCCTCAAGCATTGATTGTTGGAGCCTGCTTAAGGTATTTTCCATTCTTAGGAAGAGGTCTTTCTGGTAATTTTTAGCTGTACACAGTATTCCTTGGAAATAATTTTCATTTATTGATGCCTGACAGTAAGCATCAGAGGAAAAGTTCCACTGGAATTCAAGAGGTTTGTCTTCACTCAATTTCCAATTATGCTGCATTTTCCTTTTATAGTCTAAAATTTGATTGATTGCTTGTTTTAGGGAATGAGGTAAATTAAGCTCAGTCAACTATCTGACATGCTTGTAGCTCTGAGACAGCTAAGGAACAGGTGGTCTGAAATGCATAGCCCTTTCAGTTAATTTAGTGGACTCACTTGAATCTAATTCTAGAAAACCCATCAAGCTGTCAATCAAAGACCCTTGAGTGAAGGGAAGGCAAAGCAACAGGATTAAGGCAAAGCAATTATATTCACCAAGCAGAAGACTTTATTTCATGAAAAGAAACAGCAATGCCAACAGATGTTAAATTGGATTAGCTGAAGTTTGTGTTTGTGTTTGGATTTGGATATATATTTTTCCCTTTAACTTTTCTGAAAAAGTCCATAGAAGTGTTCTATTTTACTTTTAAGACCAAATAAGCCACTGTATAATCTCTGTTCACTGGCTGGAGTTTGCATTTTTCTTTACTATGATGGGTGAAAAAGTTTTCTGCTTTAAAAACCAGGTCCTTGGCTTTCTGTCAGTACACATGATTTTTGAAACATGGTGTCTTCTATTCTCCATCTATTATATCCCTAATATTTATTAAAACTCCTAAACACCCAAGATAGACCAGTTAGGTGTTATAACACCTAACATAAACAAGTTCTAGAATGTAAAATAATGCCTTGTGCAGTAGGAAGTTGAAAAGTAGCAGCCCAGTAGAACAATGGGCAATGGATATGAAATGAGGGGGTTTCAAATGGCTAATTATTATCAGGAGATTCAACATTGGTTAGCAGTAATCAGGGAAATGCAAAACTGTATTGATCTGGATTGGTTACTGTATGGTGGTAACCTGCGCATACCCTAAGAATAATCCTGTATGGCAGATGCACCTGAATGTTCAGGTTTTGGAGCTAAGGAATCCAGGAGTAGCCAACCTGGAGATCCATTCCTTATCCAAGAGGAACATCTGTGTCCCTGGACCAGCCCCTGGAAGCATGCCATACTACAGATCGAGACCCTTTGTTACGGGTTAAACGAAGATTGCCAGGTGGAGGTTGTTAGGGGGAGAGTGTTAAGTGAAAATTTTGTGTAAACTGAATGCTTTCTGAAAGTGGTTGCAGTTTTTCTGCCCAGCCCACCACCACTGGACTCTTTCCCCTGTATAGAAGCGCCTGATAACACCCCATGTCTCATTCTCTGGTTCTGGGTCTCTTCTTTGGCCTCTTGAACCTGGTGCCATCCCCGTTGGAGTCAATAGAGTTTTGGCATGACAGCTACACACTGTGTTCTATTTGTAAAAAGGTATTGAGATGTACACATGTATACTTTTCTGTATGTTTATTACATTTCAATAAGGAGTTGAAAAAGGATCAAAAGGTAAAATACTTAAAAAAAGATGTCAATTTATACCCTTACAGACTGGCAAAGGTTTGAGCAACTGAAATATCAAATATTTTAGAGTTGTAAAGAAATGTGGTACCTTCTGCACTCTTAGTGGGAACACAAACCGGTACTCTCTTCTGAGACAGAAAAAAAATCTGGCACTATTTAGTGGAACTGAGAATGCTCAAACTCTAGAACACAACAATCCCACTCCTGGATATAACAAAAAATTATAATTTAGGATCTCAAGGAGAAATGTAAAAGATAATGAGTAGAAATAACAGTTCCTTAAATCTGATATTAAATAAGATATGCACATAAAGTGCCTGGGATCGTGCCTTTCACCTATGTGGACCACATACATACATGGTAACTAATGTGGCAGGGAAACGGAGAAGATGGAGATGGGACATACCTTGTTGGATGCAAGAAGAAATGCAAAAATAACTGAACTCACAAAGTTAAATATGTTTAGGAGTAAATGACATATTTCTCCCTTGATTCCTAGGCTTGTGGAAGAAAGAGGAAACGAGAAAAAAATTATTTGCAGATGAGGAAGTTCATGACAAAAAGGTAATGAAGCCTGCCTGAAACAATTCAAGTTTCCAAAATGTCTCTGGAGCCACAGGAAGCCTCAAAAGCCATCCTTGGAGTTCAGATGATGTCCTGAAAAGCCACTGAAGAAGATAAGGACTTATGAAGTGACAGAACAAGCAAAGAAATTATATTCAGCTGACATAGGGAATGGCAGAAGGGTAATGAAAGAAGAAGGCCCAGAAGCTGGAGATAAATCAATGAGCAACAATACATGCAAAAGTGAATTGGCTAAAGAGCTAATTGGGTATAATAATTATCATCCCCTCCTCACGCACAAGTGCATCAAAGTAGTTTTGTATTCTCCATCATAAAGATAACCTCCCCAAATTTTATAAACCTAACAGAGAAACCCAAAGTGCCCTATCTCTAGACTCCACTCCAGACAAATGCCTTTTTCTTTTTTTTTGTTTTTGTTTTTGTTTTTGTCCTGTTTATGTTGAAAGAAAAGACATTACAGATGCCATCTGTTCAGCTGCATCACCTCTAGAACATTGCCTGGAGAGATCACAGAGGATCGCTATATCCCAAGGATTAACTAACTCACCCATAGTTTCATTTCTCATGCCTTACTTTTTCAGTACAAAATACATGCTGTTAGGGATTACCAGAGAAGAAATTCACAGCAGAAACAGCCAAGGAGACAATCTTGCCTTCATTCTGAGTCCCACACAGGATGAAAGAGGTAATCAGAGGTGTTACAGCCTCTTAGACATGTGTAGACTATTGAATTAATTACACAGTTCCACTTCCTCCTGTGTGTCTGGAAATCAAATCCAAAATAGCTACAAAGTCTTTGGAGAGGACACCAATAGGTCACTAGCCAGATTCACATTTTATATCATAAGGATTGATTTTTTTTTTTTTTTAACCTGGGATTGCATAAGGAGACCATTGAAACCTACATAATTGTTAAATTTGGACAGATTTTCAGCATTGTAAAGACCACGAAACCCCATTTGGCCCCCTGTGGGGTCTTATTATTGCAGTCAGTTAGCTAAATAAATGTGTAATCTGTAACTGCTGGCATAAATTACCTATTTCACAGCCTTCTCCAGAGCATGAAAAAACATCAGAGAGAGACATAGAAATTCTTTTTTTGTAATGCCATTTACTGTGGGCAAATTGATGAAACAGCTTATGTATCTCTTTCACTAAGCAAGTGACCCCTGAAGGGGAATGCATAGCAGCTGGAATTGTTTAGCCAATCAAGGCAAGCAGGTGTAGACGTGACCTACTCGACTTTGCAGCTCAACTTCACAGACTTTACAGATGGGTTAAAGTCTTGCTGTTTTCTCAAAGCTTGGGCCTGTGTCAGCAGCGGCAGCAGCAGCAGCAGCAGCAGCAGCAGCAGCAGCAGCAGCATTGCCAGGGAGCTTATTTGCACACAGATCCTTGGGCCTCACCCCGGACCCACCCGAACAGAATCTGCATTTAAAGCTCCCCAGATGATTCATGTGCACAATAAAGACTGAGAAGAATTGGTTTGAAGATATGATACTGAGCTGATAAAAAACTGCCCCCGAAGCTATCTGAGGTCTAAGCTCACCACTGAGACATGAGAAAGAAGGATATATGTACTATATTTGTTTACATGGGCTCTGGAATGAGAAAAAAAGGATACAAACACTGGATCAACCTTTACTAGTTCCGTGCCCTTGGGTAAGTTGTCAATCTCTTTACTTTCAAGTCCCTTAACTCTAAAGTGGGATAATAATATTACTTCATAGGATTGCAATATTCATGCTGAGCTCAGAGAACGTTGCCTCTGAGCCCTCAATATCAGTTCTCTTTCAACAGTAGTATGATTCGAAGGTATAGATACTGATGGCATAATTTGGGAAAGCGTAACTGAGTCCTATCACCTCTGCTGCAGACCTTGATTATCCTTGATTATAAATACTGCTGCAGGGTCCTCTGCTTGCCTCCTCCTGGCTCAGTTCTCTGCAAGAAAACGTGGATCCTCCAATGTCAGATTCTAATACATTTCTCAGTTCCACTGATATTGGGTAAGAGACCACTTTTTACAACATCCTAAGGTCTTACATGGTGAATAAAGTAAGGCAAAGAAAATGTATAGGGATCCTTTCCATGCCAATAGCACTCACACAAACATGATGAATGTTTCTAAAACCCACCGGACTTTCTGTAAGAAGTGGGGCAAGCACCAACCTCGCAAAGTAACACAGTACAAGAAGGGCAAGGATTCTCTGTAGGCCCAGGGAAAGTGGCGTTCTAACAGGAAGCAGCGTGGCTACGGTAGGCAGACTAAGTAGATTTTCTGGAAAAAGGCTAAAACTACAAAGATTGTGCTAAAGCTTGAGGGTATGGAGCCCAACTGCAGATCTAAGGAAATGCTGGCTATTAAAATATGCAAGCATTTTGAACTGGGAGGAAATAAGAGAAAGTGCCAAGAGATCCAGTTCTAAGTGTCATCTTTTGTTTCATTACTGTATTAGTCCGTTTTCACACTGATGATAAAGACATATCTGAGACTGGACAATTTACAAAAATAAGAGGTTTAATTGAACTCAATTCCACGTGGCTGGGGAGGCCTCACAATCATGGTGGAAGGTAAGGGAGTTGAGAATATGTATAATGGGTATAAACATACAGTTAAACAGAAAAAAATAAGTTACAATGTTTGATAGCAGAGTAGGATGACTAGAGTTGACAACAATGTATTGTATATTTCAAAATAGCTAAGAGGGGCCTGCAAGTGTTTCTAACACATAAAAATCATAAATACTTGAAGTGATGGATATTCAAGCAACTCTGACTTGATCATTATACATTCTATGCATATAACAAAATACTACACATACCCCATAAAAATGTATAAACATATGTCAATAAAAAGTGAGAGAAGGACCGGGCGCAGTGGCTCACGCCTGTAATCCCAGCACTTTGGGAGGCCGAGGCAGACGGATCACTACGTCAGGCGTTGGAGACCAGCCTTGCCAACATAGTGAAATTCTGTCTCTACTAAAAAAAATACAAAAATTAGCTGGGCATGGTGGTGGGCACCTGTATTTCCAGCTACTCGGGAGGCTGAGGCCGGAGAATCGCTTGAACCTGGGAGGCGGAACTTGCAGTAAGCCAAGATTGCGCCAATGCACTCCAATGCAGCCCAGGCAACAATGAAAGACTGTCTCAAAAAAAAAAAAAAAAAGTGAGAGAAGACACTTATTATAGCACATATAACTGAGAAATGGCTATGAATATGTAAAGAAGTCATATAAATCAATAATAAAATATAACCTATTTTTTAATTGGCAAAATACTTAAATATTAACTTCATAAAAGAGAATACTAAAAATGCCATAAACATGAAAATGTGCTCAATCTCATTAAT
This sequence comes from Gorilla gorilla gorilla, assembly GCF_029281585.2. Taxonomy (NCBI): domain Eukaryota; kingdom Metazoa; phylum Chordata; class Mammalia; order Primates; family Hominidae; genus Gorilla; species Gorilla gorilla. The sequence continues at coordinate 45,762,054 of NC_086017.1, forward strand.
CATTATGGGAATGCAAATTAAAAAGACAATGAGATACTATTATATTTTACTAGAATGGTGAAAATTTAAAAGACCGAGAAATTCAAGTGTTGCCAAATATGTGATACATTTTGAGGGCTCATTCACAGCTGCTAGAAGTACAAATTGAAATTACTGCCTTAAAAAATTATTTAGTGTTACATACCAAAGTTTAATATGTCTAAACACTACAATTCTACTTCTGGTTAAATATAAATTTAGAAATAAAATGAAAACATACTGTATAGTGTGTATATAAAATATATCCACTTTTGCACCAAAATGCATGCATAAGAATTTTTATAGCAGTGTTTTTCATAAGAGCCAAAATTTGGAATTTGAATATGGCTGAAAGTCCATCAAGTCTAAATAATAAATCATGATATATATTTATACAATAGAGTACTTTACATACAACAATGAAAATCAACATTTCACAGTTAGTTATACACAGAAACATGGATGAAACTCACAGAGAAACTAAGTGAGCCAAAAAAGCCAATGCAATAGACTATTTTATATACAGGGGTTAGCTATAAGATAGGAAAAGCCAATGCAATAGACTATTTTATATACAGGGGTTACCTATAAGATAGGGATTGCCTTTTCAGAAAAAGGGAAGGATAATTATCAGGAAGACCAAAAGGTAGCTTTTAGGGTTCTGGTATTCCATGTCTTTACCTAGTGGGAATTACATAGGTGTACTCATGTTCTGATAGTAAATATGTGAGATTTTCCTGCATGTGTTATACTGTAATAAAAACTTAAAACATAGGGGGTTATTTAGTGGCTACAGAATCTCGGTTTGGGAAAATGAAAAAATTCATGAGATAGACAGTGGCAATGGTTGCACAACAATGTGAATGTACTTAATGTCCCTGAACTGTACACTAAAACAGGTTAAAATAGTAAATTTTAAATTATGCATATTTTACAATAACAAACTTTAAAAATAAAATAAATGCAAATAAAATCATGTAAGAAGAAAAGCTGTGAGATGACTCATTAACACAGCATTGGTTAAAGTACAGAGGAGAGTTGATCAACACGCTTAGGTATCCCAGCAGACATTATGTTATGTGGAGCAGTATGGGGAATTACCAGAGAATGCTGAGCAGATGTGTGTCATATTCCAAGGTAAATTCTGTTAACTCTGTGAAACTGGTAGTGATACATGAAATTAATATGTAATACACAAAATTAAAGTAAGAATCAAAAGTTTCCCAAATCCCAAAGCAGTTTTTATTTTGTGAAAACCAAAACAAGCAGACAGCAATTTGAGAATGTAGGAGCTTTTAGCTGATTGCTGTGTTTCACTCATGTCCGTGTGAAGATACCACCAAACAGGCTTTGTGTGAGCAATAACGCCGTTTATTTCACCTGGGTGCAGGTGGGCTGAGTCCGAAAAGAGAGTCAGTGAAGGGAGATAAGGGTGGGGCCGTTTTATAGGATTTGGGTAGATAAAGGAAAATTACAGTCAAAGGGGGGTTGTTCTCTGGCAGGCAGAGTGGGGGTCACAAGGTGCTCAGTAGGGGAGCTTTTGAGCCAGGATGAGCCAGGAGAAGGAATTTCACAAGACAATGTCATCAGTTAAGGCAGGAACCGGCCATCTGGATGTGTACGTGCAGGTCACAGGGGATATGATGGCTTAGCTTGGGCTCAGAGGCCTGACATTCCTGTCTTCTTATGTTAATAAGAAAAATAAAATGAAATAGTGGTAAAGTATTGGGACAGTGAAAATTTTTGGGGGTGGTATGGAGAGATAATGGGCGATGTTTCTCAGGGCTGCTTTGAGCGGGATTAGGGGCGGCGTGGGAACCTAGAGTGGGAGAGATTAAGCTGAAAGAAGATTTTGTGGTAAGGGGTGATATTGTGGGGTTTTTAGAAGAAACATTTGTCGTGTAGAATTATTGGTGATGCCCTGGATATGGTTTTGTATGAATTGAAAAACTAAATGGAATAAGAGAAGGAAAAAAACAGGTATAAAAGGTCTAAGAATTGGGAGGACCCAGGACATCTGATTAGGGAGTGCCTAAGGAGATTCAGCATAGTCCTGCCAGCAAAGATTATTTATTTACTTCAAGAGTTTAGAGTGGCAGCTTGGGGATAGCACCAGGAGATATCAGCTGTGATGGCTTGGAGAAACAGTGTAAACTGGCAATGTAAACAAGAGCAGGGCATGTATGAGTAGTTGAGAACGGTGAATAAGTATGACTAGACAGAAGATAGTAGGGATGACAAGCTTTTTGGGGCACAGTCTAAGTTGGTCCAGTGTCTGGAATGAGACTGAGGCCTAATAAAAAGGAGCATCTATACGGGAGCTCAAATGGGCTGTACCCTGTAGCATTCTGAGGACAGGTCTGACTTCTGAGAAGGGAAAGTGGTAAAAGTATTGTCCAGTCCTTTTTAAGTTGGTGGCTGAGCTTGGTGAGGTGTGTTTTTAAAAGACCTTTAGTCCATTCTACTTTTCCTGAAGACGGAGGACCCTAAAGGATATAAAGTTTCCACTGAATACTAAGAGCCTGAAAAACTGCTTGGCTGATTTGACTAATAAAGGCTGGTCTGTTATCAGACTGTATAGAGGTGGGAAGGCTAAACTGAGGAATTATGTCTGACAGAAGGGAAGAAATGACTGCGGTGGCCATCTCAGAGCCTGTAGGAAAGGCCTCTATGCATCCAGTCAAAGTCTCTACCTAGACTAAGAGGTATTTTAGTTTTCTGACTTGGGGCATGTTGAGTAAAGCCAATTTGCCAGTCCTGGGCGGGGGCAAATTCCTGAGCTTGATGTGTAGGGAAGGGAGGGGGCCTGAATAATCCCTGAGGAGTAGTAGAATAGCAGATGGAACACTGAGACGTTATTTCCTTGAGGATAGATTTCCATGATGGAAAGGAAATGAGAGGTTCTAAGAGGCGGGCTAGTGGCTTGTACTATATAGCATAGCCTGCCTTTGCTGGTGTGTGGCGATTAGGCCTGGTGGAACTGCCATCAATAAATCAAGCGTGATCAGGGTGAGGAACAGGAAAGAAGGAAATATGGGGAAATGGGGTGAATGTCAGGTGGATCAGAGAGATACAGTCATGGAGGTCAGGTGTGGTATCAGGAATAATGTGGAAGGCCAGATTGAAGTCCTGCCCAGGAACAATGTTAATTGTGGGACTTAACAAAGAGTGAGTACAGCTGAAGGAGCTGGGAAGCAGAAAGTATGTGTCAGGTATGAGGAAGAAAATAGATTTTGGAAGTTATGAGAAATGTAGAGAGTGAGTTGAGCATAGTTTGTGATTTTGAGGGCCTCTAAAAGTATTAGGGTGGCAGCAGCCGCTGCACGGAGACATGATGGCTAGGCTAAAACAGTAAGGTCAAGTTGTTTGGACAGAAAGGCTACAGGGTGCAGTCCTGGCTCTTGTGTAAGAATTCTGACCGCACTAACCATGCCTAGGAAGGAAAGGAGTTGTTGTTTTGTAAGGGATTGAGGTTTGGGAGATTACTCGGACACAATCAGCAGGGAGAGCACGTGTGTTTTTATGAGAATTATGCCGAGATAGGTAACAGATGAGGATGAAATTTGGGCTTGATTGAAGTAATGGGACCTGTCTGTGAAGCCTTGTGGCAGTACAGCCCAGGTAATTTGCTGAGCCTAATGGGTGTCAGGGTCAGTCTAAGTGAAAGCAAAGAGAGGCTGGGATGAAGGGTGCAAAGGAATAGTAAAGAAAGCATGTTTGAGATCCAGAACAGAATAATGGGTTGTAGAGGGAGGTATTGAGGATAGGAGAGTATATGGGTTTGGCACCACGGGGTGGATAGGCAAAACAATTTGGGTGATAAGGCGCAGATTCTGAACTAACCTGTAAGCCTTGTCTGGTTTTAGGACAGGTAAAATGGGGGAATTGTAAGAAGAGTTTGTAGGCTTTAAAAGGCCATGCTGTAACAGGCAAGTGATAACAGGCTTTAATCCTTTCAAAGCATGCTGTGGCATGGGATATTGGCATTGAGTGGGGTAACAGTGATTAGGTTTTAATGGGATGGTAAGGGGTGCATGATCCGTCGCCAAGGAGGGAGTAGAGGTCTCTTATACTTGTGGGTTAAGGTGGGGAGATACAAGGGGAGGATGTGAAGGAGGCTTTGAACTGGGGGAAAAGGCGGCAATGAGGTATGGCTGTAGCCCAGGAATAGTCAGGGAAGCAGATAATTTAGTTAAAGTGTCTCGGCCTAATAAGGGAACTGGGCAGGTGGGGATAACTAAAAAGGAGTGCTCAAAAGAGTATCGTCTAAGTTGGCACCAGAGTTGGGGAGTTTTAAGAGGTTTAGAAGCCTGGCCGTCAATATCCACAACAGTTATGGAAGCAAGGGAAAGAGGCCCTTGAAAAGAAGGTAATGCAGAGTGAGTAGCCTCCGTATTGATTAAGAAGGGGACGGACTTACCCTCCACTGTGAGAGTTACCTAGAGTGTCTGTGATGGTCCTGTAGGCTTCTGAGATGATTGGGCAGTGTCAGTGTTCAGCTGCTAAGCTGAGAAGATCTGGGAAGGAGTCAGTCAGAGAGCCTTGGTCCAGAGTTCCAGGGGCTCGTAAGTGGCTGCCAGGTGAGTTGAACAGTCCAATTTTCAGTGGGGTCCCACACAGATGGGACACGGCTTAGGAGGAATCCTGGGCTGTGGGCATTCCTTGGCCCAGTGGCCAGATTTCCGGCCCTTGTAGAAAGCTCCTGGGGGAGGAGGTTCTGGAGGAAACCCTGGCAGCTGTGGTTCAGGCATTTGGAGTTCTTGTGTGCTGGAGATGTTGCTGGGGTTTGTCTCACAGTGGAAGCAAAGAATTGCAACTCAGAAATATGTTGCTACTTGGCTGCCTCTATTATTGTACACCTTGAAGGTGAGGTTAATTAAGTCCTGTTGTGGGGTTTGAGGGCCAGAATTTAATTTTTGGAGTTTTATTTAATGTCAGGAGCAGATTGGGTAATAAAATGTACATTGAGAATAAGACGGCCTTTTGACCTTTTAGGGTCTAGGGCTGTCAAGTGTCTCAGGGTCACTACCGAATGAGCCATGAAACTGGGCTGGGTTTTTCATATTTGATGAAAGAGCCTAAATGCTCACTGATTTGGGAGAGGTCTGATAAAGAAAAAGGAGCATTAACCTTGACTATGCCTTTAGCTTCAGCCACCTTTTTAAGAGGAAATTGCTGGGCAGGTAGGGGAGGGCTACTCACGGAATGAAACTGTAAACTGGACTGGATGTCAGGAGAGGAGGTGATAACAAAGATTATAGGGTGGAGGAGCAGAGGATAAGGAAGAATTGGGACCTAGCTCGGCCTGGTGAGGAGCAGCCTGGGGAAGAGGGGAGAGGTCAGATGGGTCTGTAGAAAAGGAAGATTAGAAAGACTCAGCGACGCTTGGGGTTGGGACTGAGAGGACAGGTGGGAGGGAAAGAAGGAAGATTTGGACGAGTTGCACTGGGCACAGAGAGTAGGGAGGGACCAATGTGTAAAAGAATGCCTGGACATCAGGCACCTCAGACAATTTGCCTATTTTTTGACAAAAATTATTTAGGTCTTGTAGGATGGAGAAATCGAAAGTGCCATTTTCTGGCCATTTAGAACAACTGTCAAGTTTGTATTGGGGTCAAGCGGCATTGCAGAAGAAAATAAGGCATTTAGGTTTTAGGTCAGGTGAGAGTTGAAGAGGTTTTATGTTCTTAAGAACACAGGCTAATGGAGAAGATGGAGGAATGGAGGGTGGAAGGTTGCCTATAGTGAAGGAGGCAAGTTTAAAGAAGAGAGTAGAGACACAGAGGGAAGTGGTTCGGGGGTTCTTACCTTCCAGAAAAGCGGGAAAGGGATCAGGGCACAGAGATATGAGGTCGGGGTGTGGAAATAAGGGATCGGGGCACAGAGATAAGAGGTCGGGGCACGGAAATAAGGGATTGGGGATTCTTGCCCCCTAGAAAAGCGGGACTTGCCAATAAGGGTGAAGGAGAAGGGGTTGAGGGGTTCTTGCCCCTCCCCCAGAAAAGCAGAGAAGGGGTAGAGACACGGAGAGAAGGGGTTGGGGTACTTGCCCCTCCCCCAGAAAAGCAGGACTTACCGCTAAGGGTGAAGGACCAAGGCAGGCGTCCCTGCATGGTCTGACACCTCTGAAACGTGAGTGAATAATCAGAGAGGCGTCCCTGCAATGATTAAACACCAAGGGAAGGCTGCCTTCCCAGTCCGTGACCGGTGCCAGAGTTTTGGGTCCATGGATAAAATGTGTCTCCTTTGTCTCTACCAGAAAATGAAAGGAATTGAAATTAAGAGAAGGGAGAGATTGAAGTGTGGGCCAAGATTGAAAGGAGAAAGAGGTTGAGGGATAGTGAGGGAGGTTGGAGAAGACAGTAAAAAGAGGCCTCTTACCCAATTTGAAATTGGTGAGATGTTTCTTGGGCTGGTCGGTCTGAGGACCTGAGGTTGTAGGTGGACCTTTCTCACAGAGCAAAGAGCAGAAGGACAGGGGATTGATCTCCCAAGGGAGGTCCCCCGATCTGAGTCATGGCACCAAATTTCACTGGCGTCTGTGTGAAGAGACCACCAAACAGGCTTTGTATGAGCAATAAAGCTGTTTATTTCACCTGGGTGCAGGTGGGCTGAGTTCGAAAAGAGAGTCAGTGAAGGGAGATAAGGGTGGGACCGTTTTATAGGATTTGGGTAGATAAAGGAAAATTACAGTCAAAGGGGTGTTGTTCTCTGGTGGGCAGGAGTGGGGATCACAAGGTGCTCAGTAGGGGAGCTTTTGAGCCAGGATGAGCCAGGAGAAGGAATTTCACAAGACAATATCATCAGTTAAGGCAGGAACCGGCCATCTGGATGTGTACGTGCAGGTCACAGGGGATATGATGTTAACTTGGGCTCAGAGGCCTGACATTGTGTCTCGTAAGAAAGACGTGGGAGACAGAGGGCTCTGAGATATACAGTAAAGGAGGTGTCTTTGGCTATGTCTAACCCTGAGCTCCTAGACCAGATTACAGAAACCAGGAAAAATAGGATTGGTGATTGGACATTAATTTTTGTGTACATCTCAGCTAGTGAGATAATAAGAACCTAATCACAATAGTTTCTAGGATTGAAACATCACCATCACACAAAATTTACAATAGATGCACAACACAGCCAACTTGATAAAGCAAAGTGTCAATTTATATATATATACATGAATAGATAACTATAAAAATTCTTAGGGATGCTTGGTGCTGATCTCAGTGGAGCAGCCTAGGTCAGGACATTGAATTTCTGAATTCAATGCACCTGACTTTGGATTTCCTTCAGAGCTAAGCCCACTTCCACAATTTTTATATTTCAAGTCGAGTGTTTTATAGTACTTGTATTTTGTGTCTGTTTCATTTCTTTTGCTTGTTAATTGATTTTTCATTTATTCAGTTATTTATCCAGACTCATTGAATTATGAATGGTGCTAATGGAATTTAAAGATGAAAGACATCTGAAACTACACCACAAAACACTTATATTCTAGTAAGTTACATCCAAACAAGCAATTACTATAACCATAAAAGATGAAGTAAGTCTCCCCACATCACACTTTCTTTTCAAATGTTCCCCCTGCTATCCCTACAGGATACCTCTTGCATTCCTTCTTTTCTAACATCTTTCCTTACACTTCATTCTTTATTCCTCTGCTCACCGGCACTCACACTGACTTTGAATACAAGTTTAGAATTGGTCTAATGAACAGATAACAAGAATGTATTTCCTCTGCTGTTTTAAATAACATTGTTTCCAGCTGAATTATCTCTTTCAGTTTGTATGTACATCCTGAGAGATCATTGCCTAATTTTAGTCAAAGAAAAATGACAAGTGGAGTATGTTCTCATGATGTCTGTGTAGCAGCAGCTTTTCAGTGAACATGGAAACTTGATAGTTTTCATCTCAGAAGAAAATAAAAATTAGGCAGAGACAGTAATGGTGCATTAGACAATAAAAAATATTGAGAATATCTGGAAGCAAATAGAGAAATAGATATACTTTTAAGTTTGGTTCCAAATCCAATAAACATTGCCAGGAAATAGCACAGATTACAATTGGAAGATATGGCTGATTGTAGGGCCCATTGCTGGACAGAGAGGAATGCATAGGCTGTTGGAATTTTTGTTTGTTTTTTCTGTCTGTGATCACAAGGGCTCATGATGCCAGAAGCTCCCAACAACAAATAATGATTCCTGTTGACCATGGTCCGTGTTGCAATTTCCATGCTTACCTGTCCGTAGCATAAGCCAAGTCAATTATTCATAGCATCAGCAACTTGACTTCCCCCATTTCCAGGATGCTTCTTCAACATTCTAATCCTAAAATGTGAACACCTTAATGCTGATATATGATGTATTAAATAAGAATCAACTGTCTCTAACTCTCCAAATTGACCCTTCAAGGGAAAAGAGAGGCTAACTTTGAAAAAGGAAAAAAAAAAAACTAGTTTTCCAGGGTCACCACCTCCCAAAAGACAAAATAGAACAAAACAAAGCCAAAACAGCTTCACTCTGTATTAAAATACAAGCGGTTATGAAATTTTAACAACTGTATACATTAAACTTGCTCTCAGGTGGATTTTCACCTGTTTATCCCCACTGTGAGTGTTCCAGTACCAGCCCTCATCATCACGTTCTGGATTGTGACTGCCACTGCCAGCTAACTCTTCTCCCAACTTCTAACTCAAATTAATGGATTGGATTCTCCAAATAGATCTGATCATCCATGGCTTCCCATTGTCATGGGGATTGCATTCAAATTCTTCCATGTGGAATACAAAGTCTGTCACCATCAGGTCCCAAACAATCTTTTCTCCTCTGTCCAGAACTTCCCCCAGCTTGCCCCAGATTTCCTGTGCTCTTCATGTGCTAACTTCTGAAGATCTCCTACTGTGCTGCCTTTATTCAAGCAGTTTCCCCTTCCAGGAACTCCTTTCGTGTTACCAGCCATTTGTGTTATGTATAATATCAAGTTTAAAACTGGATTCTGTGGTTGCCCTCTTCCAAAAAGTTATTATGTATTTTTATTTTCCCATCCTAAGGCTTCCATGATCTGATCCCTGCCTACATCTCCCCTCTAGAACTCCCTCTTTTCCTCCTCTTCCGAGGTCTCCATTCTCTATGGGCTGATTCTTCCTTTTCTCCTGGTACATTTCTCCTATTCCTGTCTCAGGCTTCTTCCTATAAACCATTACTGTATGTGAATCTTGCCTCCATGGTCACTCCTAGAGAGGTTACAACTCACTGCCAACATTCTGACTTATCACACATTAATTCTTTATTCACACATATTCACTTTCTAAGTAAATGGGTAATTGTTACGACTACTGGACTGAAATCTCCCTGAGGTCAGGGGTAGTGACCTGATTGTCCTTTGCCTACCTCTATAACATAGTAACTATTCATTATTTGTTGAAAGACCTCAATATAATAATGAAGTAAATATAACATTTAAATAAATATAAAATATATATTAATCATAATAAAAATAATAAAAGTGCATTATAGAATCATTAGACTGTCAAACCACCATCATTTTCTCCACTAAATGCAGTGACTTATCCAAGAGAGTGTGTCTTCATAAAACATCATAATTTGAGAATATTTTTAACTAATTGGAGAAAAGGCATTAGGAAGTTTTATTTATTTCGAATTCACACAATCTCATGTGTAAGTGTTCTTTGAGGTTACTATGTTTAAAGTACACAATAAGAATAACTTAATTTTCTTGTTTATGTATAAATTTTTGCTAAAGCATTTATAGTAGCATTATCTAATAAACTTATCTCCTTAAAATATGATTGGCTATCAAATAGTTTGAAACTAAATAATACAAAAAGAAAAGCATAAAATCAAATACTTTTACTCAAATTCCACGGATTCCAATGAAAGGAATGTCAGTTGGGATATTTTTACTATGTTTAAGCTTCTAATACTATCAGTTACATTTTAGCCAGTTCACATAACCCTAATGTTGATTGAAAATTGCCATGTGCTCTACATATTTCTCATGTGAAGACATTTATGACATCTCTTTCAGAGGGGAAGCTTTTTCAAGTTAGAAAAGTCTTTAGTATTATTGTTACAGCTATGATTTGGGGGTACACTGCTGTGGGCAAACAATAATGAAGGTCACTGAATCAAGTCTGGACTTTGGGCAGAAGGCTAAGAGATATTATGGTGCCCATTGTGAAAATAAATTATTTGGTTTGGGCATAGCTGAATACACTGTGGGACTGCACTCCATTCAAAGAATCTATTCTATTCTTTTTCCTAAGACAGATATGACAGCAACACTGCACCTTAGACTTGGGTGCCAAGTGGTCTGAGATAAGATTGTTCAGCAAAGTGCTAAGAATTGCCAGGCTTCAAGCAGTCCATGTAGAAAATGTGGGAGTTCTGGTCCTGTAGGACTTGAGTTTGGGCACAGCTCTTCCCCCCTGGGAGGAGAAGACCAAAACATTCATACAAGGCAACCTGGGGGAGCTCTGAGGTAACTCATTAGAAATTCTGGCTGCCATCTCCATGCATATCTTCCCTATTCACAGGCTCTTGTTTTCATGATGACTGAGTTGACACTGAGTCCAAAATATTTTTTTCTTTCTCTCTAAGGCACTGAATATAGAATGGCCTGGAAACTTGACTTGTTAACAACCAATCAAAGGAGAAATTAATCTTTCAGTGATAACTGGATGAATATAAGAACACAGAAAAAAAGGTAAGGCAACTGTTCTTTCTGTGAATACCCACTCACGCCTGTTAAATCATCTATTCCTACAGTGCCTCTGTGAAGTAGATGTTACTAGTCCTCTTATAAAACTAGAAAAGCTCCTTAAAACTAGAAAAAGGAGAATCAGTATGCTGAATAAGTGACCCAAGACTTCATTGCTCCTGAAAGGCAGTCTTGTCTGAATCCAGACACCATTTGTTGGGGGCAGATTTTCTGTGGTTCTCTTCGGAGTTACTAAACACACAAAACAGTTTGTTTTATAACTATACAAACTGCATGAGTCAGTGATTTTTGTGTTATCTGCAGGCCCAAGATACTGTGTCAGTTACTTTCTTTTTTCATTCCTACTCCATTTAATCCTCCACTTCAGTAGATTTGCTCAAATTCTAATTAAATCAAAAATCAGGGGTTTTCTAACTTTCTTTAATTGATGAAATCCATTTAAAAAGTAAAGTCTAAGTCAGAAATCTACAATATATAAATGACCACAGAGAAACCGCTTTGATTGAACTTGGGATGGGAGATCCACAGACACACCTTTTACTCAAATATAAATAAGGTGTCCCTGAACATTTTTTGAATACTGAATACTGAAGTTTCATGGACCATGCCAATTTGAAAGCCACTGCTTTCATCAGAAGGTTTGCTATAGAAAACAAGTGTCATGTCTAGCCATGAGTTTTCTGGTTATTTTTCTCTGTCTTGGACAGAGAAGGCCATTCCCAGCAGGAGAAGTGATGGTGGCTCACAATCTGTTGAGATGCAGCAGCAGCAGCAAATGAAGGACAGCATTTTTCTAAAGTTTTAACTCACAAAATGGGAAAAATCACCTCATTACCCCAGAGGCCTGTTACTGCAACTCAATTGTATGGTATACAAATGTTTATGTCATAAAAATTATGCTTTCTATATATCATGTTGGAAATTCAACTACCCTCACCCTTACAGTAAACTCCTATGACATTGTGTGGATTTGCAGTTTGAGTCCATTTGTCTTTCTGATCCATTAATAGTGCATTTATCATCAAATGAACTTAAAATTATTTGCTGCTGTTTGCTTTCAGCAATGTGGATGACCAAGGCATTGACATTGGCTGATGAATTTCACTATAGGGCAGAGATTATGAGTACACAGGAGGCTGGTACAGATTTAATGAAAGGGGAGAATAAGAGATTCAGGAGAAGGTAGAAATCAGAACAAAATGCAATCACTGAAAAATTTACCCTTTGTAATAGTGCTTCTGCAAATATGAGGTTACAAACGCAGCTTCTCTTTCTGACATTGACAAGGAGGGCCCTACAAGTGTTTACATCATTCCTGCATCAATAGATTTTACTTACTGATTTGTTCCCAGAGCCTAAAATGGGAATGAATATTATACTTGTCTTTATTGCTGAGTGGTAAGAAAAAACAAGATTTGTGTGAAACCAGTGTTGCCTTGGCCTCAATTTGTCATTTAAAATACGTAAAGATATTCAGCTGCTTCAATTCAGTGGGTTAATCAGATAGTCATTTCAGAGATTGTAATGTCAGACATCAACTCTCTATGGGCTCCTTCAGCCATTACACCTATACAATCACTTCTACCTTTAAAACAAAATCAATAGTAACAACAATAACAAAAAGTGACTTTTCTGTTCCTTCTAGGAATTATCCAGTTTGTGCTTTCAAAGCCAAACAATAAGCCATCTCCTAACTCAATCTCCGCATCACCAGCTTCATTCTGGATTCTAAAACTTGACTTTCCTTAATGCTGTAACCTAATTCTCCCCTTTCAAAGAGCAGGGAGCACAACATCAGGAACTCCATGGTGTGTCTGGAGTTTTCAGGCTGTTTGGGGTGGCCCTGAACTTGCCCAGAACTCATCGAGTTACCTTAGAAGTATCCAGAAAGAGAGGAGACTGTCTTTAAGCAGTAAGTCTAACCGAACCATGAATTCTAAGTGGAAAATAGGAAGAGCAGGAAAACTCTGGGGAGAAGCAATGAGAAGGAAAACTGGGGTCCAGATGTGGAATTTCTCCATTTTTTATAAAGAAACTAGTCCACACTAATATAAGCAAGGAGTAAACATTGGCACAGAATTTCCTAATTTCAGCAGCCTTCAGCTTATGACAGTCTTAGGATTCCAAGAGGTAATCTTAGGATCTGATCTTCTAAAACTGCCTTTGTGAAAATTATAACAGTGAGAAAATTATGACAGTGAAGGAGATCTGTTGAGCTGCTGCAGCAGCAAATGAAGGACAGCATTTTAACCAACTTCATCTTGCCTTTTACCTCTAAACTGCCTTTGATCATTCCTGGACATGGGGGAGAAGTGTTTATAGTTTAAGTGAAAATAGGCCTTCCCAAAACTAAACCACGTTTTTAAAACAATGAAAGTCCGTCAGGTTAGGAAGATGAGAGGGGCCTGAATTCTGCAAAGATGTAGGAATAAATGATTACCAGTCATTGTTCTGGAGGTCACAAAATTTGCAACTTCCCCAATTACTCCTATAAATAACGACACTATTGTAGAACCTTTGGCCTACTGGCCTTTTAAGATGTCTTTTCAGATTTTCACATTTCTGACTAATGGATAACTCCACCCAGACCAGAGACTGCTCTGTGACCCTTTCTTGGAAGTGGATGCAGAGCATGAGGACTGTTTTCTACACACCTATAATTGGATACCTCACCAATAAGCATTCCCCATTCTTTAACCCCTAGCACACCAAACTATCCTTGAAAAACTCGAGCCTCCAAATTTTCAAAGAGGCTAATTTTAGTAATAATAAAACTGGTCTCCATTTAGATGGCTCTATGTGTATTAAACTCTTTATTGCTGTATTAGTCTGTTTACATGCTGCTGATAAAGCCATACCTGAGACTGGGCAATTTACAAAAGCAAGAGGTTTAATGGACTTACAGTTCCATGTGGCTAGAGAGGCCTCACAATGATGGCAGAAGGTGAAAGTTACCTCTTACATGGTGGCAAAAGAGAGAGCTGGTGCAGAAAAACTCCCATTTTTAAAACCATTGGATCCCATGAGACTTATTCACTATCATGAGAACAGTACAGGAAAGACCTGCCCCCATGATTCAATTACCTCCCACTGGGTCCCTCCCATAACACACAGGAATTCAAGATGAGATTTGGGTGGGGACACAGCCATACCATATCAATTACAATTCCGCTATCTTGATAAATCAACTGTATCTGGACAGCAGGCCAAAAGAACCCACTAGCTAGTTAGATATCTGGGGGCTCATCCAGGATAACCCTTGTGGCTACCTGCCTGTGGCTCGGCAAACCCTCACTGGCAAAGGATCTGAAGGCCAGCCCAAGCAGCCACCTAGTGGGAAGTGGATATACTTCCCAGGTCCACTGGGTTTGCTTCAGTCTGTCCTCGTCTGCCACCACTGGTCGTTCAAGTCAGGGGTACTACTGGAATCATACTTCAGACTTTTTATCTACTTCCCAATAACTTAGTTTATCCATTTTTTCTTCATTAATGCATGAAGAAACTCCTCACAGAAATGCCTTTCAGTTGTTGGGATGAATTTCCAATATCCCACACATTTTTCCATGAATGTATTGTGATCATGTCAATACAAACCTGATAAGGTAATACAAACATGATAATGTAAATAAGCTTGCAGAGGAATGTTTTAGAAATTCTATTTGGGATAAATCCCTCACTGCTCAGCTTTTCTCTAACCCTTATGATGAGGAAACAATACTGTGAGGAACGATCTTACTTAAGGAAACTAAAAGCATTCAGCTGCCACAGCCAATGCCAACATTGAACTCTTTCGCCCAGAAGAGAAGGCCAATGCTTTGACAGTTTCCACTTCTAATTCCTTGTATACCCACCCATCCAAGGTACTCTCTGAAATTTAAAATTAAAATTCTGGGAAGGAAAGCATTTTCCCCCTCAACTTGTCTGAATCTACAATATCAAAAGAGGCACCCAAGCAGAGCAACTCCCAGAATTAGAGAAGACCCCTCTGTCTCAGGCAAACTCAACAGTGTGATAAAAATCATGTAACTTTAGCATGATGGAGGGAGGAGTGCAACATACTCGCTCCTTCAGAAACAACAACAGAGCTGCACGAAACTGTCAAAATCACTATTTCACTGCTCTGGAAATTGGCCAAAGACATGAAACAAACTGAGGCACATGTATTCATTAAACTATTTAAGTTCTCAGAAGGACAGAGCATCTTTTCCCCACACCATCCCAGCCTCCACTATTTTTCAGTGTGGTCTTTGAACCAGGGCAGGGATTAGTGCCTTTATGCAAAAGGACCAAGAAAGATCCCCCAGCCCTTCTAAAATGTGAGGTTCTAACAAAAAGACAGCTGTCCATGAACAAGGAAACAGGCCTTCACCAGACACCAGCTGTGCTGGAGCCTTGATTTCAGTCTTCTGGCCTCCAGAACTCTGAAAAATAAATTTCCATTGTTTCTAAGCCACTCAGTCTATGATATTTTGTCATAGCAGCTCTAATAGACTAAGATACTCTTAGTGAATCCGGAGAAAAGCTATTAAGATAGGCCTTATTCAAAAGACTCTAATAGACATATTAATTTTTAAAGTATTATTATAAAGCTCCATTAATTTTAAAAATATTATAGAATAGGAATTCAAGATTAGCACTATCCAATATAACTTTCCTCAATTATGAAAATACATAGCTGTGCGGTTTGATACATTGGCTGCTATTCACATGTGGCTTTTGAGTACTTAAAATGTGGCAAGTATAACTGAGAAATTGAATTTTTTATTATATTTCAATTTTAATTAATTAAAATTAAAATAGCCATATTTGCCTAGTGGCTACCTTGTGAGACAGCACAAATCTAGACAGAGACGAAATATATATTATAATTTGGTTTATGGAAAATGGATATTCAAAAACAATGGAGAAGGAATGGATAATTGTCACAAACTACAGAATATCTTTTTAAGGCTTTCCACTTAAAAAATACAAGTTAAGATAATGTGATACTATTTTTACTGAATTAAATTGGCAAAAGAAAAAAAAAATTAGCCATTATTAAGCAAATTTGTTTTCTAATGCATAGAAGAATGTGTAAACTTTATCTTTGACACTGCTAATTGTAGTATCAAGGAATCTAGTTTCTGGAAGAAAATTAGGTGTGCATATGAAATAATTTAAAATTGTGCTAATAGTTGACTCAGGGATTCCACTTGTAAGTAATGGCTTCAGGAAAATAAATTAAATAAGCTAAGTATTGGTATGGGTTGAATTTAACCCACGCCCCAGAGATGTTTGGAAACGTAATCCTCATGGTGGTTGTATTAAGATGGAGGCCTTTGAGGAAGTGATTAAGTCTTGAGGGCTCCACTGTCCTCAATGGATTGTGCTTTATAAAAGGGCTGGAGGGAACTAGTGTAGGCCCTTTTTGCTCTTCTGTTCTTCCACCACATGAAGACACAGCATTTCTCCCCTCTTTTGCCCTTCTGTCCCTTTTACCATGTAAGGATACCTAGACGGTACCATCTATGAGGAATGGGCCCTCATCAGGCATCAAAGCTGGCAGTGCCTTGATCTTGGTCTCCCCAACTCCAGAACTGTGAAAAAATAAATTTATACTGTTCATAAATCACCCAGTCTCAGGTATTTTGTTACAGCAGCGCAAAACAACTGAAGCAAGTGTGCTCACTACTGTTTACAATAACAAAACACTGGTAGTAAGTTAAATATTGAAAAACAGAGTTTTTCATCCTTTAACAGTGTTTTTCACTGAGTAAAGTATTTAATTTTGATAAAGTTTGATTTACTGATTTTTTTCTTTTTAATAGATCATGTTTTTGATGTCATGATTAGGAATTTTTCCCATCCCACAGACTTTTTCCTATAATTTCTTCTCAGACTTTTATGTTTAAATATATACATATATGTGTGTGGGGTTTTTTTTTTTTTTTTTTTTTTTTGAGACGGGTCTCGCTCTCACCCAGGCTGGAGTGCAGTGGCGTGATCTTGGCTCACTGCAGGCTCTGCCTCCCAGGTTCACACTATTCTCCTGCCTCAGCCTCCCAAGTAGCTGGGACTACAGGCTCCCACTACCATGCTTGGCTAATTTTTTTATATTTATTTTGTATGGTGTGAGGTTTAGGTCAAGATTTTTTAAGATTCTTTATTTTTTCTTTTTCTTTCTTCTTTTTTTTTGGCCTATGGATATCCCAACTATTTTTTAAAAAGGTGGTTTTTCTCCATTGAATTTTATTTGTACCTTTGTCAAAAATCAGTTGGTAGTTGGTTTTACTTATGTGAAGCTATTCCTGGGTTCTGGGTTATACTTTAATCCTTAATAACTTTAGAGAAAATAATTCTCTTGTCGTGGCCTTCAATGTACATCTAAGGCCTACCTGATTGCCCTGTCACATGTCCCTTGATTTTCTTATTTTTCTTCTTCCTTTCTTCCCCTGCCCCCATATCCTCATAGAATTATCTATGTGGGTTAACCATCAGTTTATCAGTTTATTAATCAAATCACAGTATTCCTTTGTGAAGATAGTTCTGCATGAATTTTTTTTGATGAGGGAGAGACATAGATGATTTTAGGTAAACAGATATAGAACTTCCTTTATTGCAGTAAAGGAATATTGTCTTTAATATTTTCATTCCCAATTGTTGTAACTTTTGTTCAGATACATTTTCTATGCAAATATTCTTTTTCTGCCTTCTCTGTATAATTAGTTTACTTTTATCTATTTATGGCTTTCCATTTTAAGTGTTTTCCAACTTATTCTTCATGACCATGTATTTTTATTTCCTTTCCAATTTTAGTGCAACTTTTATTTCTGAAATGGCTTTGATTATTTTCAGTTTTTAACTGAATTATACTATGTCCCCTTTTAGCTTTTTACATAAAATATCACCTTTTATTTGGTCTTATGTCTTTTCATTTTAATATATCTTTAAGAATCTATACTCTTCTCAATTTATTTAATACCATGGAAAGCTGTTTTGTGTTACCTTTGCTTCAGTTTTTAGGATTAACGATTCTGCTGACATGTATCTTAGAGGTGGTATGACATAGTAGTTAGGGGTAGTAATATCAGATTGCCTGGTTGCTAATCTCGTCTACTACCTTCTTAGATATATGATTTACTTAACCTTGTTATGTTTTTTTAATCTGTA
This sequence comes from Gorilla gorilla gorilla, assembly GCF_029281585.2. Taxonomy (NCBI): domain Eukaryota; kingdom Metazoa; phylum Chordata; class Mammalia; order Primates; family Hominidae; genus Gorilla; species Gorilla gorilla. Next base: position 45,779,958 of record NC_086017.1, read on the forward strand.
AAATAAATGCATAATAGGAAGTTAATTGTGAGAACAGTACCCCTTGAGAAGAGATTCCTTTAGTTTAATATAGTCCTAAGAAATGCATCAGTGAGGGGAGCACCAGAATTCTTGAAAAATTCTTTAGTGGAGATCAGAGAGGACAGTGGAAGACGAATTATGGAATTGGATTTCATGATTTCAGTGTAAAATAGGATTCTGGAATGACAGATTTCATGTGACAGTGCTTAATCTTTGGAGTCAGTTATATATTTACTATATATAACCATAGAATTATAGGAGTGGCCAGAGTGTTTTAACCCACATGAATCTGTGTCAGTGACTTTTTAATTAATGTTTTCCTAGAAACAATATAGATGAGCAATATTTACTCATTGCTTCATCTATATAACCAAAAAACAAAACTCTCAGTCTGGTGTGCACAGTCTTGACCCAGGTCAGTATACAGGAAATTGAAGGTCTTTTCTGAGTTCACAGACCTAAGTCAGTCCCCTTAGAGATCCTTGATGGAGGGAGAATTGGTACTTTTGTGAGAAGACTGTGCTGCGAAGCCACGCATGTATACTGTAAAACTTCCTTTAGACCTTTCCACAGAAAAACCTGCTGCTAAAAACTAGGTGAGTGTGCCCTGGGGAAAGAAATATCTAGCGTCTCTGTGGGCCATTAATATAGATTCTGAATGTAAGAGAGACTCAAAAAGCTGCTGTGGTTCACAGGTCAGAGTAGGGCTTATGAAAGGCACGTGATAAATATAGTCTTTGCTTAAATCTATTTCACTGTGAGTCTAGCAGATCCAAAGACCCAAATTGAATTTATTTCACAGTAACCAGCATCTGGCGGATTCCTTACATAGACTCCAGTGGAATAACGGCTTTTATAGTAGAAATAGTTATGAAAACATTTGGAAGCCCACCCTTCCCAATAAAAACAATAAATATCACATACATGGCAGGGAGTGCATAAATTTTTGTCCTCATCAAAAAGTTGAAAGGTTTAAAAGTGATGATTTATATCATATTCTTACTTGTCTGTTTGGTACATGCAAAGCTAAATGAGTTTGGAAAACTATTGTGAATGATTAGTAAACCTAATGAGGTTAAATGCATCTCCCATTTCAAATGTGGTATATTTAAACAAATTAACAAAACTTCTGTCACCTGGTTTGCAGCTATTGACATGGTAAATGATGTTTTCTGAAATCTGATCTGAAAGTACAATTAGAAATTTATCACCTTGGCAGGCCATGGTGACTCACGTCTGTAATCCCAGCACTTTGGGAGGCCGAGGCAGGCAGATCACTTGAGGTCGGGAGTTTGAGACCAGCCTGGCCAAGATGGTGGAAACCCCATCTCTACTGAAAAAAAAAAAAAAAAAAAAAAAGATTAGCTTGGCAGGGTGGTGCATGCCTGTAGTCCCAGTTACTTTGGAGGCTGAGGTGAGAGAATCATTTGAACCCGGGAGGCAGAGGTTGCAGTGAGCTGAGATCACCCCACTGCATGCCAGCCTGAGCGACAGAGAGATATCCTGCCTTAAAAAAAAAAAAATTCCCACCTTTACCTCTGGAGGATAGCATTTACACCTTCACTTTCCTAATGTCATGGTTATATTAAACTAGCTTGATCTCTGGGGAAATATAGTCCAGAGGATCATAATCACCTGGAGTCTCAGAGAATGTCCCTTTGGCCTATTACATTGATAGCATCAAACAAATTAAACCTGGGAGAGCAGAAAGCAGCAAGGAGTAGATACATACAGGTGTGGTGCCATAGCTATTGGCCACCTAAAGTTTCACTGAAAAATCACGGGCATGAGACAGATTGATTAATAGGAGAGAAGGCATACATATGTATTTAATATGTATACATTGGAGCCTTCAGAATAAAGATCCAACTTTCCAATGAGTTACAGAAACTTATATACCATTTTGAGGTTACGGAAAGAATGGCGGCTTCAGTCCTGGTAAAACAGGTTATGGTATTGAGGAGAAGAGGAATTCTATCGAGGGACAATAACTGATTGTGAGGGAAAATGACTGGAATTGAGATTAACTAATTTGTAAAGAGTTGTCTTTAGAATTTAAATGATCCTTGGAGACAGTCTTTATACTAGTAAAAAGGTCTGCTTAGGTGAGGTCACATCTTGGTCTGCTTTAATGAAGTAAGTATTAAAGTATTATCTGCAGAGGATAATGAGATAACATGGAAGGAAAGAAAGAACAATTATTGTTGGTGGGTCTGGATCTTAAGCTGATAAAGGAACTTCAGCTTCTTCAGAAGAGATATTCGTGAGGGTAAGGTCAGAGAGACCTTGAGGCTTCCTTAATTCAGTATGTCAAAAGGACATATTTGAGAGTATCAGTTTCTGAGCCCAAACACAGGAAAATGGTTACTCTGAAGATAAACTGGGGAAAGAATACAGTGGGCCAAACTGGTACAGAGTTTGGGGTGAGGCATTTCAATGTATGTATTTTTATGTTCTTTTGATTTTTGAACCAAAATTTATAATCAATTCAATACATAATCAGTTCTTTGTATCTACGGATTCTGCATTCAAGAATTCAACCAACCACAGATCAAGCATATTGAAGAAATAGTAAAAAAAAAAAAAAAAAATACAGCAATTAAAAATAATACAAATTAAAAACATAGTATAGCAACTATTTTTACAGCATTTACGTTGTATAGCTATTATAAATAACCTAGAAATGATTTAAATTAAATGGGAGGATGTGCGTAGGTTATATGCAAATACTAAGCGATTTTATATAAAGGACTTGAGCATCCACACATTTTGGTATTCAAGGCGTCTTGAAATCTATCTCCCATAGATACTGAGGGATGATTGTAAAATATAAAGTAGTAAACAAAGTAAAAATTTAACAGCAACCCTGGTTAAATCCAACTTTCTACCTGCTCCACACTTACACCTGTGCAGCAGAATGATGCTGGAGAAAACACAAAACCTGCTGACTGATCTAACTTTAAATTAATTACCATCAATCCCAAGTAGGCCTTAATGCTGCCTGGCAACCATACTCAATTCCCCCAGCGTATTCATTTTCTTACTATCTGAGGGTACTATTTCATATTTTTCTGTCTCTTACAACATCTCACTTTTTACTCTCAGTTGAAGATCTTGCTTCCTAATTCACGTAAAAATTGGAGCAATTACAAAAGTATATCTTGCGATTCATATAGATCAATTATATATCTAACAAAACCTGCATCTGTGTACTCTGCCTTTCCTCATGTCACAAAAACAGATCAACTATTTGCCTTCATTTCTAAAAGCATTTTCTCCCATCCCCTCTTGTTTACACAAGGACAGTGAAACCACCTTTGCAAAGATCATGGCAGCAAGGGAAGTCTAGCATGGCTGACTCCATTCTGCCTCTAGCCTCATCACGCTGGCTGTCCTTGCTCATTTCTTGGCATAGGCCAAGCTAACTAAGGGAGAAATTTAAAGTTTAACTTTGAAGCAGGGATGAAATAGTCTCTCCCTAAAACTAACCCCCTCCTTGCTCAGTGATAGAAGCCACCTCAGGGACTGAAGCCACTTAATGAAAGGCCATGAAATTAAGATTATGGGACCTGAGTTCTTCAAAAATGTAGCTATAATTTCTATAATTCCTTACTACTCAGGAGTCATATGGCTAGAGGTCAGAAGGTTTGGGACTTTCTTAATTCTCCTACAGATAACATCGTTATAACAATAGTGACGTTATCTGTAGGAGGAATTGAGGAAGAACCTGAAATGGGTCTTTTGAGGTGTTTTTAGACTTTTGCATCTGACAACCAGCTAACCCCACCTCGACCCGTGACTCATGAACACATGACTCAACTGGACATGTGGCTCCACCCAAGTGTGGACTCAGCACAAGCAGACCCTTTTCCACACCCTTATGATTTCATCCCCATTCAATCAGTAGTACCCATTCCCTAGCCGCCTACCCATCAAATATCCATAAAAATCCTAGCCTCTGAGTTGGCATGGAGGCTGATTTGAGTAATAATAAAATCCTGTCCTTCCACTTTGCCAGACTTGTACTAATTAAAACTCTTTCCATACTACAATAATGCTATCTCAGTGGGTTTATCTGTGCAACAGGCAAGAAGAACCCATTTTGGGTGATTACAACAGCACTCTGCAATATTCCCCTTTTAAAAATATTATCAGTTTCCCCCTTGTAAGACAAGTAGCTGTGCGGCAGTCAAGAGTAGGCTGAGGTAAACATCTGGTGCAGCATGACACAGTGGGATTGGAGCGCAAGCACACAATCCCGTGCATTATATAATCACAGTTGTGTAACCATGTTATAGGTAGGCTCATCACCTGGCTCTGAGCCACTATTGTCTGTGAAGTACATAAATGTATCCCTGACACTGTTAGAGTGCGTACATAATAAAGGCATATCCCACCTGCCTATGGCCCCACCGAGTGTTCTTTCAACGACCAGCCACCCATCCACCAATTCCCCTTGGGCCCCAGCTAAGAGCCTGACACCCCTTCAATGAGATTATTCATATTGGCATATGAATGTGCTACTATTTCTTTTATACTAAAAATCTATCTTGGACACATTTTCCTCTCAAACTACTCCCTTTCTCATCAAAATACTACTGCTGATTATAAGTGATTGTATCTAATTTATCTCTTTACGTTGTATCTTTATATACACACTAATCAGTGATTTTCCCCAATAGTCCATTGAAATAATTTTAATAAACTTCATATTACTAAATCCAGTATTCAAATGTCAGTCTTTAGATATTTTACTTAAGAGAAGCACTTTACACAGTTGATCCCTCCTATCCTCCTGCTAGCAATAAAATCATGACTTGGACTCCAATTTAGGTTTTCTTTCTACTCCATTAGCTGCTACTTCTCAGTCCTCTTTGTTATTTTTGCCCTCCTTTTCCTGATCTCTGCAGGATAGTATCCTAGGGTTTTTCAAAGCTAAATCAAAGTCACAGATACTTATGTTCCTTAAATAACCAGCAAGTGACCTCCTTCTCAGTATCACCTTCAAGACCCTTGTCATCCTCCAGAAACAAATCTATTCTTGCCCAAAGAGTTTGCTGTGTCCTACCAGAGACCCTCTGTATAGATTTGAGTTATATGGCAGCCCAGAACACTCATCATGCTCCTCTGTCCACATCACAGAAAAGATATCCCCTTAAGATGTAGGAATGTGGGAGAGTAATCCAGAAGCAGCATCCACGCACCTGTAGCTGATGGGCTGGTGAGTAGTAAAATATCTCTCTCCACCCCTTCCAGACACTTAAATAACTTGAGAGTCTTATTTTTGTAATCCCAAAAGACCGATGTCAGCCAAAGTTTAGGGCAGGGTGACAAAAGATGAATGGCTAGACTAGGGGTACACTTTAAAGTTACCCTTAGCTAGGATACCCACCTCCCATTCTCAAGCAAGAACACATCAATGTTAAGTAATATTTCTTCATAGTGAAATTATATTATTCTCACACTCAGGGGTTTCTTAGTGGGGAATCCCTAGTAAAAATTTATTATTTTTCTCATTTTTCATTTTTGCCTTCATTAGTTTCCTGTAGTGTTTCTTCTTGTACCTCTTTGTGCTTTATTAAAGCTCAGCTGTGGAAATTATCTTACACTAAAGAATATAAATAAACTTTTATTTAGCAAGATGAGGAAATTAGGGAGATACAGTAAAGACAATGGAGCTCATTAAACAAGCACCAGTGTTACTAATGCTCTCTCACTCATTACTCATTCATTTCACTGATTGCTTTAACAGAATAGGAGGCATCATTTCTCACCTGGATAATCCAGTCATTCTCTGTGGGTGTCAGAGAAGACAAGTCCATGAGCCCTAGTTCCTGGGAGTGAGGGCGTGAATCATTAACACTTTATGTATTTGTGTATTATTTCTCTCCCTCTCACTCTCTCTCTTTCTTCCTCTATAAAGGAAGCAGAAGGAGGTTATAAGAGAAATATGAGTTTAAGAGTTCGTCTCTAATGGGAGTTTTATACTCAGCATTTGGTGGAAACAAGTTCAGGGGATCCAGAAAACAACATTTACTCTTTATATTGCACAGTAGTTTATTTCTCCTATAAACCTGTGTTTACAAACTCAGCTCAACACTGATTCTACCACTGGAACTGCAAGAGGCCTCCTTTAATCCAAATAACAGAAAGTATCTGTGACATATTTATTCACAAGTATTGTTAAAGTTCTTGCAATAGGAGATATGTAGAAACTAATTTTTAGATTCCGCATCAGTTAAGAGAATCTTCAAGCCTCTTCTCTTTACACATAGGAGCAGATTGAAAGAAATTATTATCTATATCTACATAAATGAATGGAAATGTGTCAGTTACAGCATCTCATGAAAGTTGCTGGAGGGATTTTTGGCAAACTTGGAGGGGCTGTTTGAAGTGGACCTACTTAAAAATATAGGCTATGTGGCATAAATAGAATTCACTTTGGTTTGACTTGTAAGATGAGGACTGGCACATCACAGAACTGGGCCTTCACCGTCTAGAGTAGCTGGTTTGCAATGGAGCTGTTCCTCACCAGAATGGCAAACAACAGGTGCTCTGAGGTGAGTATAATCAGTAATTATTTAACGAAGGCTAGTGATTCCCCTGATAATAACGCTGGTTAATAGATCTAGTAATGCCATAATCACTAACATTCTCTAAACTCTCACTATGTGTCAGGAACAATTCTAAGACTTGTGCTATGTCATCAAATCTTCAAAATAATTCCACATGTGAGGTATTTTTATTAACCCCTTCTCACCTCCCCCCATTTTACAAATGAGAAGAAAACTAGACAAAGTAAATGCTCATAAAGCCGGTAGGCAGCAGTGTTAGGAGTAAAGCACATCTGCTTATTTGAAAGCTATTGCACTTGATGGCTACCTTCTAAGACATTAAAAATCAGTAACACAAATAAATCAAACACAGAAATACAAATACTGCATTATCTCACTTATATGTGGAATCTCAAGAAGTCAAACATAAAAACAGAATAGAAGGTGTTTGTTAGGGGCTGACGTTATGGGGGAAATGGTAGGACTTTGGTCGAAGAGTATAAACTTTCAATTATAAGAGGATTAAGTCCTGAGGATCAAATGTACAGCATGGTAACTATAGTTAATAATAACCTATTACATACTTGAAATTTGCTAAGAGGGTGGATCTTAAGAATTCTCACCCCCCCGCCACACACACACGTACACATATTGCTAACTTTATGAGCTGATGGATGTGTTAATTAGCCTGATTTGTAATTACTCTATAATACATATGTACATCAAAATAACACATTGTACACCTTAAACACGTACATTTTGTGTTGTATATGTTTTATTGTCAATTATAACTCAATAAAGCTGGAAAAAAATTAGTAACACAATCTTCACCAATACATCCCTGGTAAAAGGAGATGATATAAAAGTCAGCAAAGTCATCAGCGAATTGAGAACAGAAGAAGCCGAGCGGTTTGTAATTTAAGTTAGAAGGTTGGAAACCAGAGATTAGAGGAAATCCACCATGGAGCAATACAAGCCATGGTATAGCTAAGGACCAGAGAGAACTCCTCAACTTTCTCTGTGCTTTAGACATACAAAAAAATGCAATGGAAAGGCAGCTTGAATCAGAACAAGAAACTGGTACCTCTTTGGTACCAGTCTTTTCTTATTGTTGATAAAATTGACAATTTTATCGATTGTCAAATGTGGAGTGATAACTAGCCCTTCTCGGAAATGACTTCATGGGGACATCAAAAGAAAAATCTCAGCTAGATAGCCATATGCTCAGGTAGAACTCCGGTACTCTACTACAGAAATATGGGCAGTCAGCACCCAGAGGTTTTATAAGTCACCCCTGCTCTCATTTAACCCAAATGAAGAATTACTTTAATCAACTGATCTTGGAGGTACAAGGACTGGATTCTTCAATTGGTTGGTTAGGAAAAAGCATAAGTGGGCTTTATTTTATTTGCTAATAATAAAACAAATACACATTTATCCTGGAAATTTTTGAATGTGCCGAACTGTATAAAGAAATATAAATTACCCATATGGCCACCCTTCAGAGGTAATCAATGTTAGCTGACACAATGTTTTCAGACCCTCTATCTACTGCTAACTTCGGATCACAGATGACCTACTAAAGACTGAGATGTTCTAAAGGAAACTGATTTATAATTAACAAAGCCTGTATAACTTGTGCTGAAAGTCTATGAGGAGAAAATCCTCTTTTCCCTTCTTCTCAGGCTCTGAACAACCATTTCTTCTCCTGTGATGGACAATTTGATTAAGGCAAACTGCCTACACTCAGAAAAAGTGACATGTTATTGGGGCAGAGGATTTTGCTGTAGCCATTAGAGATAAGATTGACTGGTGATACAGAAATATGTGCTTTTCTAGGAGAGCCAGAGCCAGATCTTCAGATAGCACTTCCTTTGTTAGCTTCAGACCAAATTCAACAAAGTACCTAAGGGAAAGAAATTAGTTGGCAAATCACTTGCTTATCAAATCTTTTCCTATTTTAGGGCTGTCATCCTTTAAGGGAATATGGTGGGTGAAAAATTGACACTTCTCCATCACAGAAGGTTCTTTCTCAAGATTTTGTTACTTTGTGTTGGGAAAGAGCCCTTCTCCAAGCTCTCTCCTTGGTGAAACTAGCATAAGATGAGGTCAAGGACAACTTTCAGCGACATTTCCTCTTTGCTTTTATAGAGTGCATTTGTGTTTCTGATGGGTGCTGTAAGAACTGTACATGTGTTCACATGCATACAGAAATACATCTCTTTGATGTATTCACCATTCAGCAAATATTTATTCACTCTTGTCAATCTCTATGTGCCAGGGGCTATTTTCATTGCTGATGCTGTGGTTATAAAATCACGAAGTCTCTGCCTTGATAGAGTTTACCTTTTAGTAAGTGATACAGATAATACACAAATAAATAGTATTTAGTATTATTTGAAGTAATGCCAAGCACAACTAAAGAAAAAAGCATCGAGCAGACATAATCGGTGATCAATGCTTCTATTTTACATGGGATAGTCAAGGGAAAACTCTCTAAGGAGGTGCCTTGGAGCAGACGTATGAATAAAGTGAAGAAGCAAGTCCATGCATAACTGCAAGAAAAACCAAACAGACCAAGAGCAAATGCAAAGGCCTTGAGAGCGGGGGTGGGGGTGGGGGGGTGGAATGTGCTTGGCTTCCTCAAGAAACAGCAGGAGGGAAACGCTTATGCTGGAGTGAGCAGAGCAAATAGGAGTGAGAGGAAAGACCTTAGAGATCAGCTAAGTAGAGCTTTAAACACAATGAAAAGACATCATCATGGCACAATCACTCTCTGGTTTCTCCCTGCTTCTGCAGCCCTGAAGCCTAAACTTCTTCACAAGATACCCACAGTCTTTGATAATCTGGACACCATTCAATATTCAGCTCCAAGCCTAGCCCACAGTCACTATTATTTTTTTCAGTTGTACTGAGCTAGCTTATGTGTCCAAACTTCCCAGGTATTTCCTTGCCTCTTTGCCTTTGTGTGGACAATTTTCTCAGCCTCAAATGCCTTTATCCACATCGACCTAGTGAATTATGATCCTCTTACAGAAAACATCTTTTATGGAAGGCTTTTTCTGGCTCACACAGATAATCACACTTGTCTTTATGCTATTTCTAGCGTATTTTATAGCTGCTTTGTAGTAATCACTTGTTTGCATTGCTACTTCCCATAGAAAAAGTTGTGCTTTGTGCAGTCACAGACTAGGTCTTTTTCTTTATATGCCTGATGTAAGCACATGTAAGCACAAGGTCACATAGCACAGTACAAAATTAATAAGTGACTTCTGAATAAATGAGTGAGCTTGTGCGTGCCTAAATGCATGAAAAGTTGTCTGAATGAATTTGGGATTTTGTTTTACTTCAGGTCAATGATACAAAAAGTCATCACAAAATGGACTTCTCTTTCATTCTTATTCAGCCAGGAAAACAATTTTTGCCTGAACTTTTTCTTCTTCTAATAGAAAAGTGCAAGTGAAGTGAATGTCAAGAATGTTCTATGCATGAAAAATAAAATAGCTACATAATACACCTGTCAAAATGGTGTTTAAAATAAAATGCTACCAGACCCATATGACTGAAGAGGTTTTGTGGGAGTTGCTATTATAAAGCAGTTTTTAACACTCTGCTCAGAAAATTATCACCTACGTGAAACTTTCAGAGCAACTGTGACTTAGAGTTGCAACTGCACTTGACATTACCAGTAAGTCATTTTAAACATTTCATGCATCTATTCATTGGTTTGCAAATCTATAGAATGGGCCAACTTATATGTTGTAAAGGCTAAGTGTGAAAAGAATGAAAGACATTTTAAAATTTTTCTTTAAATAAGTTTGTCCTTTACTTAAGGTAAATATCTAAATTTAAAATAGAATGCTAAGTATATGAAAGTAATATGTTTCTAAATCTTACATAGGAATAAGAAATGATTTCCAATATGATTTAATGATATAATTAAATTGGAAGTAAAATGTCTTCATAAAAGTTGAGATACTAAACATAAGAAGTAGGCTTAGGAATTGAACTAAAGATGGTTTTATTGCACTATTTATTCATGTCCAACTTCTATTTTCTTTTCTCACTTTTCTAATTACCTTAAGTGCTGTTTGTCTTCTTTCTCTAGTCTGGGCAGGGCTGGGCTGGTCAGTTTCTGAGGTCCCACTTGCAAAGCCTAATAAAGGCAATGCTCAAGGTGAACCTGTGGTGGACATTGAAATCATGGATGGGCAGACCTAATGCAAATGTAGAAATCAAATTTGGCAATTTTGACTTGGGAGTCTAAATGCATTAACAAAATGGAGGAAACAAAGGAGGAATTGACACCTGAGGTCCACAGTGTCTATGAAAAAGAATCAAATTCTGTAAATTATTTAGAGATTTATTCTGAGTCAAATATGAGTGACCAAGGCCCAAGGCACTGTCTCAAGAGGTCCTGAGAGCATATGCCTAAGGCGATTGGATTACAGCTTGGTTTTATACATTTTAGGAGAACAGAAGTTACAGGAAAGGAGGAACAACTCAAAGTGGGGGCTTCCAGGCCATAGGCAGATTCAAAGATTTTCTCACTGGCAATTGGTTGAAAGAGTTAAATTACTATCTAAAGATCTGGATCAATGGAAAAAAGCATCTGGGTTAAGATAAGGAACTGTGGAGATGAAGGTTCTTATTATGTAGATGAAGCTTCCAGGCAGCCTTCAAAGAAAATAGATGGTAAATGTCTCTTGTCAGACCCTGAAAGGTGCCACATGCTTAGATAATTTTTTCCTGGATCAGGAAAAGTTTTCTCCTGGACCTAGAAAGGGAAGAAATCTATAGAATGTTGATTTTCCCCACAAGAAATAGCTTTGCAGGGCCGTTTCAAAATATATCAAAGAAATATACTTTGGGGTAAAATACTTTGATTTCTTTCAGGCCATGCTGTCATGTGATGCTATACTACCGTCAGGTTGGAATTTGGTCTCTTATTGCTACAAATTTAGTTTAGTCAGTCTTAAGATCTGTTTTAATGTTAATTCTGGTCAGTTGTGCCTGAATTCCAAAGAGAGGGGCATTCAATAAGGCATGTCTGACTTCTCCTTCCCATCAGGGCCTGAACTAGTTTTTCAAATTTACTTTGTAATCCCCTTGACCAAGGGTAGGGGCCCGTTCAGTTGGTTGGGGGACTAAGAATTTTATTTTTGGTTTACAGCAGCCAGGAGAAGTAGGCAGCAAGGGAAAGAGTGGAGAAGAGAGGAAGAGGTAATACACCTAACATTTATTCAGTGCTTACCATAGTGTCAGGTGTTATTTAAAATGCCAGAAGCAGAGAGTACACAATTAGCCAACAACATTCTTGCACCTACCTGGATTAGACTTGGTTATCTGTTGCAATAATTACCTGGCACAGGTGGTTTGGTTTATAGGAGGACCTGCAGTGGTAACATGGATAGCCATTATTTTCCATGACTTCATATCCTCTTGATTCACTGCTTACCACTGGTGTTTCTCCTTCCCTTTGTTTTCAGTTCTTTAGTTTGATTGTGGATTCCTAAATCAAAATTACTAACCTTCTGATTTTCTGTAAATATGTTCCCTTTTTGACTGGAAATACTGTCAATACTTAAACAGGACATCTAATGATGATTCACAGATCTTTAACATTCTCCCTAATCAACTGCATGTCATAATCACTACTTGGATGTCCCCTTATCACTTAAACTTACCATGGTCATCCTTGTCACTTTCAAAGCAACTTCTCAAGACATTAACGTAATTATACATTTTAGAGAGTTATTTTAGACATTATATTTATTAACTTGTTCATTTTTTATTTGCAAACTGATTGATTCTAGGTTTCATGTCTTTTTCTACATGGTTGTTTAGAACACCTAGCACAGTGCTTGGCACATGGAGGGACTCATCGCAGAATCAGTTTATTGAAGCAAACTCAGTAATAAGTAAATATGAAGCAACTGAGTGGCTACAAAAACATAATTTAGTTAAAATATTTGAAGCTGTTCATAAAACATCTCTAGCAATAGTTTCAACCCTGGAATCTGTCTGTTCATAAATTATTTTCAAAATTTCAAGGAACATAAAATGTACCATATATTTTGTTGAGAAAAATTATATATTTACGTTACAGGAAGGGAGTCTTGATCCAGACCCCAAGAGAGGGTTCTTGGATCTCACACAAGAAAGAATTCAGGGCAAGTCCATACAGTAAAGTGAAAGCAAGTTTATGAGGAGAGTGAAGGAATAAAAGAACGGCTATTCCATAGACAGAGCAGCCCCAAGGGCTGCTGGTTGTTCATTTCTATGATTATTTCTTTATGACCCCAATGGCTGCTGGTTGTCCATTTTTATGGTTATTTCTTGAGCAAATGCTAAACAAGGGGTGGTTTATTCATGCCTCCCCCTTTTAGACCATAAGTGGTAACTTCCTGATGTTGCCATGGCATCTGTAAACTGTCGTGGCGCTGGTGGGTGTATAGCTGTGAGGATAAACTGAGGTCACTCTTGTGGCCATCTTGGTTTTGGTGGGTTTGGGCCATCTTTGTTACTGCGACTTGTTTTATCAGCAAGGTTTTTATGACCTGCATTTTGTGCTGACCTACTATCTCATCCCATGACTTGGAATGCCTTAACCATCTGGGAATGCAGCCCAGTAGGTTTCAGCCTCATTTTACCTAACTACTATTTAAGATGGAGTTGCTCAGGTTCACACACGTCTGACACCTACACATATATGGAATAACACAGAGATTTCAATAGTAGTGCCATTTAAAGCACCAAACAGAAACCACAAAATTTTTATTAATTAGGGCTAGTAAAAGAAAATGTGATACATCAATAAAACAGCATACCACATTAAATACTACGTGTATGTCTTTGTTCAAGAGAAAATCATAAGGTACAGAACATTGTGTGAATATTATTCTGCTTGGATTTACTGGAAGAATGTATACTGTACATGAAACTGGGAGATTAGGATTATAGCTAGTGTTAGGGTTAGTGTTTGGGGCAGGAGCTCGAAAGTCAAGCTTACAAGGAAGACTAAGTTTTCACTGTATATTCTTTATAATATTTAAATTTTTACCAGATGCTTACATTAGCTTTTTTTTAAAGAAAAGATCACATCTCCAGATGATTTAAACAAAAGACATGTAAAAATTGCAGAGAAATCTGAGACAAGGCTTAATATTCAAATAAAACCAGAATGAATTTCAGAATATTCCTTCCAAAGCATTCTTCTTTTAAGATATGACATTATAGCTCAAGGGATCAGAGTCAATATTCTTGGATAGCTAGAACTTTTTGTAATGACTTTCCTGTTCTTTTTGTTCCAAGAGTATCACCTTCATTTAGTATATACCTGAAAGAGTCAGGAAAACTTACTTGTTGCTAGTTAGTTGCAGGTTTTTGCAGCCAAGGCTGTAGATAAGCAAAGGGGAATCTTTCAAATTTCTCATTTATGATATTTAAAAACACATTTAATCTGTGTGAGCAGGTTTAGAAGTACTGTAAATCATTTTGTGTGAATTGTAATGGTAAATTATAGACTGAAGAACGCCCTGAGAGTAGGCATGATGTTTCGTATGCCTGAATGGTCTTGGACTGGGACATTGCCCAAGTCCCAAAGTACATTGGCTTCCTTATAAAAGTATTTCCAACTGTTTTAGCTAACTCTTCTTTCTGTCCTCAAAGTTACCAAAGAACACAGAAATTATGCAAAAGTGGGTTCTAATACAGTTTTACTTTTATATAGATAAGGCATATAATCCCACTAAAATTTGTTATATACAAATGAGTCAAAGATGACTTTTGTGAATTGGCCCCTAGGTTGCTTACTTCTTCAGTATAACTGAAATTTTTATATATCAGATGGTTTTAAACATAGCCCAAACAAGCACATTTTAGCCATTTAGAACCTGACTGCTTTGCATACGATGGTAAAAATCTGGTAGCCATAGATGAGAATAATTTCTGGTGCTGTTGAGCAGACATCACTCAGATAGGTAAGCCTCCTTTCTGATCTTCCTCTCCCCAGGAATTCCCTTTCCCTCTTCCTCTTCTGAGTAGAAACCCCCACTGCCTCTAGCCTCTGGCCAGATGCCTGCTATGAAGGACTTGCCTGCATGCAAACCTGTCAAAGCAACACTCAATAAAGCTTGTGTGCGCTACTGCCACCTCGTGGTCGATTATTTTCCTTACTTAGCCCCCAAATCCCTTGAATTGTAGCTCCTCCAAATTGAAATGATTTTTTTTGAATTATAGTAATATAACTTCGAGATAATTACCTAGTTCTGATTAGAAGATGCAATTTGTAGGGTGAAAATAAATTGTTGTTAACTTGCTTGGAGAAAAAAACTGAATTGCATGGCTTATCACTACAAAGAGGTTGAACTTTCTCATTTCTAATTTACAGTCTGAAGATAACGAGCTATTGTTAGGTTATGTAGTCGACTTAAGGTCACATAATTAATGACCTCTTAGGTTTTGAACCTAGGATATTGTTTAAAGAAAAAGCTTAGACTAATAAAATTTAACAGAGTTTAACTGAGCAAAGACTGATTCGTGGAATCGGGCAGCCCCCAGAACCAGAATACGTTTAGAGTGGCCCCAGGGCTGTCACATGGTCAGACAACTTTTAGGGACAGATAAAGAACAGTGATTTACAGAAAATGGAAATGAGCTACAGAAACAGCTGGATGGGTTACAGTTGAGCCTTCAGTTAATTTGAATCTGCCTTCAACACTTGATTGCTGGTGATGGGCTGAGACTGTCTCTTTTTAATAGAGTAGGTTACAGTCTGTTTACACATCAGATGAGGTTACAGTTAAATATGTTGGATGAAACCTTTAAGTTTGATATTTCCTTTTTCCAAATTGTCTGTCTTTTCTTCTTTTACAAAGTAATAAGGTATAACTTCTTTTTCTATCTTCTCTTAATTTTTTAAATTGATGGAATTTGAGTTTTTATTTCAAATTTCAGCTATTATAAACAAAGGTGCTGTATTGGCCCGTTCTCACACTGCTATAAAGAAATGCCTGAGACTGGATAATTTATAAAGGAAAGAAGTTTAATTGACTCACAGTTCCACATGGCTGCAGAGGCCTCAGGAAACTTACAGTCATGGCGGGGAGGCAAAGGAGAAGCAAGTACTTTTTTAACAAGGTGGCAGGAGAGGGTGAAGAGGGAAGAGGCCATTATAAAACCATCAGGTCTCATGAGAACTCACTCACTATCAGGAGAACAGCATGAGGGAAACTGCCCCCCATGAGGCAATCACCTCCCACCAGGTCCCTCCCGCAGCACATGGGGAGTACAATTCCTATGGAAATTTGAGATGAGATTCTGATGAGGACACAGCCAAACCATATTTTGTGCATTAAACAATCTTATGCATTTAACCTTACACTTATGTGATTATTTATGTATCTTTCAAAAGTCTTGGTTGCAAGTAACAGAAACCAAACCTGGTTACCTTAAAAAGTAAAAAAGAGTGCATCGAGGGGCCGTATTTTCCTCATGGAGATGAATGGAACCTGGGAGAGAACTTTGAAGATAAGTAGGAATCAATTAAACTCCAGAGGGCTGGGCAGCAGGAATGCTAGGGAAGGGTTTCAGCACAACAATTCATTCATTAAAGTCATTACAATGAAACAAAACATCTCTAAACTGCCTTACCACCCTGTGACATTAACTTGAGGAGATAAAGTTATGGGAGCCAGCTCCTGATTGGCAGAAGTCACTTGTTCTCTGAGTGAGGAGAGGATGCATGCGACCACTTCAGCTTCCATAGAGGAAAGTTGCTTGTACCTGACAGGTATCTCCAAATCACATAGGTGAAGAGTGCACTCATTATGGGTTTAAATTGCATTTTAGGAAATTTGAAAATTTTGAGTTAAGATAAGAATGTTTTAATAATAAAATCCATTTGACTTCCCATTTTCTATTAGGGTATGAGTCATTTTCTTACTAATTAGTAAGAGTTATTTCTATAATAAGACAATTAGTTCTCTGTTACAGGTAATTAAAATCTTAAAACTTGATTTGACTTTTTATTATATATTTTCATATGCATATGTATCATTTTCTTTTCCTTCTATGCACTATTTTGCTAGTCTTACAAAGTCATCTCCAACTGCAAGATTATTGTCATAAAAACAAAGCAAAAGCCTCTTGTTCTTATTTTAAAAACTTCCATGGTTTTGTTTTCAGTATCTAAAAATTCTACCCATTACCTGGAATTTATTTTAATACAAGAAATAAAGCAGCATTCAAGCTTTATTAATTTTAAAAAATCGATTTGTTGGTTGCCTCTTTTCTCAAATGATTAAAATGCTATCTGCATCATAAAATTAATTCTTACATATATTTAGCTTTACTTCTGGACAATGCATTATTTTCTGTATATTTTAATTATTGTATACTTATATATGTTTTAAAATCTGATTGGACTAGTTCCTCTTCCTTATTCTTACTTTTCAGAACTTTCCGAGAACTGTTTCTACTTATTTTTACGTATTAATTCTAAATGTAGCTCTACTGATTTCTTAAAAAATATTTTGGTTTGGGGACATTTTACATTTATGTATTACGGAGAATGGATATCTATAAAATATTGAAACTTTCAAGGAAAGAAGCATTTTTTTTACATGCTTTTGTTTATTTTTTAACCAACCAAAATTCTGATAACCTCATATCCATTGTATGGACATAGCACACTTTGATTATCCCTTCATCAGTTGATGGACATTTGGGTTGTTTCCATATTCTGGCTATTCATAAAAATGCTGCCATGGACATTCATGTACAGGTTTTTGTGTAGACATATGTCATGTCTTGGGTATAGATCTAGAAGTGAAATTGCTGGGTCATATGATAACTTTATGTTTAATATTTTGAGGATCGTCAAACAGTTTTCCAAAGTGGCTCTACCATTTGACAGGCTAATCAGCAATATATGAGACTTCCAGTTTATCTACATCCTTGCCAAGATGTTTTATTATAGTCATACTAAATAGTAAATGTGAAGTGGTATCTCAAGCTGGTTTTGATTTGCATTTTCCTAATGACTAATAATGTTGAGAATCTTCTCATGTGTTTGTTGTGCATGTGTATATTTTCTTTGAAAAAATAAACATTCAGATTATTTGCTTATTTTTAAAACAGATTATGTTTTCCTTCTTTTATTGAATTATAAAAGTTCTTTACATATTCTTGATAGAAGTCTCTTATCAGATATGTAATGTGCAAATACTTTCTCCTTGTGTATATATGTCCATGGATTGTCTCTTCACTTTTGCATGGTGTCCTTTACATTATCTGATTTTGAGAAACTCAAATATTCCCATTTTTCTTTTGACACTTGTACTTTTGTGCCAAGAGCCAAGGCCCTAATCCAAGATGATGAAGTTTTACTACAATTTTTAAAATAGTTTTGATGTTTTAGCCTTTCATTTGTGACAATGATGCACTTTGAGATAATTAACTTTTCTGTATTGTATAAAGGAAGGATTCAACTTCATTCTTTGCATGTGAATATCCAGTGATCTCAGGACCACTTGTTTATATTATTATTTTGATATAATAGTGAATTCTCTTTTAAAATAAATTGTTTTCCTCAATATTCAAAAATTACATTGTTCTATGTTTTAGATATTATTATTAATGCTATGTAGAATTTATACAAGATGTTTGTAAACTT
Organism: Gorilla gorilla gorilla; assembly: GCF_029281585.2. Taxonomy (NCBI): domain Eukaryota; kingdom Metazoa; phylum Chordata; class Mammalia; order Primates; family Hominidae; genus Gorilla; species Gorilla gorilla. Next base: position 45,798,210 of record NC_086017.1, read on the forward strand.
TTATCTCTGGCAAAGTTTAAATTTCATTAGATATATATTATATTAAAAATTTGAAAGAAATTGTCTGGCGCTAGTGTTTAATTGGTCTAATAGATTATTGCTACATTTTTGAACATCCTCTGTATAATGATTTGCAAGGATTTTTCATTTATTCTTAGGTAAGTTTGGGTAACTTTCATTTTTCTAGTAAAGAATAATTAATTTGTATGCTTAAATTTCCAAGTGGTAAAATTTTTTCTTCCATGTTTGATTTAATGTTTAGCTTTCCAGCATTGTGATCTAAAGAATATTTTCTGCATTGTTATGTCAGATTTCATTTTTGCATAATAGTCAAATTTTGTACATTTTTCATAATATTTGAAAAGGAAGTAGATTCCCTTCTTTTACATTATAACAGCTAGTAAAAACACCCACTATACCTATTTTATTGAATTTGTGATTTATACTTTCATAGCCTAACTTGTTTTCATTCTGCCTGATCTATCATGAACCAGGAGATATAAATGGGGTTCCCTACTACTATGTCTTGCTTAATTTCTCTGCTTGGATTTTGCTGGAGATTTTGCTTTACGCATTTTCATTTTTAAAAATTTTGATGCGGCCTGACGCGGTGGCTTACGCCTGTAATCCTAGCACTTTGGTAGGCCGAGGCAGGCAGATCACAAGGTCAGGAGTTCAAGACCATCTTGGCTAACACAGTGAAACCTCGTTTCTACTAAAAATACAAAAAAAATTAGCCAGGCCTAGTGGCATACGCCTGTAGTGGTGGCACACACCTGTAGTCCCAGCTACTCGGGAGGCTGAGGCAGGAGAATCGCTTGAACCAGGGAGGCAGAGGTTGCAGTGAGTTGAGATCATGCCACTGCACTGCAGCCTGGGGCAACAGAGTGAGACTCCATCTCAAAAAAGAAAAATTGGATGCACAGAAATTTATGAAAGTTTAGATATTCTTTGTAATCATGACTTCATTGTTTCATGTTCTTGTTGTTGCTGTTCCACAGTTTGAAGCTTGATTTTAACCATGTCAAATATTAGTATCTCAATATTTTCTTTCTCTTAATTTGCATTTGCCTATTTTTTACCGATCGTTTTATTTTTTACTTTTCTTGGTCATTTTATATTAGATATGTCATGTATAAAATATATGGGTGAATTGTGACCTAGTGGAATAATCGTTTTTTTTTTTTTTTGCCATCATAAGCTACTTTATTCTCTTTATTTTACTTGTGCCTGTGCTGTATAATTTCTATCACTCTATTCATTGCTTTCCTTCCTTTCTTTTAATACTTCTTCCCATTGTTACACCGCTATTTTGGTGTTTATGTTTACACCTCAGTATCACATGGACACTTTTCTCACTTCAAAAATTCCCCCTGTATATGCCGCCACAGTCGTTCTCCCCCAATCCTTATATGTTCACCTTTTTCAGAATATCATATCAATGGACTCATACAATATATAGCCTTTGGTATCTTGTTTATTTCATTTAGCAAAATGTATTTAAAATTTATACAGATTGGAGGGTGAATCAGTGGCTCACTCCTTTTTATTGCTGAATAGAAGTTCATTGTATCTATGTACCAAAATTCGCTTACCTATTCTTCTGCTGAAAGACCTCAAAAATGTTTCCAGTGTTTGGCAAATATGAGAAAAGAGTTGGTAAAAACATCCACATACATGATTTGTATGAAGATAACTTTTCATTACTCTTTAGTAAATAATTACGAGTTGGATTGTTGGGTCATATGGTAAGTGCATTCTGAAAAAAACTGCCAAAAATGTTTTCCAGTGTCTGTGCCATTTTGCATTCTCACCAGAAATGAATGAGCATTCCTCTTGCTTGCCAACATTTGGTATTGTCAGATTTTGGATTATTATTATTTTATTCATTATAATGTGTAGAAATATTGTATTATGGTTTTATTTGCATTTATCAAGACTAGTGATGTTGAGCATATTTTCATTAATATAATTGGCATCTTCTTTAATAAAGTGTTTTTTTCAGATCTTTTGTGCATTTTCCTAATTAGGCAGTTTGTTTCTGTACTATTGAGTTGTTAAGAGTTCTTTACATATTCTTGGTATAAGTACTTTATCACATATATGACTTGCAAATACATTTGTCCATCTATATATCATCTTTTCATTCTTTTGAGAATCATTTTAAGAACAAAAGTTAATTTTGAAAAAAATATAATTTATTGTTTTTTAATAGAACATGCCTTTGATGTTGCATCTAAAAATTTATTGAGAAATCCAAGATTACACAGATTTTATCCTATGTTTTTTCTAGAAATTTAAAAATTTTATGTTTTATTTTGAAATCTGTGACTCATTTTTGGTTCATCTTTGTGTGAAATGTGAGGTAAATGTTGAATTTCATTTTTGCATATAAATATCCAATTATATTAGTAATATTTTCTTAAAAGACTGTATTTTATTGCCTTTGATCCTTTATAAAAACAATCAGTTTATTCCATTTTTTAAGCATATATTCTTGGGCTGCCTCTTCTGTTCCACTGCCCTATGTGTCTACCGTTTACCAACATCACACTGTCTTGATAGCTATAGTTGATAGTAAGTCTTTAAATCATGTAATTCGAGTCCACAAATATTGCTTTTCTTTTTCAGAATTGTTGTAACTATTCTAGTTACTCTTTCTTTTCATATAACTTTTAGGATCAGCTTGTCAGTATCTACAAAAAAAATTGACATGATTTTCATTGGAATCTTCTATAATCTATTGATCAAATTAGACAGAAGTGGCATCTTAATATTGGATCTTTCAATTTATGAGTATGGGATATCTCTCTACCTGTTTAGAACTCTGATCTTTGTCTTAAGTGTGTAAGAGTGCGGATGATATATCTGCACATGTTCTGATATATTTATACTTAAGTACTTCGTGATTTTGGTACTATTATAATTGATATTGCTCTTTTTCTAGCTTCAAGTTCAAACTGCATATTGACAGCATAAAGAAACACAATTGACTTTTAAAGATTGAGCTGGTGTCCTACACCCATGTTAATCTCACTTATTAGTCCCAGGAACATTTTTGTATGTTCTTTGGAATTTTCTACACTTACATTCAAGCCGTCTCTAAATACAAATAGTATTATTTTTTCCTTTCCATTCTGTATGTCTTTTATTTCATTTTCTTTCCTTGTTGCACTGATTGGGACTTCTGCTATTATGTTAAATAAGAACAGTCTAACAAGATATCTTGAGCTTATTTCTGATCTTTGGGGCAAAGACAATATGTGATTATCAATAACCATGATAATTTGAATTAATTGAAATGATACATAAATTATTTGTATATGCTTTCTATTAGGATAAGGATGTTCCTTCTATTATTTCTAATTTTCTGAGAGTTTTTTAAATCATAAATGGATGTTTAATTTGATTGAATGCTTTTTTCTGGTACTATTGGAATGATGATATTATTTTCTTATTTATCCTGTTAATGCTGTCAATTACAATGATTGATTTTTGTATGCTGAACAAGCCTTATATTCTTGGATGAACCACAATGGTTGTGACAATTATCCTTTTTATTTATTACTGAATTTGATTTGCTGACATGTTGTCAAGGATTTTTATGTCTATGTTCATGAAGGATATTGAGCTGTTGTCTTTGTATAGTGTCTTTGTATAATGTCTTTGTTTTTTGTATTAAGGTATTGCTGAACTCGTAGAATGAATTGGGAATGATTCCTTTTATTCTATTTATGAAAGAAATTTTGTAGAAATTTTATTATTTATTCCTTAAATATTTGCCATAATTCACGAGTAAAACCATCTGGGCTGGCAGTCTTTTCTCATTTTTTTCCGTTTTGAAATGTTTTTTATTTTTTAAAAAAGTTAAATTTTTAATAGACACAGGACTATTCAGTTTATCTCTTTATTCTTTTTATTTTTTCAAATTTTTATTAGATATTTAGGGGGTACATCCACAGGTGTGTTACCTGGGCATATTGTGTGATGCTGAGGTTTACGATATGAATAATCCTGTTACCCACGTACTGAGCATAGTACCCACAGTTTTTCAACTCTGTCCTCCCTCCTGCCTACATGCTCTTGTAGTCCCCAATTTCTATTGTTGCCATCTTTATGTCCATGAATACCCAACGTTTGACTCCCACTTATAAATGAGAACATGCAGTATTTGGTTTTCTGTTCCTGCATTCATTCACTTAGGATAGTGGCCTCCAGCTGTGTCCATGTTGCTGCCAAGGGTATCATTTCATTCATTTTTATGGCCAGGTAGTATTCTATGGTGTATATGTACCACATTTTCTTAATCCAATCCACTGTTGATGGACACTTAGGTTGATTCCTTGTCTTTGCTATTGTGAATAGTGCTGCAGTGAACATACGAGTGTGTGTGTCTTTTTGGTAGAATGATTTTTCTTTTGGATATATACCCAGAAACAGACTGCTGGGTCGAATGGTAATTCTGTGTTATTTCTTGGAAATTTCCTGGAAATTTCTTGAGAAATTTCCAAACTGCTTTCCACCAGGGTTTAACTAATTTACATTCCCACCAAGAGTGCATAAGTGTTTCCATTTCTCCTCAGCCTCACCAGCATGGGTTGTTTTTAGCCTTTTTGAAAACAGCCATTCTGAGTGGTGTAAGATGGTATTTCATTGTACTTTTGATTTGCATTTCTCTAATGATTAGTGATATGAAGCATTTTTTCAAGTCTGTTGGCTTCTTGTATGTCTTCTTTTGAGATGTATCTGTTCATGTGTTTTGCCCATTTTTTTAATGGGGTTATTTGGTTTTTCCTTGTTCAAATGCTTAAGTGCCTTATAGATTCTGGATATTAGACCTTTGTTGGACGTGTAGTTTGTGAATATTTTCTCCCATTCTGTAAGTTTCATGTTTACTCTGTTGATAGTTTCTTCTGCTGTGCAGAAGCTCCTTAGTTAAATTGGGTTCCACTTGTCAATCTTATCTTTGTTGTAATTGCTTTTGAGGACTAACTCATAAATTTTTTCCTAAGGCCGATGTCCACAATAGTGTTCTATAGGTCTTCTTCTAGAATTTTTATACTTTGAGGTCTTACTTTTAAACCTTTAATTCACCTTAGTTAATTTTTTATATGGTGAAAGGTAGGGATCCAGTTTTATTCTTCTGCATATGGCTAGCCAGCTATCCCATTACCATTTATTGAATACAGACTCCTTCTCCCGCTGCTTATTTTTGTTGATTTTATCAAAGATCTGATGATTGTACATGTGTGCCCTTATTTCTGCATTCTCTATTCTGTTTTATTAGTCTATGTGTCTATTTTTGTACCAGTACCATGATGTTTTGTTACCCTTATAATATAGTTTGAAGTCAGACAATGTGATGCTCCTGGTTTTGTTCTTTTGTTTAGGATTTCTTTGGCTATTTAGGCTCTTTTTTCGTTCCACATAAATTTTAGAAATTTCTTCAGGTTCTGTGAAAAATTTTATTGGTAGTTTGATAGGAATAACATTGAATTTCTAGATTGTTTGGGAGCAATATGGCCATTTTTAATATTTTGACTCTTCCAATTCATGAAAATGGAATGTTCCTTTATTTCTTTGTGTCATCCATGATTTCTTTTAGCAGTGTTTTGTAGTTCTCCTTTTAGAGATCTTTCACCTCCTTGGTTAGACATATTCCTAGGTATTTTAATTTGTGCTATTGTAGATGGGATTGCATTTTTAAATTATTTTTATTTTTAACTTTTATGGGTATATAGTAGTTATATATATATATGAAATAAATGATACATTTGGGTACAGGCATGCAATGCATAATTATCACATCATGGAAAATTGGTTATCCCTCCCCTCAAGCATATATCATTTGTGTTACAAACAATCTATCTATACACTTTTAGTTATTTTTAAAAGTACATTTAATCTATTATTGACTATAGTCCCCTTGTTGTGCTATCAAATACTATGTCTTATTCATTTTTTCAACCCATGGAGGGATTGCATTCTTGATATGGCCGTCTGCTGGAACGTTATTGTTGTATAGAAATGCTACCAATTTTTGTACATGGATTTTGTTTCCTGAAACTTAAAATCATTTATCAGTTCCAGGAGCCTCTTGGTAGAGTCTTTAGAGTTTTCTAAGTATAGAATCATATTGTCTCTGAAGAGAGACACTTTGACTTCTTTTCTTATTTGGATGCCTTTTATGTGTTTCTCTTGCCTAACTGCTGTGGATAGCACTTTCAATACTATGTTGAATAGGAGTGGTGTAAGTGGGCATTCTTGTCTTATTCCAGTTTTCAAGGGAAATGTTTTCAGTTTCTGCCAATTCAGTATGATGTTGGCTATGGGTTTATCATAGATGGCTCTTATTATTTTGAGGTATGTTCCTTCACTGCCTAGTTTATTGAGAGTTTTTATCATGAAGGGATGTTAGATTTTACTGATGGCTTTTTCCATATCTATTAAGATGGCCATATGGTTTTTGGTTTTTAATTGTATTTATGTGATAAATCACCCTTATTGATTTGCCTATGTTGAACCAACCTTGCATCCCAGAAATGAAGGCTACTTGATCGTGGTAAATTAACTCTTTGATATGTTGCTGGATTTGTTTGCTAGTATTTTGTTGAAGATTTTTGCATCAATGTTAATTACGGATATTGGCCTGAACTTTTCTTTTTTGAGTGTGTCTTTGCCTAGTTTTGGTATCAGGTGATGCTGGCTTCTTAACAAGAGTTAGAGAGGAGTTCTTCCTCAATTTTTTGAAATAGTTTCAGTAGAATTGGTATCAGCTTTTTTTTTTTTTTTTTTGTACATCTGGTTAAAATTTGGCTATGAATTCATATGGTGTAGGGTATTTTTGGCTGGTAGATGTTTATTACTGATTCAATTTCTGAACTCAACATTGGTCTGTTCAGGGTTTCACTTTCTCCTGGTTCAATCTTGGGAGATTGTGTTTTCAGGAATTTATTTATTCCCTCTAGATTTTCTAATGTGTGAGTTGTTCATAAAAGTCTGAGGATCTTTTATTTCTGTGGAACTGCATGCAAACAACACTGATAGGATTTTGCTCTGTGTCCCTACCCAAATCTCACCTTTAATCATAATACCCATAATCCCCACGTGTCAAAGGTTGGGACCAAGTGGCGGTAATTTGATCATGGGGGTGGTTTCCCCCAAGCTGTTCTCTTGATAATATAAGTGAGTCTCATGAGATCTGATGGTTTTATAAGCGTCTGGTATTTCCCCTACTTGCACTCACATTGTCAGGCCGCCCTGTAAAGAAGGTGCCTGCTTCTCCTTTTCCTTCTGTCATGATTGTAAGTTTCTTGAGACTTCCCCAGCAATGCGGAACTGTGAGTCAAGTAAACCTCTTTTCTTTATAAATTACTCAGTCTCGGGTGTTTCTTCATAGCAGTGTGAGAACGGGGACTAATACAATCACCTTTGTTTTTTTCTGCTTGCATTTATTCTTTCTTTATTCGTTCTTAATCTAGGTAGTGGTCTATCAACTTGTTTATCCTTTGAAAACATCAACTTTTGGTTTCATTGATTGTCTGTGTAGATTTTCATGTCTCAATTTCACTCAGTTTTGCTTTAGTTTTTTCTTTTCTTCTATCTTTGAGGCTAGTTTTTCTTTTTTTCTAGTTCCACTAGGTGTGACGTTAGATCATTTGAGATCTAATTTTTGAGACAGGCTTTTAGCATTACCAGCTTTCCTCTTAACACTGCTTTTGCTGCATCTCAAAGATTTTTGTGCGTTGTGTCTCTGTTTTCATTTATTTCAAGGAATGTTTTGATTTCTGCCTTAATTTTACTGTTTACCCAAAAGTCACTCATAAGCATTTGTTTAATTTTCATTTACTTGTGTGGTTTTGTGTGATTTTATTGGTATTGATTTCTATTTTTATTCTACTGTGGTCGAAGAATATGGTTGGTATAATTTTGATTTTTAAAAAAAAATTTATTGAGGCTTGCTTTACAGCCAATAATGTGGTCCATCGTAGAGTATATTCCTTGTGCAGATGAGAAGAAAGTATATTCTGTGGTTGATGGGTGAAGTATTCTATAATTGTCTATTAGGTCCAATTGGTCAAGTGTGAAATTTAAGCCCAGAATTTCTTTGTTAGTCTTTTGCCTTGATGATATGTTTGATGCTGTCAATGGGGTGTTGATGTCACCCACTATCATTATGTATCATAGTCTTTTTGTAGGTCTAGAAGTACTTGTTTTATAAATCTGGGTGCTTCAATGTTGGTTGCGTATATATATTAAGGATAGTTAAGTCTTCTTGTTGCATTGATCCCTTTCTCATTATATCACGCCCTTCTTTGATGTTTTATTACTATTGTTGGTTTAAGGTCTGTTTTATCTGATATAAAAATAGTGATCCCTGCTGTTTTGTTTTCCATTTGTATTGTAACTCTCTCTCTTATACTTTGCTTTGAAGCTATGTGTGTCATTATGTGAGGGATGGGTATCTTGAAAACAGCAGATGCATTTTTTTTATTTGTCCATTTACATTCAAGGTTAATATTGGTATGTGAGATTTTGATCCCATTGTGAAGTTGTTAGATGGCTGCTTTGTAGTTACTATTGTACAGTTGCTTTTAGGGTCTGTGGGCTATGTACTTAAGTGTGCCTTTGTGGTAGCAGGTATTGTTCTTTCATTTCCATATGTAGAATTCCCTTATGATCTTTTATAAGGCTGGTCTAGTGGTGTTAAATTCCCTTACTGCTTGCTTGTCTTGCTTATCTGAAAAAATAACTGGGTTAATGCAAATGATTGGTCTTTAAGCTCTGAAATTTCTTCTGCATGGTCCAGCCTATTGATAAATCTTTCAATTATATTTTGAAATTCCTTAAGTGAGTTTTTCAATTCCAGAAGCTCTGATTGATTTATATTTTTAGATTTTCATCTCTTTCTTAATTTCCTGGATTGCTCTATAAGTTTCTTTGTGTGGATTTTCAACCTTGTCTTGGATCTCATTGAGCTTTCTTGCAATCCATGCTTTGAGCTCTTTTTCTGTCACTTCTGAGTTTCACTTTTAGTTATGGGCTATAGATGGAGAGCTAGCACATGCCTTTGGTGTTGTCACTATATTCAGGTTTTTCATGGTGCCAGAATTGTTGTGCTGGTTTATTCTCATCTGGAGATGCTGGCACTTGTAACCTTTGTAATTATTTTCATGTGGGTAGTATGTTTATCTTTTTCTTTCTTTCCCTACATCATTGTGAGTTTTTTTTTTTCTATCCCTTTTATTTCCCTCCTTTTCTAGGGAGTGTTACTGTAGAAAATGTGGTGTAGGGTCTTTTGGCTTTGCTTCTATAGCTCTATGGACTTCTGTCAGCAGATTCAGATTTATTTATTTATTTATATTTTTTTCAGGGGGAGTCTCACTGTGTCGCCTAGGCTGGAGTGCAATGGCATGATCTTGGCTCACTGCAACCTTCACCTCCTGGTTTCAAGGGATTCTTCTGCCTCAGCCTCCTGAGTAGCTGGGATTACAGGCACCCGTCACCACACCCAGCTAATTTTTGTATTTTTAGTAGAGATGGGGTTTCACCATGTTGGTTAGGCTGGTCTTGAACACTTGACCTCAGCTGACCCATCTGCTTCAGCCTCCCAAATTGCTTGGATTACAGGAAGGAGCCATTGCACCTGGCCCTGTCAGCAGATTTTATATTGGGGTGTACAGTTCAACCTAGAGGCCAGTAGATGGCATTTATAGGAAAGAGCCAGCTGCGGCCAACATGGCTGGGTGTATATTTTGTTTACTAAAGAAAGCTCTGTGTTGCCTTAGGCAATGGGCTGATTTGTATAATGCACAGCCATCTGAGCTCCCTGCTCAGCTACGGAGGAGAGGAGGGCAGAGGCCACAATGGGCAGGGCTGGACTGAGTAGGTCTGCCTACAAGGTCTCCTGATGACAGGCACAAGAACCAGTGCCAAGGGAAAATCCAGTGAGTGGCCGCCAAGTACCCAGAGGTGTGGGCAACCCTCTCAGCTCAAAGTTATTTGCACAGAGATGGGACCAGCCTAAACTCCTAATCCAGGAGAGTGGGTACTCCAGATTCCTGTAGATCTGCCTGGGCATGAGGCAGAGAGGGGCCCCCCTGCATGAAGATATCTGCATAGGACAGGTGGGGGCAACTCATGTTGCTGATCCAGGCAAACAGATGCTCTGAATGCCTGGAGATATGCATGGGGGTGAAGCATAGAGGGCCTCACTGTACCACAATCTATGTCCAGGAAGGGTTAGGTGGCTCAGGCTGCTGAGCCAGGAAAGCATGTGCTCTAGATATCTGGAGTTCTGTCTGGGAATGAAGCAGAGAGAGTCTCCCTGCACCTGGGTTTCTGCATAGAAAGGGTGGAGTGGGTCAGACTGCTGATTCAGGTAAGTGAGTATTCCAAATGCCTAGAGATCTGCCCAAGCATGGAGCAGAGAGAGTCCTGCTGCACCATGACTTATGCCCAGGAGTGGTGGAGTGGCTTAGGATACTGAACCAGGCAAATGGGTGTTCTGTATGGCTGTCAATCTGCCTGGGCATGGAACAGATAGGTCCTTGCTACTTTATGATCTATGTCCATGAAGAGTAGGGTGTCTCAGGCTTCTGGTCCTGATAAGTGAGAGTTCCAAAATCCTGAATTTCTGCCTGGGGGTGGCACAGAGAGGGGTCCCGCTGCACCATGATATCAGGGGAGCAGGTTGGGGTACCCACCAATGAGACATGCAGACCAGTTCCAGGTCACCAAGATGGCCCTGGCTGCAAGTCGTGCCACACAGGAGAAACTGCAGGTATAGCATCTCTCCTTCTGCCCCAGGCTTGCGACAAGAAGAGCACAATTCCGGCACCTATTGCTGGGACACTTTCCACAGTTTTGGCTATGGAGGCCCCTATCCAACTCCAGAGTAGGCACTCCAATCTCTGGTCTGAGACTAAGATGCTTGCACGGCTATGCTTCTGGGTCACTAAAAAATGGCACCCAGATTATATGCACCCAGATTAAAAATGTCGTCTTGCTCTCTGTCCCAGGTCTGGGAAAATATCTGCAACTTTTCCCAACATCTTTCCCTCATAGTATCTCCAAATCTCTTCCCAAGTTATCTCCAGGGCTTGAGATAAATGAAGTACACTTCTTCAGCCTGGGTTTCTCAGATCACCAGTGGAGAGGTGAATCACAGAAGGAGATTCTCTGCCTCCTTTATGTACTGGAGCTTCACTCACTTTTACCAGCTAAATGCTGTCACAGGGAATAGTCATCGGTGTTCTCTTCCCTGCAATCTGGAGGATCTTTCATAGTTCCAGTGGATTCCCATTTTTCTTCTTTAATTAAAGCTCACAGAGTTGATCTTTATACACTGTCTTGCTATTTTCAAGTGGTGGAGGCATGCTAAAAGCCTCTAATCTGTCATCTTGGAATTTAAAGGGTTATTCTTCTTGCATGAGAATTAGTAGTTTGTATTTTTCAAAGAATTGATATATGTAATCTAAGTTGTGTAATTTATAGGCATATAATTTTTGTAGTATTCTTTTTATTGTTTTTTAACATATTTGAGATAGTGATGTTTCCCCTTTGATTTCCTGTGTTAATTATTTCATCAATTTTTTTTCTCTTCATCAGCTGTGCTAGAAATTTGTCAATATTATTGATAGAGCCAGCTTTTGGTTTAATTAATATTCTCCATGGCTTTTCTATTTTTAGTTTCATTAATTATTTTTTCTTCCTTTTCTTTGTGGTAAATGTGCTCATCTTTTTCTAGTTTCTGAAGTTGGAAATAGGTTGCTGGAGCTAGATCTTTCTTATTTTTTAATATAAACATTCAATGCTATAAATTTCCCCCAAGCACTGTTTTAGCTACTTCAAACAAATTTTTATATGCTGTACTTTCATTTTTATTAGATCAATATTTTAAAAAATGTTATTGTGATAGCTTTTCAAGTTATTTGAAAGTATGTATTTAATTTCCAAATATTTGGTGATATGGTTTGGCTCTGTGTTCCCACTCAAATCTCATTTCAAATTGTAATCCCCACATGTCAAGGGAGGGACCTGGTGGGAGGTGATTGGATCATAGAGGCAGTTTTCTCCATGCTGTTCTGTGATAATGAGGTAGTTCTCATGAGATCTGGTTGTTTGATAAGTGTCTGGCATTTCCCCTGCACTCCTTCTCTCTCTCTGCTGCCACCTTGTGCAGACAGTGCCTGCTTGCCCTTTGCCTTCCGCCATGATTGAAAGTTTCCTGAGGCCTCCCCAGCTAGGCAGAACCATGAGTCAATTAAACCTCTTTTCTTTACTATTTACCCAGTCTCAGGTAGCATCTTTATAGCAATGTGAAAACAGACTAATGCATTTGGCTTCTAAGTATCTCTTGTTATTGATTTTAGCTTTAATTTTGTGATAGTCTAAGACCTAGAACATATTCTGAGTCATAAAATAAACTGTAACAATAAGTTCTAGCTTGGTGCATGTTCCATGTATGCTTGAGAAGAATGTATATTTTGCTATTTTTTGGTGGAGTGCCCGATAAATATAAATTAGGTTAAGGTACTTGATAGTTGAGGGTATCTATATCCTAACTGACTTCTGCTTACATATTCATATCGATTACTGAAAGAGAAATGTTGATGTCTCCAACTATAGCTGTGAGTTTTTATGTTTTTCCTTTTAGACATGTCCAGTTTTGTCTCACATATTTTGAAGCTCTGTTGATAAGTGCATAGAAGAAATATGTATTCTCAAAAAGATAATGTCAGAAGTTTATAATGATATTTTCAGTTCAACTGTAAAATTAGTTTTTATGCTAGTTATTTGATTTTATATTAATTAACCTTTTTCTCATGTTTCTGAAACACTTTAGGAGCATTAAAATGTATACTTTTCTATCAGTAAGAGAATTAGTTCATATATTTAAGGGCCATCTTAAATTATTTTTCTGCAAAATGTCTATTCATAAATTTGGTCCATTTTTCTCTTGGTCTTCCTCTTCTTAATTCTCATTCTTTATGTGTTAGAACTTTTAAGCCTAATTTCCTGTTATATACTTCTGTATACCTTTTCTCAAATTTTTACATTTTTCTTTGGCTTTGTCAATGCTTTTTAAGCTATAAATGTTTTGTAATGTAATCAAAGTCAATGTGTTATTTCTTCTGGGTTTTGAATCGTAGTTACAGAAATGTTTCCTCTTTCATTTTATGATGAAATTAATCTATTATTTTCTAGAAAGTTTATAGCCTTTTCAAAAAAATTACCTCCTTTAACTATTAGTGATTTGTTTACACATGGGTGACCATAAATGTGTTTTTTCCAAATGCTTATCCAGTTTTTAAATAACATTTATTAAAAAGCCTGTCCATTCTCTATTGAGATGCCATTTATGCCATGTATTAAGATTCCATATGCCCTTGTATATTTTTCAGAGCTTTAGCTTTTGTTCCATTAATCTGAATGGCCATTCCTAAGCCAATAACAACACTGATTTAATTGTAGAAATTATAATTTGGTAGGCCTGTTCCCCAGATTGCTCTTCTTTTTGGGGATTTCCCAGCTACATGTGGTCTTCAAGAATAGCACTGTCTTCACGTCGTGTAATTATAAAAAATAAAGTATGCATTGTATTATTGCATACGTTATAAAAAATAACATATGCATTGAATCCACTGAATTTATATATTTATTTAGGGAGCATTGGCATCTCTCCAATACTCCTTGGTCTCCCTGACCATACACATTTTTCTCTTCTATTTGTTCAAGTCAAGTTTTTATAATAGATAATTATTTCAAAATTTTTCTCATATAGATTTTGATTTTTTTAACTTTTAGGTTTAGGTGTACATGTGCAGGTTTGTTATACAAGTAAATTGTGTGTTGCAGGGGTTTGGTGGAAAGATTATTTTATCACCCAAGTAATAAGCATAGTACCTGATAGGTAGTTTCTTGATCCTCTCCCTACTCCCACCCTCTGCCCTCAAGTAGTCCCCAGTGTTTGTTGTTCCCTTCTTTGTGTATACATGTACTCAAAGTTTAGCTACCACTTAGAAGTGACAACATGTGTCATTTGATTTTCTGTTTCTGTGTTAGTTTGCTTATGATAATGGCCCCAAGCTCCACTCAAGATGCTGCAAAGGACACACGATCTCATTCTTTTTATGCCTGCATAGTATTCCATGGTGTATACATACCACATTTTCTTTATTCAGTCTATCATTAATGGGCATTTAGGTTGATTCCATGTCTTTGCTATTGTGAATAGTGCTGTGATGAACATATATGTGCATGTGTTTTTAGGGTAGAACAATTTATATTCCTTTGGGTATATAACCAATAATGGAATTTCTGGTGGAATGGTACGTCTATTTTACATTCTTTGATAAATTGCCAAACTGCTTTCCATGATGGCTGAATTAATTTACATTCTCACCAGCAGTGTATAAGCACTCCCTTTGTTCCACAAATTTACCAGAATCTGTTATTTTTTGATTTTTTAATAATAGCCATTCTGACTGGTGTGAGATGTTATCTCATTGTGATTTTGATTTGCATTTCTCTAATGATTCATGATGTTGAGCATTTTTTATATGCTTGTTGGCCATGTGTATGCCTTCTTTTGAATAGTGTCTGCTCATGTCATTTGCCCTTTTTTAGTGGCGTTGTTTTTTGCTTGCAAATTTGTTTAAGTTCCTTATAGATTCTGGGTATTAGACCTTTGTCAGATGCATAGTTTGCAAATATTTTCTCCCATTCTGTAGGTTGTTTGTTTACTCTGATGATAGTGTCTTTTGCTGTGGAGAGGTCTTTAGTTTCATTAGGTCTCATTTGTCAGTTTTTGTTTTTGTTGCAATTGCTTTTGGTGTCTTCATTATAAAATCTTTGCCAGGTCCTATGTCCAGAATGGTATTTCCTAGGTTATCTTCCAAGGTTTTTATAGTTTTTCATTTTACATTTAAGTGTTTAATCCATCTTGATTTGATTTTTGTATATGGTGCAAGGAAGGGGTCCATCTTCAGTCTCCTGCACATGGCTAGACAGCTAGCTATCTCAGCATCATTTATTACATAGGAAGTTCTTTCCCATTGCTTGTTTTTGTCAATTTTGTTGAATATCAGATGGTTGTATGTGTTTAATTTCTGTCTAGAGTTGTTTGTTTTTGTTTTTGATTAGGGGACATTAAAGATAACTCTAGCCTTACTAAATTAGTGTCCAATGGTAATTCTCTCACTTGCTCCTTCAAAATTGAGGCCTTCCCTGTTTAAAGGTTCTCAAAAGACCATACTATTACTCTGAGACCACTGTTTTATCCCCTGGAATCTTGAAGCCTCATTCAAACATTCTAATGACAAACTGCAATGCAGATTGTTTCCAGAGTAGTTTGGAACATACGGGAATCTTTCTTGAGCACATATGTTGGGAGTTGGGAGCTGGCTGAACTAATAAATTCAGGAGAAAAAAGATTGACATATAAACTTAACGAGGTGAGTTCAAGAAGTTGTAATTTGGCTTACAAAGCTCTGAGAATGTCAGCAGCCTGCTCTTCATTTAACTTCATGCACTCCTTTCCCACCTTGCAGTTTGCATCTCTCCTGGGCGTATATTATGTCATCAGAACATCCTGACATAAATCTTCCTTCATTTAAGTTCATAAGCAGTATTCAGGAAGACTGCCATTAGGAACCCTAACAGTGAAAGTTGAATCAAGTGGGGTGCAGAAGGGTGTGGAAGACAATCATGAACTGAAGTGGAGGCATTGTTCTGATGCTGTGAAAGGGGCTTTTAAGTATATTAATGATATTCCTGTGAAAGCTACCTTATCAATTCATTCAAAATAAAACAGCCATTATGCAAAAACTGTGACACAGAAGGAAAGAACATAATGATCCTTTTGTTACAAACATCTGGGCAAATAAGTCAACAATCAATCAGGGTTCCCTAAAAGAAATGTTAACTATTTTAATTAATGCATCTTTTAAAAATATTTCCGAATATTACAAAACTACTAAAATAATCTGAAAACACTTATTCTTCCTTTTTTCCCCTCTTCCTTATACTAATAAGCCTCCCTAGAGGTTAAATAACTGTCTCAGTTTAACTTCTAATTGATACTGAGACCCCAGTTGCTAAATAGTGGGACAGAAATAAATGGTCACTGAAAATTAATAACATGTGTGATTGATTTCTATTCTCTATGTTGGACAGTAACTGAAAATGATCTCTCCAAGTATTTTTGCATAATTTTTAAGCAGGTGAAGATTAATATCTCTATACTTTTAAATTATTACAATATTTGATCATGGCTTGGCTGTATTAATAATGTGTCAGGTCAAGTGAAAATAATACAGATTTGAGAGTCAGACCTGGGTTTGAATTCCAGATTTAATCTATTTTGGTTGTGATATCAGGCAAGCTATTTAACCATTCTGGGAAATAGAAAAAAATCGCATCTATCTTAAATACTACAGTTAAGATTAAATAAGATAATACATGTTGCAAATGGATAGTTTTATGCCCCAAAAATATTTAATAATAGATATGCAGATGAGTTAATTGTTTAGCACTCCATATTCATCCTACTTTTTCTTCTCTTCAATCTCTTTCTATTTAGAGAAGAATAGGTCTGTATAAGTCCATAAATACTTCAATGAATAGAGGGAGACTGGTGTCATCTCTGGCCTAATTGAGGTTTAAATACCCCCAAAATATGAATACCATTGCTCATTAGTTACTTTCCATGAAGACAAAAACTCAGATCATGTTTTTAGGTTCAAGTTTCACAAGGATGGAATACAGCTGGTAACCTCCAAATTGGATGGATGTTGATGCTGGAACAAATACTGAGAAGATCATTCATTCATTGAGTTGTCTTCATTCCATGCTCACACAGAAACTACCTGAATTTTCCATTGTTCAGCCCATCACCTAACCTCAAGCTCCTACATATGGGCTCGCTTTCTCTATATTGTGCATTTGACGGTGGGAGCGAGGAACCAAATTGAAAACATGCTAGTAATAGGCATTATAAAAAGCATTTTCCATGCATTTTATTACTGATTTCACAAACTTGCTCTATGAAATTGGTGCTAGTATTATCCTTCATATTATACATAACAAAACTGAGACATCTTATGACTATTTTTAAAAATCATATGAAAGATAAGCAGTATATTTGGGCGCCGGATTTTTGAATTCCAATGCATGAAATCACTTCATCATACTGTATGCTGTTGTTTTTAGGGGCTTATTCTGAAGCCCTTGGCACTGACCTAAGAACCACAAATGGGTATCTTAGGATGAAAAACAATGCCTCACTTCCTCCTTTAGCTTGGAATATTGTGATACAGCCTTAAGATAGAAAGCAGGTAGTCATTAGCCTCCCTTTTAACAACCTTTAAGAGCTCTGAAGATGGCTATTATGATAACCCCTTAGTTTTGTCCTTCACCTTCTCCTTCCTATTATTGGAAGGATTCTAAATACCATACTCCTACATCTAGCTGTATTTATACCTTATATATCCAGAGCAAGCCATTTGACCTGTTAGGACCTTGGTTTCCTTGGCTTAAAATGACATTAAACAATGTAATCACCCAGATACATTTCGGTTCTAAACAGATTTTTATTCTACAATGCAAAATAAAAGTCATTTTTATCTGTTCTCTTGGCCTCATTTTGAAACCTTTTCTTCACGATTAAGACACTCTAAAACCTTCAACAAGTCCATATATGATAACTAATAAATATTAGTATACAGACACTTATGTGTATATACACACATGTGTATATACATGTTTGTGAATATATTTAATAAACATATATTATTAATATATATCATTAATTATGTAATATAATTAGTAATTATGTAATAAATAACATTTAATGTGATATGTACCCAGGAATAAATACCAGTGCAAACACACTACAAATGAATATGTGAAAGAAATGCAACCTGTGTTTTATTGACCCAATCAAAACTCACATACCAAGAAAGGAAGATAAATACTGTGATAGTGGGAAAGTCTACATAGGATGGTGAAAATGATATATGAGATTACTTAAGTCATAGAGAGAGAAAAGGAAGTGTTTGAAAGTCTATTTAATTTCTATCTTTATATTCAAAATCTTGCAGGCTACCAAGTAAATCCTTCTGAGCCCAGTAATTCATATCTTTTTCTTTCTTTAATTTTTCAGGCAGAGGAGGATTTAAAATTGGGAGATAGCAAAATTTTGTGAGTTAGCATTCATTGAAAAATTGTCACATTCCTGGCTCTCTATTGTCCATCTTGCACAATTGTTTGATTTAAAACTCACAGTAACTACCTGTTGAGGAGACTATTAAGTATCTGTAATATAGGAATGAAATTGTTGGGATTCCAAAGGTTAAAGACTTAGCTATTCCTTCTATAACTACTAAGCAGCAGACTTAGAATTAGAAATTAATTGTATCTGGATCCAGAGACCAAGCTCTTTCTGTCTATCTGTAACAAAACAATAATCGTGATTTTGTGTTAGAAAAAATAGGTTATCACAGCTTTCTTTTCCAAAGTGGCACTGTATGAACCCTATGACCCAATGCTTCCTAGTTCTTGATCTACAGAATCACATGTAATTATATAGTATTTGGTAAATAAAAGAGAAAATTGAATACTGCTTTGAAATTGGTTGATACAATTTACCACTAGTGGATTTAATATAGAGAAAATATTAAAGAGCTGTATGTTGGTAAAAGTTGGTAATTCTTTTGAGTGGTGGTAGAAATTCTTAGTAACCGGAATAATAAATCTGATGTCCCTGGGACTTGCTAAGGTGGGCTTTTTGTTTGTTATTTTGTTTGGTTTGTTTTGGCCCTAAGACTTCTGGTCTTCCCTTCTGAATCTCCTAGGGAGGGCTTCTGAATAAAGAAAAGAGAATCATAGTTATTTATACTTTGGAAGCTACAGGAATACAGCACAATCAAAATGAGAAGGAAATGGAAACAGGAGCTTCCTAAAGAGCCTTATGTCCTCCAGGGATTACTTTGAAAAGAAAATGGATAAATTCTGATTATATGGGATTTCAGGCCATGAAAGCTGGGTTTAGTGAGAATAGAGTAAAGAAAGATAAACATTTAGTCATGTCTTCTTGTGTGCCAGGCACTGTGCCGATATCTTTAATCAATGTCCCAACTTTTTGAGGTGTCTTCATTATAGAAGTGAAGAAAACTGAAGTGTTAAGTGGTACAGTCAGTTTCTTAAGGTGAAGTAAAACTGAATGTTGTTATGTATGTCTTGATGATCTTTACAACCTTTGAAGATTAACTTTACAATGACCCCCCTGTTTTTTGCTTCTTCCTCATTCTCATTTTTTTCTTTCTTCTTTTTTCTAATTTATGATCACCATGTTTTCAAAATACTTTTTAAAGAGCTCTAATAATTTTGATCAGGAGAGCAGCATACAATTTCAATCACTACCTGTTTATTTTTCACCCTAGTGAATCACGACCTATGCCCTTGCCCAGAACCTCTTCTAACTCTACCTCCATAACTCTGACTTTTTGTCTCATAAACGTGCTTGTTAGAGTATAGAAGGTTGCCTTGACAAGGAACATGAACCAAATCACTAGACCGTCAAGTTTCTTTTCACATCATAATTACAGGTGCTTGCTGGAGAGTAATTAGCAAGATGGGTGCCATGTAATTTTCAGAACCATCTTCCAATCCTGATCTCTTTCCCGTAACAGCATTCTCTGACAGGTATGCCTATTTTTCAAGTTTAGAAATTGCAGCATCAGGTGACTTAAACTAGATTCAAGAATGAGGAGAATGCTACAGAAGGGAGCACGAGAACTGAAACGATGATTGTTATCACCCCACCTCTAAAATAATAGGCCCCAAGTAGTTTCTTCAGTGCCATTTGTATTGTGGATTAGAAACTCCCTTGTAACAAAATGACATGCTTGCTTCCTAGTTATTTAGAGAGGGCTGGAATTGGTGGCATTGCTGCCCCCCTACCCCCCGCCCCATGCATAGCCGACACTCTTAGTTACAGCAAATGTTCTAGAATCTGTCATTGTTTTAAAATACCAACCAGGAGATATGGTCATTTCCTCGTAGCAATGAATAATGCATTGAATCTTTCAGATAGTGAAATCACTAAAAATAGCAGGAAAGTTGAACGCCATGAGCCATAAAACAAAATCCTTACTATTTCTGAATACTGTTATTATTTAAAGATGACACCAGACAAACTAATTTCCTAAAGATTTTGCTTGTTTTATTTTACTTATTTCACAGCAAATTTCCAAGTAACTTCTGAAAGATTGAACAAATACCGAAGTGGTTCTTATGTTATTGCTCTAGTTCTTAAAATTTGAGCACAGATGAGACCTCACTTGCCTCTCATACCCTTACCTTGATGCCTGACACTCACATATTAAACCGGAGTATGAGGGATTGAAAAATAAATTTTAAAACCTTGGGAAGAAACCCACCTTTAAAATGAAAAAACCTTGGGTAATAGCTCTGATTTTCCATTTTAAAGGTGGGTACTCTCTTCTGTTAAAGAGAACACTCCTAATGTGTTAATGACAGTCTAGGTTTTCACCTTAACTAACTAGATATACTTGGGAAAATCAGTCGGCTTTTCTGATCTTTTGTTTTCCCATATGTAAAATAGAGATATTATCACCTGCTTATAAGAGTGTTGTACAGATAAGAAGAGATGAGTGAAAAACTTTATAAACCATAAAACTTACAATTTAAGTAGTAATGTCATGATTCAAAGAAGGCATGAAATCACCATAAAGGGACTTTGGACAAACCCCCCTTGGACACACACACCCCATTTTGAGTTAAGGTTTTTTTTTTTTTTTCCATGTTGTTTGATTCACACAATATATGAATAACTTACTTTAAAAGATTCAGAAGCATATGGAGAGAAATGAGAAAGTTTTCTCAGTGAACCTGTTTAAGATTTTTATTTTCCCAATGTAGTCACTGTTAATAGTTGGAAGTATCCTTTCCTCCTTCCTCTTTAACAGTTCAGTCAACCCGCACTTCTTACGCTTGAGGCAGACCTGGGGAAGTGTTGCGGTTTGACCTCTGTGTGACCCCATGTTTGTCATTTTTCCTGCTTGGAACATATCCACCTTTCAGATATGGAGAAACAGAAATCTCTTTCTGGATGAAAGTGATGTCAAACAGTGAGTCATCAATATCCCCTAAAAAAAGCTTGTTGTTTGAGCATTGTTTTTTTTTTTTAACCTAGTGAAAAGACAATTATTCCGTTATCCATGAATCATCACTTTTTAGGCTGTCATTAGTACATGTTTGAGAATGAAGCTGACAGAAGAATGGTGCCAAATCATTCATGTGGAGCTTGAAAATGCTGGATAATTTGATTGCTCTGCTGTTTTCAGTCATATGTGAAGCTAAAGTGATTGCTTGAAATCTGTTGAATATATAAATTTTTTATCAAGCTTTGTTGAGATAGTGTTTTTGAGTCTTTACATTTCTGATGTTGCCTTCGACATTTGAGGCACTGTGACCAAATATAGACACTAGTTTATTTGTGATTTCATATCAATTTGTGTCAGAACTCAATAGAAAACTGCCATTTATAAATGCTAAAAATTATTTATATTATTAATAAAGACAATGTAGTAATTTTATATATTTTATGTCATCACAATGGTGGCTATACAACAAAACTCATTTTCAGTTTCCAATTCAGTTAGGAAGTGGGAAATTTGCATCCATGATCTTCAAGTTTCATACTTTTTTACCCCTTAAAAAATAACTTTGAAAAACTTGGGATATTTCAAGTTGACCTATAAAACTTTTAATACAAAACTTAAATTGTTATAAAAGATGTAATTTGTAGTATTATAAATACTAAAATTTTAAAATAAAGCTCATATCACTGCTTAAAATGTCTTCAATAAATAGAGAAATTTGATATCCACATTTATTTATTTTAAGAAATAGCCAAGCTATTAATAGTCAAATATTTTACATAGTTTTTTAATCTTTTAAAACTCACATATATATTCCATATAACCTTGGAAAGATGAGGCACAAGGAGGTTAAATGACTTGCCTAAGGTCACATAGCACATATATGGCAACTCACATGAATCCAGACTGCTTGCCTCAGAGTCTGATATTTATATTATTAATAACCATTTGTTATTTACATTCTGAGCTTAAATGAAATTTTAAAAATGTGTACACCACCTATTAATAATTTGTTCCTTGTGTTGATACTGCTTCTTTTATCTATGAACATAAATATTTTAAACTGTTAATAGAAGAGCATGATATAGGGCCCAGTTGGTTCCATGCCTGGAAGATACATTATGAGTTTTTAGAAAGGAAAGAGAATATATTTTTCAATTGTTCAAAAAAATTGACAGACTTTGTGTTTAGTACCGTGTAATATTTCTGATGCAGAATAAAAGGAATAAAATCCACTTTCAGTGATCCAAATAAGGAAGAAAATGATTTTTTTGAATGCCATTCCTGTCAATCATTTTTATGTTCAAAAAAAGGGAGATTCACTGACTTGAGAAGGAGACCCAGCATGAAGCTCATGTTCCTGTGGATGGACCCTTTCGTTTGGGGTCTATTCTTCCTATGGGGGTATGGGGTTTCAAGGGTTTTTTGCTCTCGCTTTTGAAAAACTTTAAAGATTATGACCTCACCAGGAAAGGGCTCAAAAACTTGCAGGAGAATATCTGATTTTTATTTCACGTTATCCCGTGTGGAGAAATAAATTATGTTGAAAATACTTTGTGAATGAATTCTGCCTCTTGAATTTCTGAACCTATCATACTCTCCCTTAGGAAACCAATATATTTATTGGGGACCTGGCAGGAAGGGAAAAAAAAAAAACTTCCCTGAACTTTTACTAATAATGTCCACTAATTGATAGTGTCCATTAATAATAACCAATGTCCATTAATTACCAAAGGTGAGATGAAAAGAACACCGGCTACTGAAGTCTGACAGAGGACAGGAAACCTCTGGTGGGCATTCTGCTGTGTGTGTCACAGAAAGTTACAATCCCACTTCTGGTAATGCCCGTTTCCTTGGCTTGTCCTGGCTGGTTCACCATATTCCTTCCTTCTTTCTCACCCCATCTCCTTCCCTGTCTCCTATTTTATTATCTCATCTGTTTGTGATCCCCTTACCACATTATGTCCCTTCCTTTTTCCTTTTTTTCCCATTATTTATAACCCTAATAAGGACGCCTCCATCCCATGATTAAGTCCTGCTGTGCCTTGAGAGTAATCCAGATTATATAGGATGCCGAGCTTTTCTCTGGAAGAACTGACAACCCAGCTGTCAGCTACTCCCTACGTGGCCCTCACAACCCATCCCCACAGCGTGGAGAGTTAGAGGCATTTGTGAGGCACCAGAAGCGCTATCATTTACTGTAGAACAAACACTGTGCCACTCACTTCAGACATACAATCATATTAGACCTAGATTACATAAATCCTACACCATGCAGATGAAGAAACAGAAGCTTTGAGAGCTGTTCAAATCCATGGAACAGGGGCGGCCTGGGTCTACCTGCTCCAAGTCTGTGCAAAACTCTCCCTCTCCCCCTCACTGCCTCTGAGAATATGGTTAACCTTAAATTCTAATGCAATTGGATTACATACCTCAAGTTGGGATTTTGTGAAGAGAATATTTGCAGAAAACTACTTAAGTCAGGTTTTCTCACATCTGAATTGCGGGAGGACTGCAGTCTTCAATAGAGTAGTTTCCATTGTACCATTGCTTTCTTCTGGTTTCAGATAAATTCCTTTTACTAAGAGGTTGAAGGCACCAACTGCAGCTTTCTCTTTGTAGCCATGCAACTGTTCAAAACAACTGTTTAAAAGAGTTAAAATAAACCTTCCTTTAAATGGGAGATTTTTTTTTTCAATTTGCCATGCTACTATGCTAAACTACAACAAGTCACAGATTAAGGACATGCACACCTGTAAAGTGAGATGTCATAGAAATAACAACCATTCAGAGCTGGCAGGTTTCTCTCAGCTGCTTTGGAAAGGTAAAACCACCTTTCATTTCTCCCATATATGACCAGGTGTCTTTTACTATGGCATAAGAGCTATTATTCATATATTTAGATTTTACTTTCATTTATTCATTTCATCCTGGCAACAAACATCGAGAAAAGAGCTATAGGAAAATGTTTAAATGACTGATATTGCATTTCCTATCCAAAGCACAAATCACATTATCTCCAAAGGTATTTAAATCATTTTCTGCCTCAAACACAGATAGTAAATTAAAATGTCAAAAATACTTTTTAGCTTAAACATTTGTTTTGAAGATTAAAGTTATAACCTGGCATTAATGTTAATGAAAGTCACAAATTTTGTTCTTTTGTAGATTTCAGCAGTCTAGGTCCGCAGAAACAGGAAAGAAAAAGCAGTTTTGGAATCTTCATCTAGAATATTTTTTAATGATAATGATATTAGTGGATCTTGAATAGAATAATATCATCAGAAGCAAGATCTGGTACTGTACAAAATCACAGGTTCTGAATTCAAGGTCTGCATTTGTTACTTGCTATGTGGGTCTGGGCAAAGTCAATAACCTTAGTTTTCTCATCTATATGATGGGGGTCATAGTGATACCTAATATAATGATTTCAGGTATTAAATGTGACTATGCCTATAAAAATCCTTAGCATTATATCTGACATGAAATGTAGTAAGGGCTCAAACCAAGGGTGAGTTTGGTTTGTATTATAATTATTACATACCAGAAGGTTGACTAGGGTGAGAAAGACTTGAAAAGGTGCCAGAGTGGTCATAGTCAAATAAGTTTGCAAAATACACATGAGTACATTGAATGCTTTGAAAAGTACTGCACTAAAGATTGTTCCTAAGCTTTATGTAACTCAGTATTTTTCAATGTTATATGACCAAGGATGGCTTCCCCTACACCACTCTCAAAACTTTGATGTGAATGTCCCACAGAAATTAGAACTGTGATAGGTACTCCAACAACAAGCCCTCCCTTCCGTGGTGGTGATTTATATTTAGGCATTTGTTGGTTTTTGGTAATGATGTTATATTTTTAAATAAGTCTTTTTTTATAATAAAGTAATTCATGCTTACTACTGAAGTTTTGGAAAATTGAGAGGTGTAAAATATAACAATTAATTGTACTTAGGCTTATCTTCTAAAGAAAACCATTGTTAACATAAGATGGGTCACTTTCCATATTTCTTTCACCATTTAATATTTTTTGACTTAATTTTTTTTTTTGAGACACAGTGTCACTCTGTCACCCAGGCTGGAGTGCAGTGGTGCAATCTCCGCCTCCCGGGCTCAAGTGATTCTCCCACCTCAGCCTCCTGAGCTGGGATTACAGGCACAGGCCACCATGCCCGGCTAATTTTTTGTATTTTTGGTAGAGATGGGGTTTTGCCGTGTTGCCCGGGCTGGTCTTGAACTCCTGAGCCCAAGAGTCTACTCACCTCAGCCTCCCAAGTGCTGGGATTACAGGCATGAGCCACCGCGCCTGGCCTTAAAAACTTTTATCTTTAATTTTTATGCATACATATTAGGTGTACATATTTATGGGGTACATGAGATATTTTGATACAAGCATACAATGTGTGATGATCAAATCAAGTAATTGAGATTTTCATCACCTCAAACATTTACTTATCATTTTTTTGTGGTAGGGACATTCCAATTCCACTTCTCTAGTTATTTTGAAATATACAATAAATTATTGTTAGTTATAGTCACTCAATTGTGCTAACAAACACTAGATCATATTCCTTCTAGCTAACTGTATTTTTGTACCCACGATGTAACCCTTCTTTATTCACCCCTCTCCACTACCCTTCACAGACTCTGATAACCATCATTATACTATCTCCTTGAGTTAATTTTTTTTTTTTAGGTCCCACATGTGAGTGAGAACATGCAATAGTTATCTTTCTGTGCCTGGCCTATTTCACTTAATATAATGAACAGTTCCATCTGTCTTGCTGCAAATGAAAGTTCCTCAAAAAATTAAGAGAAGAACTACCATATGATCCAGCAATTTCACTACTGGGTATATATCCAAAAAAAAAAGAAAATCAATATATCAAAAAGGCATCTGCACTCTTATGTTTACTGCTGCACTATTCACAATAGTTAAAATATGTAATCAATCTAAATACCCATCAATGGATGAATGGATTTTAAAAAGTACTATATATACACAATGGGACTTTTTGTGTGTGTGTGAGACAGAGTCTCACTATGTCGCCCAGGCTGGTGTGCAATGGCATGATCTAGGCTCACTGCAACCTCTGTCTCCTGGGTTCATATGATTCTCCTGCCTCAGCCTCTCCAGTAGCTGGGATTACAGGCGTCCACCACCACGCCCAGCTAATTTTTGTATTTTTAGTAGAGACAGGGTTTCACCATTGTGGCCAGGCAGGTCTCAAACTCCTGACCTCAAGTGATCTGCCTTCCTCGGCCTCCCAAAGTGCTGGGATTACAGGCGTGAGCCACCGCACCTGGCCTATGCACATCATTTTTGCATATCTTTCACAAAATAGAGTCATCAAAAAATTGCCCTTAAGTTTTTAATGTATTTTAATTGAGTTTATCAAATCATTGCAGTATATTTTAGCTCTGGGGATAGGCCCAGCTTGCCTTTAGGCTCTCAGGTCTGTTTAATTTTTTAAAAATTGCACAGTAAATTGTATTCCAGCAAACTCTTTCCAAATGCCCTCTCTTCTCTGAATTCCCACACATTAGTGCCACTAGGAGTCTTTCCTCCACTACTGCCATAGCAACTTAAAGCAGTTTCTCCCTGCTTTAAGCTCACTCCTAGCAGAGCTTCCAAATCAACACTCCTGAAACCTTACTCTGATCATTTCACTCTCTCAATCAGTAGCCTGAATACAGTTTTTTCAAAGCATACTTCTTTCTCCTTCCTTTTGGCCAACTCCAGTTCCATTCAAATCCAAATCCTCAGCTCCCCTTTCATGACCTTCACTTTGCCACCTTATTCCTAGATTTAGTCTGTCTAGTTGGTCTAGAAAGCCCTATAATATCTACATAATAATAGCTATCATATATTGTGTATTGACTACCTGCTTTGTTCCAGGAATTGAATAAGGTTTCCAAATGTTATCACATTGACTTTATCACATATGATAGCCTCTATTTCACATGTGAAACAACTGTGGCTCATTTAAATGACTTGTCTAATTCTTAAAACTTACTTAAATTTATAGCTATTAGGCTCCAGAGTTCTTGTTCTATCAATTTTAGTACATTTCACGGTCCAGATATTCCTTGTGCTTCTACCTCGGTTCTCACCAAATTCATGAAATCTTTTCCAATTTAAGTTTAGGCCTACCAAATGACAAGGACTTTGCTGAACACCTGGTATATAAAAAAAAAAAAAACATGATCTTTGCTCTCAAAAAACATACAATTTAGTTATGAAAACTCAAAATAAATATGTAAACATTTTAACTAGTGCTATGAAGACAAGCACAGAATACGATGAGACAATAAAGAAAGGTCATAATGAGTGAGGGGATTGGTTCTGATGTGGCTTTGCCAAAGAAGGCAAATGTCAGCTAAGACATCAGGATGAACAGAAATTAGCCAAGTAAAGAATGGGAGTGTGGAAGAACAATATCCTAAGCATAAGGAAAAGCGTATGCATCGATTTTGAAATGTAGAAAGACTGTGTTTTCCAAGAACCAAAACAAGATCATTCAAGGACGTGGTATAAAACTGTGCAGTTGTCTATGGGAATGGTATCCAGTAGGGTTTTGCAGTGGAGCCCTGAGGTCAAAATACCTTGAGTGAACCAATAGACAGGCATCAATGTAGAAAGGAAGGCAGGGTCAGATCACTCAGCAGTCATGAGTTCATATCTCCTTGTGCAAATGAAAGTATCCCATAGGATGTAAATCAGTAATTCCCATGCTTCAATTTTGAATGTTTATTTATTCTTCCAGAAAATTAACAGTGTGTGTTGACATATCTATGCCTATTTTATCTTTAATATATTTTTAACTCTGCAGTGCCTTATATAATTCTTTGAAAACATCAGTTGTTTAATGTGTATTTTCTGAGACATAGAATAAATTATTTTCTTTATTTTCTGAATCATGAATGTAGTGTCATCATAATCAGACTACTTTCTTGTATAATGACACCAACTTCAGCATAGTATGCATAAAATTCTATACCTTTTTTAAATGGTATTTTTTAAAAAAAATTGTCTCTAATCGAACAAAATAACTGGTTAAACTATCAAAAAAATTGCCTTTAATCAACTTTGGACCTTCCCAAATGGTTGAGCTCTTAACATTGCTGCCAGCTAAAAATGACCGTGAACTACAGACATTTGGTGCAGTGACTGCTTTAGGTTTAAAAGAACTGTCAAGCTTTTCATTCTAAGGCTATAGGTTACAGATATTTCAGAAGTGAAGTATGGTATTCCCTTTGAATAAATTTGTCACAATGCTAATCCCATGTGCAAAAGGACTTACCTCTAAGAGGTTGCATATTAGAGCCCTTGACCTTTCTAAGAAGAATCAACGAAGCTGAGTTTGTAGCAAGTTAGTATTTGTAGAGCATGTTGGGAGATTGCCCTTCCCCAGGTGGAAATCTACTGGGTGGGCTGCTGCAAAGTTCCTAGACTGGGGAGAAATATTCATTTATATTTCATAAGTCAGTGTTAATCAGTCAGCAGTAGTTCTATTGAGAAAGATTTGTAGACAACATCTGGACTAGGGAAGAGATGCCACAACTTATTAATGGTATCTATTATATGTTCAGAAAGAGGAGTTGCCCAGTAGCTATTGGGCATATAGTTATTATTTATTTCAAAGTCCATTTAAAATAGCCAGGGTCTTGAGGAGGTCTTTTTGCACGGGAGAATCTAATCAAACACAAAACAAAACGGGATATAAACCAAGATTCTTAAAGAATGGCAAAAAATACCATAAAAAAACCTATAAAACTAAAATTAATATTCAAAGAGTGCTATAAAATTGATGATAAAATGGCCTCAGTGTAAGTTTGGATAATGAGCACAGGCAGATATAGAATTCTTTTAATAGTCCTTTTTATTCATCCCACTTAGTGAATTGTTCTTTAAATTTTTGATCATTGTTACCTTGGTTCTCTTGGATTTTTCACATGGAGAATCTGTGGGTAATTATAACAAATTCCACTGCAACTTTCAAATACCTAAATATCTTTTTAAAAATTGTATTGCATTGGCAGGAATTTCTAAAACAATATAAATAATGCTTGAGAGAGTGTACATTCTTTTCTGTTCTGACCTTTAATGAAAATTCCTTTAATATTAGGGTTATTTTTAAATCAGAATAAAAGTTAAATTATATAAATAACTTTTTCTGGCCGGGCGCAGTGGCTCACGCCTGTAATCCCAGCACTTTGGGAGGCCGAGGCGGGGAGATCACGAGGTCAACAGATAGAGACCATCCTGGCTAACACGGTGAAACCCCGTCTCTATTAAAAATACAAAGAAATAAAATAAATTAGCCAGGCGTGGTGGCAGGCGCCTGTAGTCCCAGCTACTCCGGAGGCTGAGGCAGGAGAATGGCGTGAACCCGGGAGGTGGAGCTTGCAGTGAGCCGAGATCGCGCCACTGCACTCCAGCCTGGGCGACGGAGCGAGACTCCCTCTCAAAAAAATAAATAAATAAATAAATAAAATAAAATAAATAACTTTTTCTGACACTGATTAGTAGAATTTATATATATTTTTTCTCCTTTTACTTATTAAGGTAATATATATCCTGCTATTGATAACATAAACATACTGGTCATGGCATATTTTTCATGCTGCTATAATTGATATACTAATATTTTATTTAAGACGTTTGTTGTTTCAACATTTAAAAATGAGAATGGTCTAAATATTTTTTCTTTAGGGATGCATATTGGTAAAGTACTATTGCATCAATACTTATTTTAAAAAATTTTGTACTCTGTTACAATGAGTTCAGGAAGTAACTTAAGGTAATGGTTAAGAATCTAGGCTCTTACATATGACAGATGTGGGTTAGAAATTCAGTTACACTATTTACTGTCTCATCTTGGTTGTGTAACTTAACAAACATATTTCCCATCTGTAGGAAAAAAAATAACAACAGTACCTCCCTCATAAAATCATATTAAATATGATAGCATGCACTATCATATTTAATGTGAGCACACACTATCATATCACTACTTGTGGCAAGTAATAGGCATTCAATAGGTGTGTAAACACACACACACAGACACTCAAAGAAACAAAAAAATTAAGAATGTTTTATATTTTAAAGGCTTAATAAAATTTGCCAGTAAAGCAGTAGAGCCTAACGCCTCTTGAATCCTTAATTCTTTGAAAACTTTTTCCTCTTTCTTCCACGTGTGTTTGCTTTCAAGGCTCTCTATCTCTTTTGACTTTCTTGATATTTAATTTGTATTAGCCCAGATATCAACTATTTCAACAAAACTGTTTAAATGTATCAGTTTACTATACATAGCTTTTAAAGAATAATTAGCTTCTTAATCCCCTCTGAACAAATGGCTCTATCTCATTTCTCTCATAATAATTTGTATTTCTTCAACATTGTCAGAACTTTGTTTATTAGTGTTTCCCAAAAGTAGCTTAGTTAATCACTTTTTAAAAAAATATTTTTAGTTTTCTAATTTAATGATTTCAATCTGTATTGACTTATTTCCCATCCTTTGGTTTTTATTTTCTGGAACACATAGTGTCTGCCTGGCTGAGGATGTGTGGTGGCAGGGAGGCACTGGAGAGCGGACCATGGAAACCTCATCTCTAGCAGATGTTTGCAAAAGGCTGGCTTCCACTTCCATCACTAGTACTGACTCTGGGTCTCTGGGTAAGGGATCATCTGGAAGAGCACAGAGCATCCTCCTGACTCTGACATGTGGTCTCTTGTCAAGTATATTCACCTAAAGAGTGTGAGGTTTAAAATCAGACACTTAGATTTGAGTCCAGGTTCTGCCACTTATTATCGTAGTAATAAATCCCTTAACTTTTCCAAATCTCATTTTCTTCATCTTTGAAAAGGCTATTATAATAGAGTCTTTCTCATGGGATTATGGTAAGGATTAAATGAGATAATTCAGGGCCTGTGTTTATCTCATTGTCATATCCCTAGGATATACACTGATGCATGCATGTGTGTGTGTGTGTGCTTGCATATGTGTATGTATTTACATATAAAATATTTCTTAAATTAATAATTCAAGAATATTTATTGAATAAGACTTGGGAATTTCCTCCCAGCCTTAAAACTCTACAAGTTACTGGGACCCAATCTTGTGAAGAGATTGAAGAGCTCACTGAACCTCTGCAGCTATTACGTGATAAAAATGATTGAAGCCACTTGCCAACATAAAAGTGCCTTGTGCATGGTTATTAATAATACTGAGCAGTGCCCATTATAGAAAACCTGCAGCTTTTATGCTTCCATAATTTTAGTCATGCTATCGTCCTCTCAAAAAGAAGAATCTCCCCCAACACAAATTCTACCAGCTCTCTATTTTCCAATAAAGAGAACCTTGCAAATGATGAAAACAATGGCAGGTCCTTTTCACCTAGACCCACTCAGAAGTTAGGAAGGGATGTGGATGAGGAACATTTACCTTGCCCGACACAAATCACCACATGCTTGGCTGTTTCCAAGCTGATGGCAAAACCTTCCATTAACAGAAAGGGGAAGGGATGCTCCTCCTTCAGCAAAGAGCCACTTCTGAAAAGGCCCTCTTTTATAAAACAAAATAGCATGAAAAATATTTAGAGGAAATAACCAAAATGGACTTCCAAAACCAAGCTGAATATTCTTTTACATGACATTTACAACCATGACTTGTTTCAGAGATTACTCACACAAAATCTTTAACATTCCAGAAGCCTATCCTTTCCATTTAGATGAGACCTTTTATAATGACTCTACTTCCTGTTCAAAGGGCAGAAAATTCTTGTTTAACATTCTGGATTGCTGTGTGTAAACATTTGAAATTAGAACGTAATTTGTTGGGTTCATAGCAAATATATAACATTTATAGTGTACATAAAGCACAAGTCATCCTCTATAAACTGCCTAAAATGGTGATAGAAAAGTTACTGTAATAAACATTTTAGTGATGTTTAGTGCACTGAGAGATTGCCTGTGAGAAAATGATACGTAATATTAAGAAAAAACACTTGAATACAATGATCCAGAAAGTAGAAAAAAATGCATGAGGAAAGCCGGGTCAAGAGTTGGTGGTGACAGCTGATTTTTTCCACTGTGGGATTCATAGGTCAGAGAACCCAAACCTGAGGGAATGAAGTCACTCCAAAGAGAAGACTTTGACTCATCACTTCATCACTCATCCCAGGTGGTGAATGTTAAGATTGCTTTGCTCACCTACCTAGGTGTGCCAGAAAGCAGTGTGGCCTTGTCATTCTACCTCTGAGGTCTCTGTCCTGCCAGATAAAAACTACAAGAAAAAATAATTGGAGTTTGATTTTGAAAAGGAGGGTGGGGAGGGAAAAATAACTAACTTTTAAGAAGAACAGCTTCTGTTTTTCCTCGTGGTCACTAAATTGTCTTTGGGCTTAACTGTTTTGGCCAAAGACTTTAATTGAATTTTTTGAAATAGGACTCCAGTAAACTAATGCTTCCTCCTTTGATGGGGCCACTATTATAGTTTGATTCCACTGTATTAAAGTTTTCATTCTTTAAAAAAGTATCAGCCATTTACATAATAGTGTGAAAATGGGCGGACAGTGAGGTTTTACATGTTATGCATCTTTACCCAAGATTATATTTCAAATAGGCTGCTAACATGTTAAATACGGAACTTTCTTCTAGATGGGCCTCTTATCCCTTCTTGCATGTTTTCTGAGAATTTTCTGAGTTCAATATTCAAGTATCAGTCAAAAGGCTCCAGGACTTAATAGTGAAAGCATGTTCCATTCCACATTTCATATCCAGCAATAGCATGCTTCCACTGCCTCGAATTATTTCTCTCTCAGTCAATGTACATGTAAGATTAATATAATTTAAATATTTGGCGCTATAGATGTTGCATTTGGAAGATGAGAAACAGGAAGCTCCTGCAGGCAAATATCTTTGAGATGAAAAGCCGCAATAGAAAGTTGGGTTGCATCAACTTTCAGATAAAATTCCCTTCTCCCAATGTAATGCAGACTATGAAGGATTTTCTTATTTTCAGAGATAAATAATAAAATAAAATTGAGTTGGGAAGAGCATTTCCTTTTCTTGTTATAAGCTTGTTCAGAATTATTATTAAAAGATAAACAGGGATCCTTCATGTGCTTGCTTTTACAGTGTTGAGGAAACTATACTATACATGAAATCTCCTGTGGTTTTGTCAGCCAGATTTGTCTTTATTTACCTTACTCAAGGACAATAAAAGTTATTGGTAACAGCACCCATGTGCAAATTTCACTTGTGGAACTACGTGATGAAGCCAGAAAGGAATCAGGGTTTTAAGAAGCACAATAAATACCACAGACAACATAGAGACCTGATGCCCCCTATTGTTAAAAATGTGTAAATCTAGAAATATATTCGATTAGACTTTGGACATCAAGTACTATCATTTTACTTTTGACTGGTGCCGTTACCTATTCAGAGACCTTCTTGGTCTTATTTTTACTAACATACCAGATGGACTGGTCCATTGCATCCCTTCATTATTATTGTAGCCAAGTGCATATTGTCATGTCAGGCATGAGGAAGGGACTGATGAGGAGGGCTGTGGCATACACAAAGCTACTGTGGAGAGCCCTGCTAATTGCCTTGTGGTCCAACCTCAGCAACAATGTGATTACCTGGAAGCAGTCCAGATGGCATCAGCCTCTACTCTAGGCATGTCAGCCCACAAAGGAGGGCACTGCCACCTGCTCGAGAAAGAGAGGTGAGCCCATTAATTCTGATTTACAAAGATGACACTGATTGAAGAGAGTTGGGCATGTGGTACCCCATAGCCCATTTCTAGAAGCAGGCCACTGAGACCTCTTCATTCTTTCCATTCTCTGTCCTCTGGCCTTGCCTGCAATGAAATTACTTGCAGCCTTTAAACTCTGTTTGCTCTCTGGTTTTATTGCTGGCAGAAAGCTGTACAGTTTATCAACATTATCTCATATTGGCAGATTCCAGACAGTGGAATGGTAGTTGTTGGGGCCATTAAGAGATGGCTCCACAGTCTGCCTGATGCAGAATTTATAGAGTCTTACTGTGTAAAGTCCTAGAAAATATAGATTGTCTCATTAGATGAAATGACAGCCTAGCACCTTAGAGATAGGGCAATTCCAAGTACTCGCAGGCCTCAGGTAAAACTGGGCTTCCGAGGCTTGTTAAAAATGATGCTGATAAACTTTTAAGATTTTTACAGGATACATCTTTCTGTGCTCATGACTTCAAGGGAAAATAGGCTCTCTTCATTCTAGAAAGCTCCTGCAAATCCTCCTTTGAGGAAATTCATATTCCTATCTGTCTAGGGAAAGTTGATAACTTTGCTCTTTGTTCTTTCCTGTATTTCCACTGTGTGTGTGTGTGTGTGTGTGTGTGTCTTTGGCCGAGTTGCTCTGAAGTGAAGGCTGAGACATGGTTTATTGAAGATGATTCTCCTTGGAGAAGGGCAGCAAGGGAAACAGGAGGGGCTGAGCAAGCCTGTGGTCTCAGGTGGGGTCTAACCTCAGCCAGACACCATGGGGAGCTCTGAAGCATGCATTGCTCCACAGAGTTGATCTCACTGTTAGTGAGGGAATTATCCTTTTGCCCTCTGTCAGTCAGGTATAATCCTCCATGGAGAGGAGGGATGGAAAGGGGTTGCTGTGACCTCTAGGTCAGGAGGATTTAGCTTGGTCTAGGAGAGTGGTTCTCAAGAAGTGACCCATAGACTAGCAGAATCAATAGCACCTAGGAATTTGTTATAAATGCCAATTCTCAGAAATCTCGCCAGACGTACTGAATGAGAAACTCTGAGAATGGGGTCCAGATCTACGAGGGTTAACAAGCCCTCCCGGTGATTCTGATTCATTATAAAATTTGAGAACCACTAGTTGAGGTCAATTCCTTGGAGAAGGGGGTGTCTCTGAGCATGTAGCAGTCATCACTCACGGCAGCTGCAGGATGGTTGCACAACCCTGATGAAAGGGGTCATTTGTATTTATTTATTTTTTATTCTTTAACTTTTATTTTACATTCAGGGGGTACATGTGCAGGTTTGTCACATGGGTAAATTGCATGTTGCTGGGGTTTGGTGTACAAAAGATTTTGTCAACCAGATTGTGAGCATAATATTTGATAGGTAGTTTTACTATCATCACCCTCCTCCCACTCTCTGCCCGCAGGTAGACTCCAGTGTCTATTTTTTCCCTTCTTTGAGTCCATGTGTATTCAACATTTAGCTCTCACTTTGCAGTGTTGAATAGGGACATCTCTTTGTTGAACAGGGAGTCCTTTCCCCATTGTTAGTTATGGTTGACTTTGTTGAAGATTAGATGGTTGAAGGTGTGTGACTTTATTTTGGGGTTCTCTATTATGCTCCATTGGTCTATGTGTCTGTTTTTGTACCAGTACCATGCTGTTTCGGTTACCTTACAGCATAGTTTGAAGCCAGGTAGTATGATGTCTCCAGATTTGTTCTTTTTGCTTAGGATTGCTTGGGCTATTCAGGTTTTTGTTTTTGTTTTTGTTTTTGTTTTTTTGGTTCCATATGAATTTTAGATTAGTTTTTTTCCTGGTTCTGTGAAGAATGACATTTGTAATTTGATAGGAATAGCATCGAATCTGTAGATTGCTTTGGGCAGTATTGCCATTTTAATTATATTATTTCTTCCCATCTATGAGCTTGGAAATTTTTTTCATTTGTTTGTTTCATCTCTGAGTTCTTTAAGTAGTGTTTTGGAATTCTTGTAGCAGTCATTCGCATCCCTGGTTAGCTGTATTTCTAGGTATTTTATTCTCTTAGTGGCTATTGTGAATGGAATTGCATTCTTGATTTGTTTCTCAAGTTGGACATTATTGACATATAGAGATACAATTCATTTTTATACATTGATTTTTGTGTCCTGAAACTTTACTGAAGTTGCTTATCAGTTCAAGGAGCCTTTGGGCAGAGACTATAGGATTTTCTATGTATAGAATCATATAATCTGCAAAGAGAGATAGTTTGAGTTACTTTCTTCCTATTTAGATGTCTTTTATTTCTTTCTCTTACCTGATTGCTCTGGCTAGGACTTTCAGTACTATGTTAAATAGGAGTGGTGAGAGTGGGCATTCTTACTTTGTTCCAGATTTCAGGAAGAATGCTTCCAGCTTTTGCCCACTCAGTATATTGCTGGCTGAGGGTTTGCCATAGATGACCCTTATTATTTTAAGGTGTGTTTTTTTGATGGCTAGTTTTTTCAGGGTTTTAACATAAAAGTGATATAGTTTGGATGTTTTGTCCCCTTCAAATCTCATTTTAAAATGCAATCCCCAGTGTTGGAGGGGATTGGATCATGGGGGTGGATTGCTCATGGTTTAGCACCATCCCCCTTGGTACTGTCCTGGTGATAGTGAGTGAGTTCTCATAAGATATGGTCATTTAAAAGTGTGTAGCACCTCCCCATTTGCTCTATTGCTCCTGCTCTGACCATGTGTTATACCTGCTCCAACTTCGCATTCTGCCATGATTGTTAAGTTTCCTGAGGCTTCCCCACAGGCCAAGTAGAAGCCAGCATCATGTTTTCTCTACAGCATGCAGAACTGTGAGCCAATTAAACCTCCTTTTTCTTTTTTACAAGTTACCCAGTCTCAGATATTTGCTATAGCAAAGAAAGAATGAAATAATATAGAAGGGATATTGGATTTTATTAAAAAGCTTTTCTGCATCTATCGAGGTGATCATGTAGCTTTTGTTTTTAGTTCTGTTTATGTGATGAGTCACATTTAATGATTTGCATATGGAGAACCAAACTTGCACTCCAGGAATAAAGCCTACTTGATCATAGTTGATTAGCTCTTTGATGGGCTGCTGGTTTTGATTCACCAGTACTTATTGAGGATATTTGTGTCTATGTTCATTAGGAATATGGGCCTGAAGTTTCCCTTTTTTGTTGTCTGTCTGCTAGGTTTTGGTATCAGAATGATGTTGGCCGTAAAGAATGAGTTAGGGAGAAGCCCCTTCTCCTTGATTTTTTGGAATAGTTTTAGGAGGATTGGTACCAGCTCTTCTTTATACATGTGGTAAAATTCAGCTGTGAATCCAGCTGGTCCAGGACATTGTTTGGTCAGTAGGTTTTTTCTTTTTATTACTGATTCAATTTTGGAACGCATCATTAGTCTATTCAGGATTTAAATTTCCTACTAGATCAATCTTAGGAGGTTGTATGTGTCCACGAATTTAGCCATTTCACCTAGGTTTTCTACTTTTCTAGTTTGCGTGCATAGAGATGTTCATAATAGTCTCTGGGGGTTTTTTGTATTTCTTTGGGGTTATTAGTAATGTCACCTTTGTCATTTCTGATTGTGTTTATTTGGATCTTCTTTCTTTTTTTCTTTATTAATCTAGCTAGTAATCTCTCAATGTTATTCTTTCAAAAAAAACTTTTGGTTTCGTTGATCTTTTGCATGGATTTTCATGTCTCAGTTTTGTTCAGTATAGCTCTGATTTTGGTTATTTTTTTCTTCTGCTAGCTTTGGAGCTGGCTGGCTCTTGTTTTTCTAGTTCCTCTATATATAATGTTAGATTATTAATTTAAAAATCATTCAATCTTCTTGATGTAGGCATTTAGCACTATAAACTTCCCTCTTAACACGGCTTTAGCTATGTCTCAGAGATTCTGGTATGTTGTACCTTTGTTTTCATCAGTTTCAAAGAATGTTTTTTACTTCTGCCTTAATTTCATTCTTTACCCTAAAGTCATTCAGGAGCACATTGTTTAATTTCCTTGTAATTGTAT
The DNA here is from genome assembly GCF_029281585.2 of Gorilla gorilla gorilla. Classification (NCBI taxonomy): domain Eukaryota; kingdom Metazoa; phylum Chordata; class Mammalia; order Primates; family Hominidae; genus Gorilla; species Gorilla gorilla. The sequence continues at coordinate 45,836,167 of NC_086017.1, forward strand.
GGTTTTGAGAGCTCTTCTCAGTGTTGATTTCTATTTTTATTGCATTGTCATTCAAGAATGTGGTAGGTATGATTGTGTGTTTTTTAAAAATTCATTCATAATTGCTTTATGGCCTCGTGTGTGGTCAATCCTAAGAGTATGTGCCATGTGCAGATGAGAAGAATGTATATTATCTTGTTAGGCATGGTATTCTATAGATATCTGTTAGTCTGTTTTGCCAAGTGTCAAGTTAAGTTCTAGAATATCTTTGTTGGTTTTCTGCCTATATTCTGCTAATATGTCTGTTATTAGACTAATATTATTAAACTAATTATTATTATTATTAGACTAATAATGTCTAAGATGGTCAATAGGATGCCAAAGTCTCCCACTATTATTTTGTGGCTGTCTAAGCCTCTTCTTCGGTCTCTAAGAACCTGTTTTATGAATCTGAGTGCTTCAGTTTGGGTGCATATATGTTTAGAATAGTGAAGTGTTCTTGTTGAATTGAACCTTTTATCACTATGTAATGCCATTTTTTGTCCTTCTTCATTGTTGTTAAAGTCTGTTTTGTCTGAAGTAAAAATAGCAATCTCTGCTCTGTTTTGTTTTTCATTTGCTTGATAGACCTTTCTCCATCCCTTTACTTTGAGCTTGTGGATACCATTTCAGGTGAGATGGGTTTCTTGAAGACAGCATACAGTTGAATCTTGCTTCTATATCCAACTTGCCACTCTATGTCTTCTAATTGGGATACTTAGCCAGTTTACATTCAAGGTTAATATTGATATGTGAGGATTTGATCCTGTTATTGTTTTTTTAGCTAGTTCTTATACAGACTTGATTGTATAGTTGCTTTATAGTGTCAGTGGGCTATGTGCTTAAGTGTGTTTTTTGTTGTGGCCACTAATGATCTCTCATTTCTATGTTTAGCGCTCTCTTGATGACCTCTTATGAGGCAGGTCTAGTGGTAATAAATTCAATTAGCATTTACTTGTCTGAAAATGATTTTATTTCTGTTTTTCTTATGAAGCTTATTTTGGCTGAATATAAAATTCTTCATTCACATTTTTTTCTTTAAGGATGCCGAATATAGGCTCCCAATATCTTCTGGCTTGTAAAGTTTCTACTTAAAGGTCTGCTGTTAGCCTGATGGGGTTTCCTTTGTATGTGACCTGCCCCTTCTTTCTAGCTGCCTTTAAGATTTTTTCTTTTGTGTTGACCTTGAAAAAACTGATGACTATGTGTCTTGGGGCTAGTCATCTTGAATAGTATCTTACAGGGGTTCTCTAAATTCCCTGAATTTGCATGTTGACCTGTCTAGTGAAGTTGTGGAAATTTTCATGGACAATATTCTCAAATATGCCTTCCACATTGCTTGTTCTCTCTCTGTCTCTTTCAGAAATGACAGTGAGTCATTGGTTTGTTCTCTTTACATAATCCTTTATTTCTCAGAAATTTTGTTCATTTTTTAAAAATTCTTTTTTCTTTATTTTTGTCTGCCTGCATTGACTTGAAGGAATTATCTTTGAGCTCTGAGATTCTTTCCTCAGTTTGGTCTATTCTGTTACTAACGCTTCCAATTGCATTCCAAAATTCCTGTAGTTAATTTTTTATTTCCAGAAGTTCAGTTTGGTTCTTTCTTAAAATGCCTTTGTCATATTTCAACTCTTTGACCATTTTACTCTTTTCCTTGGATTGGGTTTCAACCCTCTCCTGTATCTGGATGAGCTACCTTGCCATCCATATTCTGAATTCTATGTCTGTCATTTCAATCATTTCAGTCTGGTTAAGAAACTTTCCTGGGGAGCAAGTGTGGTCATTTGGAGGCAAGAGGACACTCTGGCTTTTACAGCATTCCCATGTTCTTGGGCTGGTTCTTTCTCATCTCTGTGGGCTGATGTTCCTTTAATCTTTGAGGTTGCTGTCTTTTGGATGGAACTTTTTGCTTTTATATATATTTTTTATGCATGTGAGAGTTTGACTGTGTTATAAATTGGGTTTAGTCAATTGGCTTTATTTCTGATCCTTTCAGGTGGCCAAGGCTTAGCTCAGCACTCCTCAGCTGTATGCTCTAATCTTGGCAGCTGGGATCAGGCCTGTGACTTTGTTTTCTGGGCCCTTGAGTTTAGTGTGTGCTGCACTGGAGGGGCCAAGGTGTTCCCAGCACACTAGCAACAACACTCCAACAGGGGCTGCCAGCAAAATCTCTAGTGGGGTGGCGGTGGGACCCTGTGCATGTGTGTGCCAGCAGTGTGCTGGAGATGGGTCTGTGCATGGATGCATGCTAGCAGGGTGGCAGAGAGAACCCACATGTATGCATTCCAGTGGGGCAGTGTGGGGAGACTGTGAGGGAGTGCACACTGGTGGAGGTCCATCTGCAAAGTGCTCTGATGGGTAGGTGGGGTCTGCTGGCAAAAGAGCTCGGGTGGTGGCCACTGGCAAGCTGAGGCTGTACTGCATGGGTGCAGCCAAGCAGGGACTCTGCGAGAGGCTGGCAGACAGGCAAGTGCTCAGATAAGACTATTCCTGTCTCACAGGTAAGACAGCTCTGCTCTGTCCAAGACTGGTAGCTAACAAAGTCTAAAGCCCCTTAGAGTATGGTGAGCTTTGGGGGTTGAACACACATGGCTGTGCTCCACTGCAGCTGTTCCCACACCAAACCTTCTGGGCTCTGCACAGGCTGAAGTTATTTATCTGTCAATTCTCCAGGCAGTTCTCCTTGCTAGCTCAGGTGTCTGTGGGGGTCATGGGATCTCCTGTTGCTAGGATTCTGGAGGTTCCTGGTGAGAGTGCACCACTACATGCCTGTTTTACTCAGCCCTTCCCTAGAAGCTGCTATGGGCCAGGAATGAGTCCTGGTGTTCAGTGACCCTATGCAGGGTCCCAAGCTTCCTTCCCCTTCAGTCTGGGGACTGCATCTTCTCTCTGTCCATTCTAAATGTCTTTTTTTTTCTTTTTTTGTCTCAGGAAAGCTTGTGCAAAGAAAGAAAAATGTGGGATAAAATCTTAAGTATGAGAAAATGTTAGTTGAGTAAAGAAAGCAGATTTCTGGGTAGGGAAAGAATCATGAAAGAAGGTTCTAAAGTTGAAAAATGTTATAGTTTATTGGAAGAACTGATTGAAGAGTAATGTGGACAGTGCACTAAGAGTAAGAGAAATAATGGTGCAAAGGGAAGGCTGAGAGGCAGATTAGGGTCTAAAACACATTTAAAATGGCCAATAATAATGATGGTGAACATTTACAGAGTATTTGATGGTGCACACTATTCCAGTTCCTGCATTAAACACAAAAGTTTAAATAGTATATCATAGATTTAGCCTGTCCACCTGTTAAGATCTGGGTATTAAATTTCATTGCTAGTAAGACCCAGTGTCTGCTTTTCCAGAACTAAGATCCCTGCAGCTTTCAAATGTCAGCACTTCTTTCCCTTGCAACTGTGTTAAACCAGAGCACATGGAGGGACCTCCTGCCTTAATCTTGCTTTTATATTTTTAAACACATGTCTTCTTTCAAAGCTTATCTATTTTATATTCTGAATACATGCATTAGCCAAGAAGAATTCAAAACATTTTAATTACTATTTAAAGAAGTAGAGATGTTGATACAGATTTTAAATTATACATGCACGTATAATTTTTTTTTTTATTTTATTCTGTCATGCTCTCTATCCTGAGGAAATTTTTTCCTGATTGCAAGTCACTGTTTGTTCTGGTTTCCCTGCTTAGCTCAGGAGTGATGGCCCGTCTTCACTCTTATACAGAAATTTTTTCAGTTGCTTTTTCCAAGGAGTGGGAACCTATGTTGTATATAGTCTTAGGAAATTTCACACATATGTGTATATAAATGTAGAGTAGGCAATACTAGTGACAACAGTAGCTCTCCTGGGAAAAACCCAGCAGAAGAAAATGGCCCTCATTTTTCCTATAATATCACTACCAGTAAGTTATTGTGATAAACTTTATCTTATTTAAAAGCATACCTCCCCAAGTGTTAAAACACAAAACATATCATTCTCATTTAAATCTAAGGATCTTTAAGTAATTTTGTGTGTGCTGAGAGGCATGAGATAAAGATTTCTGAGAATAAGGCTCAGCCTCCAGAGGGTGAATTTGTGCTGCACAAAACCATAAAACACCCTGCAGAAAGGAAAATCAGGATGTGGAGAAATGGGCCCAGCACTTGGCAGAGGGCCATTCCTGAACACCACCACCAATGGCATCGTTCAGCTTGTACTTCCACGTGCATTCTCACATCTAAAGCCTCCTCAGTTCTACCAGGGAGGTACTACCGCTGCTACAGCAAGGAAATCAAGAATCAGAGATTAAACTGCTTTTCAAAGCCACTTTAACTTTTGTGGTTTGGTGAGACTGCAGAAATTTTGACTTCCAAACCTGTGTTTTTTGTAATACCCCAAAATTTAAGGAATCTAGGTCCTGGCTAAGGGTTGCCATAAGGACTAGAACTTGAGTACTAGTTCACCTGTGCTTCCTTGGTCCCCAGAGGTGATCTGCAGCATGTGCTACAGAATCAGCATAGTCATGGGGCTAACAGCACACTTTTAGTGAGTTGTCAAGATCGCTAGACAGTATCAAGAGAAAATTGGGTGTAAAATTTAACTGGCAAATAATATAAATTATTTTAAAGTTAAACCAAAAATGGCTACTACATATTATATAATTGACTATCATTTTAAAAGACAAAACTCAAATTCAAGGACACTTTCTGTTTTAGAAACTAATATCAGGTTAGACTCAAAGTTTCCTCATGACTACGTTATGTCTCTACTGTTGGTGGTATTAATATTGAATAGTTCGAGAAGCACTGATGGCTTAAAAAGTCTTGTTATTATAACAGAATGGATTTACTTTCCTTTTGCCAATGATTGTTTCTTTTGAGGTAGGAGTTGAGGGAGAGGTGAAGAGCTAAGTGTTCTCTTTTGTACAGAAGCATCCAAACATGAAGATGGCTATGCAGATTTTATGCTTTATGGCACTAGCCTACCCCCATAACTCTATAGGTTACACGTAACATAGATATTAGCTCATTACCTTCTGAACTACTTAACCTGTTGTCAGTCACAAAGTAAGGCCACAGCATAATAACGAGTTAAGGGTAGGCTATCCCTTGAGTGAGGAGAATATTTGAAGGATATGCCATGCATAAGAGAAGAAAGATCTTCATGGAGAAAAATAAATAAAGGCTGGCTTTAGTGTTTAGATCTTAGAAAAATAAGAGAGGGAGCTTTTATTTCTGTTATATCTCTGAACTTTCTCATGACTCCCTAAGAGGGCTGGAGTACATTCAAAAGAGGTAGAGAATTTTTGAAGTTGATGTCCAACATTCTAAGATGATGCTGATTTGTTGGTGATCAAAGTCAACTCTTCAGCCTGGCATTTAAAACCCTCTGCCTCACTTTATTCATGTTATATTATCAATGTTATTTTTCATTACTCCCACTGATTTTCATTCTGCACTTGCTGCCCGGTCTCTCAGGACATTAATATTTATGTTTTTTTCAGTGCCCATATCATTGCTCCCGGCATGAATTAGAAACTTAAGCTCATCAAAAATAGATCCATTCTTCCTCTAATGAGTATTATTGCCTTTGCACTTGAAATTATAAATGGCAGCTATATTTTAAGTGCTAAAACATTTCAGGTATTTCTGACAAAATCTCGGTTCAAAAGTGAAACTAGTTCTTCAAGTGACTGTGGTTTAAAGAAAGATACCTAAACCTCCTAAATAACAAAAGTATGGATTTTGTGTTTTTTACTTCCATTTTATTAAAAGAAAAACTCATGTGCTTAAAAAATTAAATTGTTCTAAATGACTGAAAGGGAAAAGATACAAATCTAATTGTTCTACCTTTTTTTACACTTGAGTGTAAGAAGCATAAATGTCAAATTCTGTTAGCCATGTGTGAATATATTTATATTGATATTTCTAAGTAATATGTTTGTGAACTTCTCATTTAGATATTATCTATTGACTTCTTATTCTAGTGGATTAGGATTTAGACAGAAAACATTCTCCTCCCCACCATTTCTCCTCTACATTTCAATATAGTTATTTTATACACACTGGTTAAGTCAATATTCACCATTTATGTGTATGACTGTCAATAACTGACCTCACTGAAATACACTCCAAATAGTCAGTTCCACTTAGTGAAACATGATTATGTTTTGTGTACTGCAAAACAATTTGTTTTCTTTTCTATGTACTTACTACAAATTCTTCTAAAATGCTTCCATTTTATCTCTCACTAAACACATTAGACAAATAATTCAGTGCATTTTATTTTTCCTAGGGACTTCTCTTTTGAAACCAATTTTCCTCGTTCTCTAATCTAGAATTGTTGTTCTCTAGGCTACTGAGTACATATTGTCCCAGAACTGTCCTACATTATCTAGTGTTGATCCCTGTTTCTTGAGCTCTGTTTTCTTAATTCTTAGTTTATTCCTACATCTTAGTGGAATATATCTTCCAAAGTTTCCTGTGAAGAAAGGTACTTAGAAAGTCAATTGAATACTGCTGTCTAACACTGTATTAGTTTTAGCCTTAAATTTGAGAGTAGTTTGGTTGGGTATAGAATTCTATAATTAGAATTTTTTTTTTTTTCAGAATCTTTGATGCATTGTCTTTTACTTTCTAGCATTGCTGCCAAGAAGCTTGAAACTTTTCTGTCCTCATATTTAGTATTTTACCTATTTTTTGTCCATAAAATCTTGTAAGTTTTTTTTGCCTAGATCTTGACGTTCTGAATTGTCATATTGATATGCCTTGGGGCGAGGCTCCTTTCTGTTGATTGTGGTAGACAGACACAGAATGGCCCTTTCACCCTTGAAATATCTTTTTAAAATTTATTTATTTATTTTTTTTAATTATACTTTAAGTTTTAGGGTACATGTGCACAATGTGCAGGTTAGTTACATATGTATACATGTGCCATGTTAGTGTGCTGTACCCATTAACTCATCATTTAACATTAGGTATATCTCCTAATGCTATCCCTCCCCCCTCCCCCCTCCCTCTACCCCACAACAGGCCCCAGTGTGTGATGTTCCCCTTCCTTGTCCATGTGTTCTCATTGTTCAATTCCCACCTATGAGTGAGAACATGCGGAGTTTGGTTTTTTGTCCTTGCAATAGTTTGCTGAGAATGATGGTTTCCAGCTTCATCCATGTCCCTACAAAGGACATGAACTCATCATTTTTTATGGCTGCATAGTATTCCATGGTGTATATGTGCCACATTTTCTTAATCCAGTCTATCATTGTTGGACATTTGGATTGGTTCCAGGTCTTTGTCTTTATTTCCTCCCTATATTTACCTGTTCAGTTCTTCTAATATTTCTGCTATATTTTTTGATCTCCTAGATTGTTTCTATAATAGTCTCATAATTTATTAGCTATTTTACATCTTTGGCCTCTTATTCATGTTTCTGGAACTGCCTCAGTTTTAGTTTGGTATTTTCTATTATTTTTCTGCTCAAATTCAGTAATGAAATAGCTAATTTTTCTCTAATGCTTTTTAAAAAACATATATTTTTGTTTCATGGATGCAATATTTTCTCATCTCTTTGAGGGTGTAACATATAGTTTTCTTCTTGTCAGTCATCTTTCTTTTCCTCTGTTTCTTTCATGGTCTCTGTTTCCTCTCTGGTTTTCTTTTTTTTGTTTTTTTTTTTTTTGTTTAGATTCTGTTTGTCACATTGGAAGCTCCCCTCATACATTATGTAACCCATGGTTGTTCTTGGTTGTCCATTTATATTGAAGAATGAGATGTTACATTAGTGATTTTTAAACTCTACATGTCTGGAAGGGATTTTTGTACTTGTACAATTCACTGTAGAGCAATTGGGCTTCAAAAGAAAATGTTAGTTTTGTTGATCTGCTGGTCTTTTTGGCTTTGGGCTGATCATCACTCTAAGAGCATCCTCTAATACATTACCTGAAGTTACCTGAAGTATGTACCTGGTTGCTAACAGTCTGGAAAGAGAGTGAGAGGGAGGTTAGACTTTCATTTAATGTTATTTCCAGCCTTGCACCTCATCCCATTCTCCACAGTTCTTGTTTGTCAGTCAGTGGATTCTCTTCATTTACCTTCTTGTTATCTTGCTTTGGGTGCAAGGTGAGAAAGGTGGTAATCAGTTGACCATATGGAGTGTGAAGTCACTTGGAGGTATAAGAACCCCACACGTATACTTTGGAGCAGTGTTCCTGTTTTTAGCCCCGTAAACCACTTCCAACTTCTGTGTTACCAGTTGACTTTTAATTCAGAGATTCTGTAGTGCTTCTGAGGTCAAATTCCCACCAAAAAGTTCTTCCTCTGTGAGCACTTAGCTTTTCTGCTTTAATTCTCCAGGAGACTCTAAGGTAGAGTTGCTCCTGTGTTCCGTCTGCATTTCATCTCCCCAAAAGTTTTGAAATTTTTAATCTACTGCTGTCACATTTCCTGTAGTCTTTGTCCTTGCTATTTACATACTTTATTATTAAAGTTTATGTGGGCTTTTGGAGAGCTGTGATATAAGTCTGCTATTTTATGTTTAAAATTCCATTTAGAGTAAGACAAGAACCAAGGTCTGATTGGGAAGAATCTTCTTTCCTGGTAATTAATGGAAGTTAAGAGACATTATATACACCCTGGGTCTTTAAATTTTTATTACTATGAAACCCGATTAAATATAACTGAGTAAAATTATTTTTGCTTAAATCCTCAATCCTTACATCCACTGAAAAATGAAAAGATTGAGGAAAACTCTAAATAGAGAAATAAAAAAACTGCCACAATGCAGCCCACAAGCTCTGACCCATACCTTGAAAAGTCTGTGAAATATTCACTGAGGTGGTAACACTAACATGTATGATTCAAGGCTATAGAATTCACAGCTCACTCTAGCTCTCAAACTCTGGCCATTGACTAGCCTATCCTAGCCTGAATAATGTAGTAGTAGATATATAGGTGCATATTATAACAACATAAAATATATGGCATGGGATATATGGCTTGGAAGATAGCTGTCCATGAAACTGATATTAGAGGCCAGAAATGGAAGCTCATGTTACAGCAGAAAATATTTTATAATATTTTTTAAATAGTAATCTACAACATCTTGGTAGGTAGACCATAGGGATACTAAAGTGAAAGCAATTGGGTGCATTTGGCAAGGAATTAAAATAAAGGTTTGAGCTAATTAAATAACTGGCTAGCTTGAAAGCAGAAATAAAAGGGAGTAAACAGAGTTTAGAAATTCTGTAATAATGTAGAATTAGAATAGCTGATTGTCTTTATGTTCAAAATGTAAAGATAAAATTAAGGAAGTCTTAAGACACATTAAAATTTAATTTGTTGGAATAAACCAAATTAAGGGTATGACTTTACCTCTAGTATTAAAAAACTTAAATGAATTAATATACCTGAAAGCAAATATAAGAATAAAGGCATAGCATTTCCAGAATAGCTAGAGCAATAGGAAGACGAAATAGAAAAAAAGCACAAGTTACATGAAAACTCTGCTCTCTAAAAGATTGCTGGCACAGAAAACTTTTTGGAAGGAAATGGATTAAAAGCCTACTGAGATTTGAGAGAATTAGTCAAAGAAATCATGAAGCTGTATGTGAAAGTTTTCTGACTGGATCTTAGACACCTATCTATCATGAGCAGAATGCAGGCTGAGAAAGCTGTGCACCCTGTAAGAAGGTTGTGTTTCCCTAATACCTATATTAGAGAAAGCCATGGAGGAAAACAGTAAAGGAAGAACCCCTCCCAGAGTGGAGTCAGGGACCACATAGAACAATGGACAAGGAAGATATTCCCAAGAGAAAAATTAGGGCCTAAACAAGGAACATTCCCCACCCAGGGTTGGGCTTTCACAATGTTATCCAGGCTAGCTACTTACAGGTTATCTTTCATGTTTTAAATAAGCTCCTATAAAAATAAATCAGAAAACTGACAGCACAGAAACTTTCTACTATTGATGGTTATCTCCACAGCTTTCTTATATAACATTCCCATAAGCCTTGAGCGATGCTTATTTTGAACTTCAGTGTGATTCAATATAGTGATTGTATGTGGTACTGCTTTCTGAATGATGGGTTCCATCACCAATTCCTCCAGTGATAGAGAGTCTACTATACTGAGCTAGGACAAAGTTAATCTTTGTCTATGAGACTGATGATGATAATGAAGGTAACACAGACAAGTTAAAAATTTGAAACCCATCACTACAAATATTCTTTGGATATTTGTTTAGCATTTATGTGAAGGTGTTATTAATAATTATATATTAACAAAAATTAGATATCTCTTCTTTATCAAAAATAAAGAATTTTTACATGTGCTAAATATAAAATAATTTTTAACATATTTGTATTTATCTTTCATTTCACCCTTTTCTCCACTAGTTATATTTAAATGGTGTTACTCATTCACACTCAGAATAAAGTTAATTTACATGAATATACTTCCAAAAATCATGTTCAAGCTGTTTTAAAGTTTCTTTCTGGCTTTTGTACTGGAAAGCACCGTTCTGAAGGTCTTGTTGTTCCTTCCTTTCCTCAGTGATTTTCCAAACCAGGCATCATTTCAGCAATTGCGTTAGTCTGTTTTGCATTGCTATAAAGGAATACCTGAGAATGGGTAATTTGTATAGAAAAGTGGTTTATTTGGCTCACAGTTCTGCAGGCTGTACAAGCATGGCAGCAGCATCTTCTTTGGGTGATGCCTCAGGAAACTTTTGCTTATGATGCGAGGTGAAGAGATAGCAGACATGTCACATGGTGAGGGAGGGTGCAAGAGAGAAAGGCGAAGGTGCCAGACTCATTTAAACAACCAGCCCTGGCAAGAACTAAAAGAGTGAGCACTCACTTACTACCACAGGACAGTATGAAATCATTCATGAGGGATCTGTCTTCATAACCCAAACACTCCCATCAGGTTCCACCTCCAACATTGGGGATCCCATTCAATGTGAGATTTGGAGGGGACAAAACCTTCAAGCTACATCAGCAATCAAATGAAAAATTTTGAAATGTATATATTGACATAAATTGCTTTTTTTCCCCTGAAGACATCACTGTAGCATGCAGGAAGCCATGCAGTTTTATGATATCCATTGTTCATGAGTACTGACTTTACGAAGGGCTGGTTGCAATACTGGCAACATGCTAAGATAAAACTCCTCCCAGGAACCAGATATTGCTAGCCAACAATTGTTTTTTCAATTGTTAAATTCACACTCTAGGATTCTGTTGACCTCAGCTGGACTGAATCCAGATTACATTTCACTAGGTACATGAGAATTCTGCATGGAAATCTAAGTTTATGCTTGTAGTGCTTTTATGCTCCTATGGAGTGGCCACCTGAAAATTGCTTCTCTGGTTTATCCTTCAACCAGCTCTTGGTTTCCATTACGCTCACTGAGCTAAAGCTTATGTTTGGAAGTTCTCAGACATTTTCTCTGTTTAATTGATTTGATGAGAATTTTTATTTAGACTCCTCATGTACTGATGAATGTCTGATGAAGATAGCCACAGTCAAAAGCCAACAAGGCAGCAGTGATTCCCACACTAGATACTAAGTACCTAAGTGCATTTAGTAGCCTTTGTGGAAGGAGAGTGATGAAAAAAATTGAGTCCTATTTTAAAAGATTTGTCTTGCTCTACTGACATCATGGAGCTGCCTTTAATGTTGAATATGTTTGTATATATAAAAGTACCTTTGCAAACAGAGGTGCTAGTTCATCATTAGTGTCTGAACAATAACTTCCAATAGTTATCCTCTCTACTTTCCATCAGTAGGAATGAAAATACCAATACTTAGGTAAGTATCAGGTATCACATGAAAATCAATATCTGCTTTGACTTTTTCCAATCCTTTTTCTTTTCCACTTATTCCTCCCTAACAGAATATTCAAGAAAGTAAGTTGTAAAGTGGAAGTTTTACTTAGTCTCTACCCAGATGGCATAAATATTTCTAAGTAATTTTCTTTATAGATAGTAGTCAAACAACTGAAACATTATCGGAGTTATTTTAAAAGCTACCCTTCTACCCTAACCCCCAAAATATGTTCTTGAGGCTTTGATAAATGGAAGATGGATTTTGTTTTTATTTAAAATATAAAACTTCAAATTTGCCTAGGACTTCTCATATTGAGCTGGGTGAGGGGGGCACTTGAAACTTAGGACGTTAATAAGAAAAAAGTTAGACACAACTGAATAGTCTCAGATACTTATCCTTAGAAATTTAAATCAAATCCTATAACCTTTTTAAGGTACAACCAATTAAAAAAGACCTTAGTGTGATACAGAACATTTTGAGGGATGATTTGCAAAAGCTTATAACAGTAGATAGAAAGACAGCATGCTATTTCTAAACAAAGCAATGTAAAAGATTCTGATGTAGAAATGTTTGCAAAGGAGTAAAGCAAAACTGAGGGTGAGAAATTGCTATCCAAAGTGTTCTATTGTGTTGGGTGTGATTATAATCACTTTGGGGAGAAACGATAAAAAGAAGCAGAGGGACATACTGGAATAAGCAAGAGGAAGAAGGCAAAATCATTTCCTTGAATGTGAGCTCTATTGTTGAATACAGAAAGTCCAACAGAAGGTAAGAAATCATACATAGAGCTAAGACAAGGGCATAAATGAGTAGATAAGTGGCAGAGAATGGGGCTGAGTTTCTAATATTTTTATATGCACTGTGTGGATAGCTTAACATTGAGAATAATGTAGGGAAGCATTGTTAACTGTTTAGACACCATAACTTCAGACTCATGATTCAGTTTGGGCAGAAAATAGCACCAAGCAGGAAGAGAGAAGGGAAGAAAGGAAAAACAAAATTAAAAAAAAAAAACATTGATTAGTACATCCTGACACATCGTTAAGTACTTTACATAACTTATCTCATATTGATGTCATTCACTATTTTGCTCCAGTTATGAGTAATACTATTCTTAATCAAACTTAAGAAAATATAGAAAAAATAAAAAGTATTTATAATCTCACTACCTTACATGTCTGTAAACCACATAGATTTCATAGAATTTATGCCATAAAATACAGTGTTATACATAATGGTTGGTTTTTGTCTTTTTTTTCTGCTTGCCATGGTCATTGTCACATTATTACCTACTCATGGAAAAACTAGTATTTAATGACATCCCTTGATTATTACCTTGTAAGTTCCTTGGAAGATGATATCAGAATTGGTCTCAACCCTATATCAAATATCTATATTCATTTTTCAAAACTTTTTCTTCAAAATGCACTATAAGAATAAAAAAAAGCAGAGATAATGCTAGCTTCTCCTAACACTTTCCTGTAGAGAAATTTGTGGATCAACTAAGAATGAGCCCTCACTGATTACATGGCAAAATGTATCCATGTGGATACAAACCTGTCTTTGTGGCTAATGATGACAATTTTAAAAATAATTATAATTTGGATATTTGTATTTTCTCTGTTTACTATTTCATACCAATTGCCTTCTGGATATAAAATATTTAATCATACACTCAATTATAATTAAGCATTTCAGGATATTGGGTATGATTATATACAGTAATAAAGGGGTGATGTTAATATGATAGTTTTTCGTGCTGCCTCAGTTATCTGGAAATTATGACAGCCAAGTCACATTAGCATGTTATTGCTCTCTGAGGTTAATAGCATGCTATTTAACGTGAAAAACCAATAAGATAAGCTGGGCCTCTTTTTCCTAAGGTTAAAATGACAAAGGGCATGGACTTCTATGTAAATTTTTCTTATATAGAATCTAATTAACTGTATTGATTAAAAATATAGTTATATTTTGAAATAGATAAATATATATATATATATATACACACACACACACGGATAGTATTTTCTGCTCCTTTAAGCTTCTTTTGTAGTAAAAGGCAGAACACTGAGGGAGAATAAGGGTAGAATCAATAGAATAAGTTTTACAGTGTCAAATAGACCAAACTTGGTTCAATTTATAAGCCAGGGTAGATGTTTCATTGCCAACTTGAAGTAGATCTACACTGAGGCCCATTTATTTCACAGAGCTGATAGAAAGCTTTCTTGTTGCTGTTCCTAAGGCACAAAATTGATTTCTCTAAATGAAAGTGTAAAATTATTTCAATAAAATTGCTGGCACCCTTTTTTCTTTACTGTAAGCTCAACATGTAAAACCATATTTGATTCGGCATTTCCCTCTCTCAGTTGTCAGTACTCCCACAATAGAAATGGCATTCATTTTTAGGCACAGTGAGTGAACAAAAGAATCGAGAATCTACATTGCAAAAAAGCTATGGACTGGCTTACTTTTTCTGATTACTCTGGTGTGCATAGCAATCCCATGCTGGTGGAAACTGTTTTGAGAACATACCCACATAGAACAGGAGATGGAGCTCTTGACTAACATGAATTCAAGTTGCCTACCATCTTTTTAGATTAACATCATTTACTTTATCCTACACAATTCAGAGACTCCCAGAAATCAAGGCTAAGTAATTTCCCCTGATTATCAGTTATTTGTGTTAGGAAGTATTCAATTTGGGGAATTAAAGTCCTTCCAGACTCAGGGTCATTACTTTAAAACAATGAGAACTTGAAGCAGAAGCTCTGAGTCCCAGAATTGTGAGATTCAAGGAAATCACTGCACTGGGACAATGCTCCACAAAGAATGTCTGTGTGTGTGTGTGTGTGTGCGCGTGTGTGTGTGTGTGTGTGTACCTGTGACAAAGGTAAGCCTTGGCTCTCTTTGACACTAATAATTGACTCTTAACAGTCTCATGTAAAGTATCTTCAAATGCAGATTTAAGACCCATCTTTTAGCCAATTGTTCCATCCGAAGTCCTTTTATATAAATAGTGGAACTGCTTCTGGGGTCTGTTGATTGACTGACTTTTGAAGATGGCCACACATGGCTTCTGTTTCTTTTCTGAATATGATCTTTTCTTCTCAATATTCCCATTTTGTTTTCCAGCTTTATTCTAGGTACATTTTCTTTCATTGTTTTTCTCTTTATATTCTATTCTAATGGTATGAAATAATTTCAGAAGTAAAAACCCCTCACAGTTCAAAAGAAGGAAGTGAAAGGGCAGAGTTTTAGGCATTATTCTTTGTGGCAAAATACTAAAGAGACAATTATTTCTTATACTTGTGAATAATTGTATTTGCTGGACTTTTCTTCCTGTATTTGGCCCATTAGGAATTTTCTAAATCACTCATCCATGTGTTGAAGTATAACCCTCTTTAGAAAAAGCTTCTGTGACACCTTAACTGAAACCACTACAGTTCAAGGTGAATATATGAGAGGTCCCCATTGGACAAAACACTCTGCATAAAGCGCCTTGGAAAATGGCTCTTATTAGCTCATCCTCTTTGTTTCTTTCCTAGTGAAGTCAGTCACTGAAGAGGGAGTCAGCAAAATGCTAGTTAAGTAATAAATAAGGGTGAGAAAGACAGGCTAGACCCCCACTCACAGCATCTCATCTCAGCTTTTGCAAACTTGAGTGAACTTCATATAGAAATTACCTGTGTTTCTAAGCCAGGCAACTATGGACAGCACTCACACTTACCACTAGGTTTCTGAGCCCATGAAGCAGTCTTCTCTTTGCAGCCTCTAAGAAACAGTGCTTTCTTCAATTTAAGTTTTGGGTTAGGAGAGGATCCAAAAGGGTTTTCTTTGTGTCCTCCTGAAACAGTAACAGCAGAGGTAAAAAATGGCTTGATATTTATTTATAATCACTAAAAGGCAATAAGGTAAGGCTATTACCTTCAATGAAGACACATTCCATGCAACCCACTGTGCCAGATATATTGGCATATATTTTCAGAAGAATACCTAGGAGATTGTCTTATCCTATAAATTGTATAATAAAAAATCCTGTGGCTAAAACCTTGCTGTGGAGCAGAGGTGACACATATGCAGACTTGATACAATGTCTGTGCAAAGTGTGACAAGTCACAGAGCATCAGTGGCAAGGAGGGAGTGCAGCAATGGTTGGTGTCAGCAATGGTCAGGAAGGACTTCTGAAAAAGGGAAGTTTAACCTGAATTTTGAAGGATGGATAGGATACCCTTGGACTGACAGGACAGGAAGGAGAAACTGAAGACAGAGTAGGGTCATGCTGCTGGCAGATGAAAGCACAGGGGCATGGAAGAAAGAGTTATGAGGAGTCCTGTTTTTGCAGAGTGTGAAAGACCGAAGTTGGGGGCATGGAGAAGTATGCTTTTGAAGTGCTTGCTTGTGCTACCTGTTGCTCACTCTTAATCACATAAGTGATAGGGGCATGGTAAATGGTTTGCAGACTTACTCCCAAATTTCTCTTACTATGTGGAAAGGAAAGAGGATACTGTTGTCTCAGTGCCTCTTAAGTCTCTAAGATTCCTGGTGTGGTGAGGATAACATTTGAATTGGAGTTTTTAAGAGGAACTTAAGGCTGTTAGGCATATATTTTTAGAAAAATGTTTCACATGTTTTCTAATTGTAGTGAATTTGTTATGTAAAGAAGTTCTACATTGTTAGATACTGTGAATCATGTGACATATTTGATTCGTAACAAGCCAAAATCAGAGTTTCTTACATTGAATAACATGGTGCTTTTTTGGAAATGGATAATGCAGAGTGCTCATTATAAATGTGCACAACATATCATTTGCCTATGAATAAGCCTATCAGTAACAATTTATATGTGATACTCTGTCAGTCCTGGTGATAAGCAAGCTCCTTTAATGGAGATATAGCCTGTGTAGTTTCAGTTGGTGGCATTTGTGGGCACTATTTGACAGGAACAAGGAAACAAGATTATTTTTGGTTGCAATTTACTTAATTTATGGGAAAGAAATAGAGCAACAAGAAACTGTGAACCTAGACTTAGGAGGACTTCAATGGAGTACATTTTAGCATTATACTTTTGAATTCTATATGAGGTATTCTCTGTTTAATCTCTGGTGAAAACAATGCTTACATTGTGTGGTTAATTTAGGACTTAATAGAAAAAAATAAGTATTTTCCTGAAAACATAGCATTTTCCTTTTTTATAAGGTAATCTATAATTATCTCCTTTATATTAGCTGTAAAAATCACTTATAATTAATCACAATGTCCATATTAGCCTGGCATTTCTTATGTTTATATTCTGTTATTGCTCCTTTAGTAATCCTATTTAAATTTTAGCAATAGTACTATAAAAGAGTCTCTGTTATATATTAGAGATACTATTTTTCTTCTTTCCCTTTTCTTTTATAGGGAATGATATTATCATTTGCTCCTAGTGTAAGTATGATCTGAAAGTTACAATGAAACTTATATTCATTTGCTGATGAAGACTGGTCCCAGTGGTTTTCCTTAATTATATAGATGTAATATTACTAAGCATCTATTGCTGGGGGGAAGATTTGAGAAAGGCAATAACAGGATGTTAGGAAACTTTTTAGGTTTCTATCATGGATGCCCTTATAGCCAAATCTAGTCACAAGTAAAAAAGTAGGTTAATTTGGAGGGCTTTTTTGAGAGAGAAAATAACAGTACGCATACTTTAAATGTGTAATAAGAGTAATAGCTTTTTAAAAAGAGTTTGAGGGGTCTTGAAATTTATCAAGTCTAATAATTTCTTCTTACATATGAGAAAATTGAAATACCAAGGGATTAATGACTTTCTGAGTATCATGCATTAGAACACAGATTTTTTGTTTGTTTGTGTGTTTGCTCACTTTTGTTTTTGTTTTGCAAATATCACAAAATACTAATCAAGCTTTTGGAGTTCTGATATAATACAACAAAAGATTAACATAGCTTTTGTTAACTTTAGTCAAAGTCACATCCTGATTTACACTGAAGTAGTGATCTGCATCAGAACTAGAATAATAAAAGTGAAAGTAAGTTTCTTCCATCATGAAAATATGCTATTCTGCAACTACATAATATTCAGTCCTACTTTTTTGTTTATGTCATCAAGCCTTGTTAAAAAAGACTATATCTCCTAAGTCCAATCTACACTGCTATGTGTTCAAGAGAATTTAATGATCTTTAGAGGCACTCTGTTCTTAGGGAGGTATCCTAGTTTTCTATTTTTAAAAAAGATATTTTTAGAAATAGTTTGGCGACATAAACCCAGAGACAAAAACCACATGAGTTTTCAAATATTTACACATGCCTACCTAAATTGCCATTTTTCTTAAGGAATAATGGGAAAAAACTTTATGTCAAATTTCACAATGCTATTATTTATGAGATTGAAACATAACAGAAATAGAAATATAAAAATAGATCAAATATCTCTAAAATCTGAAAACAGATATTTGGTGAAACATTAGGCAAACATTAAAATTTGTATAATTACTTGAGAACATGCAAATGTTCATTGTTATAATGCAGAGAACAAACTAAGACTAAGTGTTAGATGTAGTATCCCTGAATAATGACAACAAAGAAATTAAATTTGCTTCAAATAATTTTTCTGTATGTTTCTGTTTTTCTGCATGGAAAATGCTTCATATTATAATCAGGAAATGGCTTACTGAAGTATAGATGAAAGAAAATGATAAGAGGACAGGCTTTTAAAAGCAACAACGTAGAATGATGTGAAACAGGAAAAATGTATACAATTATAAAAAATGCTGTCCTTTTAATTTTCAGGAGCTAGGGGACCTAGCTTAAAGCCATTTAATTTCTCAGTATTACTAAAAAGTTCACACTTGTGGATTCTGCTCTCGTTTTTAATTCATGGGAAAAATACATTTTTATTACTCACTGTCAACTTCTCATTTTCTGCCCTGTCACCTTGACCCTTCTAACATCTCCCTATTTTCCTTCCACTATATTTCTCTGTGAATTTGGGAACAAACTGTAACTGAAGTTTGTTTAAAAACTCAAGGCATTTGGGCCTTCCATTTTGAAAACACTAAATATTGCTGTAGGAACCCATTCATTCTGCACAAAATAATAAAAATGAAATAAAGCCTTTCCTGCTGTGTATTTTGAATTACATGATAAATCTGTTAGTTCTCCCATTTTTCTACCTAAAGAAAACCTTGGGGTACAATTTTTCTTACTAATATTATTATTAGATAATTAATGGTATTAGGATATAAATGTTTCAGAGGATGATTCTTAAACACTTTTTTTGTATTAACCATTGTTTCTCACCATCTTTGGTGATTTTTGCTTTTTCCCTGTGGCTTTGTATGGATGACACACCCATCTCCAAATACTTGACAGATATTATAAATCAGATGTTGGCAAGCTTACTCCAGAAGGAGTAATTGGTAGTAAACATTACAGACTTTGTGAGCCCCACACAGTCTCTTCTGCAACTACTCAAATCTGGCAATTGCAGCCTGAATGCAGTCATAGATGATACGTAAATACATGGGAGAGGTTGTTTTCTAATAAAATTTGATTTATGCATACTGAAATTTGTATTTCATATGATTTTCACATGTCACAAAGTGTTATTCTTCTTTTGATATTTTTAAACCATTTACAAGTGTAAAAACTCTTCTTAGCTTGCAGACAGCAAAAAAAAAAAAAAAAAAAAAAGTGAATGACATGCAGGTATTGGCTAGCAAACCATATTTTCCTGATCTCTGCCACGAATCAAGTGGGAACACACTAATCAGAGCCTCTGATGAAGGTAACAACCTTGTCCACTTGTCCTGGTCCTCAACTTCATGTTCTTTAGATCTTTCATTGCAGTGTTACTTGGACACATCCTCAAGAACTTGACATCTAAACCTTTGTTCTGTGTCATAGATACAGAAACGGCCACAATTCTTTACAGCTCCTACCAGGAGATGGAAGAGGGAGTGTATACTTATGCAAGCAGGCTCTGCTTGTGACTTCTACCAATAGAAGGTAGCAAAAGCAATAATGTGCAGATTTACTTTGGTCTTTTGCTCACTTCTGCCTCACTCATAGAATGTGACATCATGTTTATGGAAACATCACTGTATGGCTTGTGGGAGGGTGAGAAACCTCTTGAAAAGTAAATTACCCATTCCAGCAGAGGCATCTAAGTCTCAACTGACTAAAAGGAAGGTGAGCAAATCCAACTGATCTGATAAGCGTGGCCCAGATTAACAGAAATGATCCACTGAGTTCAGCCCAATTTGCCAATTCACAGATTTCTGAGCTAAATAAATACTTACTATTTAATCCACTGCATGTGGGAAAATATGTTGCTCAAGATAAGAAATAGATACGTCATGGCTACTATTTGAAAAGATATCCATGACAGCACATGAGCAGAAGGTGAAGGACTACATGTAGTTCTCCAGTATGAATAGAAAGAGTCATGAGAAGAACTGCATATTTGGGAGAAAAAAAATGAAACATTACGAGATTAAGGAAAGGAACTAGCACTTTTGGGGTCCTACTACGTTCCAGGGATAGTTTCAGGTGATTTGTTCCCTTATCTCCTCCAAGTAGCCTTAGAAGGCAGTGTAATTCGGAAACACATTTCCTTAAGTTTAAAAAGGTGACTAGCAAAGTAGGATACAAACATCATCCTGTTTGACTTCCAAGTCCTTTCTAAGGCATTGTGTTCTCAGAGTCTTATAACAAAGTATGATTTGAACTTATTATCTGGACTTACGGAGACCTTGAGTACTAACTGTGTTTATGGCCTTACTACTTTTTTTGTTCATTTTTGAAGGTACCTTAAACATTTATTTGTTAAAGATATGGGATAGACAGCCACACAGTTAAGAACTCACACAGGTAAGATCTTGATTAAATGATATATAAATTTTAAATTCCTATTTCAGGAAGACTAGACATTAGCAGACAGGAAAGTTCAGCAAACTTATAAAGGCAGAACAAGAGGACTACAGCAGGAGAAAACAGAGAGGCAGGCAAGTTCATGGAGAGGAGAGAGACAGAGAGGAGCCTATACAACTCTAGATTCCAAAAAAGCCTTAAAACTTGCAAACACTTGTTTTGTTCACGGGCAGAAGTGAAAAATGTATCTAAACTAAGGGTGCTTCTGTGAAAAACTAAAGATGAAATAATTGACACCCTAGCTGTCTCCATAGGTGCAAAACTCTCAGCAACTGGGTATCCACATCACACCCTATCATAGGAGAAAACATCAAACTGTGTATTTGTAGAGAAAATGAATGTCCTTGGAGAAAAGACTTCAGAATTCAGGCAGTGAGGAGCTTCAACATAATTGGCCATTTCCATGGTGAAATAGCGCAATCATATATTTCCCCTTTGTGTTACACAGAACCCTAAAGTCAGGTTTTTTTCTTCTTAAAACCCAACCAACAGTCAAGATCACCAACTATTTGACTAGCAGCAGATAAACAAATGAAAGCAAAATCCTGAATGAGAAGGCAATAATTTAGGAAACTGAAAACAACATTTAAGCAAACTAACTAGGATAAAAATGTATTTGTTTGAAACCACGAAAAAATACATAATAAAAAAGAAAAAGAGGTAATATTTGAAAAGTAAAAGCATGAATGAATGTTAAAATGAAAAATCAATAGAAATTTTGGAAGTCTAAGTCAAATGAATCTATCAAAGATAAGAACCAATCCAAGTTCTATAATGACAGTATAGGAGAACCCAGAAGGCTTATTACCCAATAAGTAGAAATTCTAAGAAAAGGTAGAAAACATTAAAGAAAAATTACAAGAGAATTTCCTGTATCAGAAAGGCACATATTTCCTGGTTAAGAGGTCTACTTAGTGAACAATACCATAATTGAAAATTATGCCCACATATTAATCATTCAAGTGTTTAAGAACTGTATTAGTCCATTCTCATGCTACTATGAAGAAACACCTGAGACTCGGCAATTTATAAAGGAAAGAAGGGTAATTGACTCATGGTTCTGCACTGCTTAGGTGGCCTCAGGAAACTTACAATCATGGCAGAAGGCAAAGGAGAAGCAGGCACCTTCTTCACAGGGTGGCAAGATGGAGTGAGTGCAAGCAAGGGAAATGCCAGATGCTTATAAAACCATCAGATCTCATGAGACTCACTCACTGTCATGAGAACAGCATGGGGGAAATGCCCACATGATCCAGTTACCTCCACTTGGTCTCACCCTTGACATGTGAAGATTATGGGGATTACAATTCAAGGTGAAATTTAGGTGGGGACACAAAGCCAAACCATATCATTCTGACCTGGCCCCTCCCAAATCTCATGTCCTCACATTTCAAAACACAAGCATGCCCTTCCCACAGTCCCTCAGAATCTTAACTCATTCCAGTGTTAACCCAAAAGTCCAAGTCTAAAGTCTCATCCAAAATAAGCAAGTCACTTCTGCCTATGAGCTTGTAAAATCAAAAGCAAGTTAATTATACTTCCTAGATTAAATGGGGTACAGGCATTGGGTAAATATATCCATTCCAAATGGGATAAATTGGTCAAAACAAAAGGGCTATTGGCCCCATGGAAGTTCAAAATCCAAAAGGGCAGCCATTAAACCTTAAAGTTCCAAAATGATCTCCTTTGACTCCTTGTCTTTTTTTTTTTTTTTTTTTTTTAATGCTTTAAGTTTTAGGGTACATGTGCACATTGTGCAGGTTAGTTACATATGTATACATGTGCCATGCTGGTGCGCTGCACCCACAAACTCATCATCTTATCTTATATCCAGGTCATGCTGATGCAAGAGGTAGGCTCCCATGGCCTTGGATAGCTTTGCCCCTGTGGCTTTGCAGGGTACAGCCCCCCTCCCAGCTGCTTTCATGAGCTGGTGTTGAGTGTCTGTGGGTTTTCCACATGCATGGTGCAAGTTGGTGGATCTACCATTCTGGGGTCTGGAGGACAGTGGTACTCTTTGCACAGCTCCACTAGGCAGTGCCCCAGTGGGGACTCTGTGTGGGGGTTCACACCCCACATTTCCCTTCTGCACTGTCCTAGCAGAGGTTCTCCATGAGGGCTTTGCCCCTGCAGCTAACTTCTGCCTAGACATCCAGGCATTTCCATACAACCTCTGAAATCTAGGGAGAGGTTCCCAAAACTCAATTCTTGTCTTCTATGCACCTGCAGGACCAACACCACATGGAAGCTGCCAAAGATTGGGGCTTGCACCCTCTGAAGCAATGGCCTGAGCTGTAACTTTGCCCTTTTTGCCACAGGTGGAGCAGCTGGGACACAGAGCATCAAGTCTGGAGGCTGCACACAACAGAGGGGGCCCTGGCCCTGGTCCATAAAACTATTTTTCCCTCCTAGGCCTCAGGGTCTATGATGGGAGGGGCTTCTGTGAAGGCCTCTGACATGCCCTGGAGACATTTTTCTCCGTTGTCTTGGCTATTAACATTCAGCTCCTCATTTCTTATGCAAATTTATGCAGCCAGCTTAAATTTTTTCCCAGAAAATGGGTTTTTGTTTCTACTGCATCATCAGGCTGCAAATTTTCCAAACTTTTATGCTCTGTCACCTCTTGAATGCTTTCCTGCCTTAGAAGTTTTTTCCACCAGATACCCTAAATTGTCTCTCTCAGGTTCAAAGTTCCACAGATCTCTAAGGCAGGGGCAAAAAGCCACCAGTCTCTTTGCTAAAGCACAGTAAGGGTGACCTTACTCCAGTTCCCACAAGTTTCTCATCTCCACCTAAGACCACCTCAGCCTGGATTTCATTGTCCATATCACTATCAGAATTTTGGTCAAAGCCATGAAACAAGTCTCTAGGAGGTTCCAATCTTTCCCACATCTTTCTGTCTGCTTCGGAGTCCTCCAAACTGTTCCAACCTCTGCCCATTACCCAGTTTCAGAGTCGCTTCCACATTCTCAGGTATCTTATAGCAATGCCCCACTCTCGGTACAAATTTACTGTATTAGTCTGTTCTCATGCTGCTGTGAAGTAACACCTGAGACAGGGTGATTTGTAAAGGAAAGAGGTTTAATTGATTCACAGTTCTGCATTGCTGGGGAGGCCTCTGGAAACTTACAATCATGGCAGAAAGCAAAGGAGAAGCAGGAACTTTCTTCATAGGGCAGCAGGATGGATTGAGCACTAGCAAGGGAAATGCCAGATGCTTGTAAAACCATCCAATCTCATGAGACTCACTTTCCATCACAAGAATGGCATGGAGGAAACTGCCCTATGATCCAGTTACCTCCACCTGGTCCCATCCTTGACATGTTAACATTATGGGGATTACAATTCAAGGTGCAATTTGGGTGGGGACACAGAGCTGAACCATATCAAGAACTATAAGGATAATAAAAAATATTAAAAGAATTTGGATAGGAGAAAATAGTTATTGACAAAGGAACAAAAGGCACTATGGTCTCAGACTTACGAGTAACATTACAGAAAGCTAGACAATGCCATTTAAAGTTCTGGTAGAGCATATTTTTTTCCTAAAACACATTCTCAATGACATATGAGGATGGATTAAAGATATTTTATTTGGACATTGCTTGAGGATATGCACAAGTAAAATATAAAATAAAACAAAAACCAGAAAGAGATGGGATTTAGGATTGGGTCTAATCAGAAAAGAAATTAAATCCAGAATTCAACAATGCAAGAAGCAAAAAAAAAAAAAAAAAAAAAAAAAATTCAAATAGTAGTAGTCCAGGAGGTCCTGGGGAAGTGATTTCCTAGGACATTAAGGAAATCTTCATTTACTGGGTGGAATTTTAAGTAGTTATGTATAAATTGTAGGATAATACAAGAAGCCCCACATACGCATGGCCTGGTTTCAACAATTAACACATAACACATGACCAATCTTTGCTACATTTTAATATCTGTCATGTCAGAAATTTAATATTTAGAATTATGTAAAATAGTATACTATTATATATATAGAGAGAGAGACAGAGATAGTTGAATGATAAGCTACAATTTTTCAAAAATGGCTGTCCATTAAAGGGAAGAGGAAAGACATTGTTTTCATTAAATGCCTTTGCATATCATTTGTTTTTTAAGAAAAAATTATTCGTGTACACGATAAAAATGTATATAACAATTAAGATAGAATTAAAGATAAATACAATATAGTTAATGAAAACCAATAAATGTTATTAAATTTCTTTCAATCAGCAATAAGGAATTTGAGGCCCTAAAATGTTAAGTGAATTTTTACAGTAGCAATTTACAAATTTAGAGGTAGTGACATGCCTGAAACACAGTTTTCAAACTACTGGTCACTAAACACTAAATCAACTCATCATTAGAGATGAATGGTGTGGAAAATATTACTGTTAAAGATTTATTATTGTCTTATTATTCATGAGACAGTATAAAAAGATAAGCCATGTTTCAGAAGTCTGGCAAATAACTACATGTATTATAAACTTCATTATAAAATTGCAGTACAAAATATCTATTAGATTCACCTTTGGTGAAGAAATGGTGCTCAACATATTATTTAAGGTAATTTTTGGGTTCCTAGAAGAGATATCATCCATAAAAAAGACAGTTATTTATCTCTTGATAAGCAGCTTTGTAACAGTTTTTGTTCAGTTATATGAAACTTTTAATTTAGTACAATACTTACTCAGCAAATAGCTATTAATTTTTAATGAATATTTGCCTCAATGTTATAAGATTTTGCAAATTATATCGAAACCAGAGAACCTTAAACTTGGTTATAGTGAAGTTCTGGAGGCTAAATAGCACATGGTCATCCTTGACGTGTCATCTTAGGTTAGATTCCTTAGAAGCCAGACCTGCAACAAGGATTCTTGTTTAAGTGATAGACTGAGAAGTGTGCTCAGAAGCAAGGACGTGGGGGAAGCAGGATACAGCTGGACAAGCTAAGAAACAACGTGATGTCAGCAAGAGTCTAGCTGCAGTCTGATCTCATGGGGAGTTCCGGAACATGAACTATATCACAGTTTGTCCCACCAGAGTCAAGGTGCCAGTCCTTTTTTGTAGTCCCATTTAAGTAAGTCATTGACCAAGGCAGGGCACAACTTTTTGGGCAAGGGGGTTCAATTCAGTAGAAGGCAAGTTTGAGACCAGAAAAAGGAACATCTGTGAGCCTTTAGTAGCCAAAATTCAATGCAGCTGGAGGATGAGTACGATAACCCAGGAAATGAGATCTGAGTGGGTTACTGAAGTCAGAGTCAAGGAATGAAAGATTTTTAATCAAAAAAACTATTTGAACACAAAGTTTCCAGTTACACTTGAGCAGTGCTATCTCCCCTTATTTTTTCTGAAGAGTTTCTTTATTTTTTTTATTTTTTTTATTATACTTTAAGTTTTAGAGGCACATTTGCTTTTAGAAAATCATTAATAAAACTACATTCTCCAAATAGATCATTTGGAGATATAAAAAAAAAAATCATCAACTTTTGGAAATGGTTCCCTATAGTGAACATGGTACCCTTGATTAATTAAGTTTACTCCCATGAGTTTACATTTCAATTTTAAAACGAATGTGATATTAGTCTATTTACATAGATGAGGATTCTGTGAGGTAACACACATGCTTAGCACTGTGTCTGGCTCAAAGTAAACATAATCCCAAAAGTTAAGTCTAAAAATAGCAAGTTTAATAATTGTGTTATCCCAAATCATCACCTAAAAGGGAGTTTCATGGATAAGAGAAAACATTTTTGGGGCTTAACTTCCCGTATGATATTCAGAAATTTGGGAGAAGGGTATCTTATTTTGGACATTGTGTCACTAAAATTCATTCTTTAGGACATGACAAGGAGATGGGAGCTCATGTTATTTTCTTCTTTGTAACAGCTTTATTGAAATATAATTGACATATAACAAACTCCACATATTTAAATTGCATTATTTTGAGTCAAAAATGAATACAAAACCAAGACATATAAGGTCAGGACCACAATCAATTTAATGAATGTATCCATTACTCCCAAAAGTATCCTTATGTCCATCTGTGATCCCTCCCTTCTGCTTCTCCTCACATTCTCCCAGAAACAACTGCTGATCTGCTTTCTGTCCATATATACTAATTTCCATTAATTTCCATTTTCTAGAATTTTATATAAATGAAATTATACAGTATGAATAATTTTTGTCTGCCTTCTTTCTCTCAGTGTATTTATTTTAAGATTTATCTATGTTATGTGTATCAATAGTTCATTTCTCTTGCTAAATAATATTCCATTAT
Source organism: Gorilla gorilla gorilla (assembly GCF_029281585.2). Taxonomy (NCBI): domain Eukaryota; kingdom Metazoa; phylum Chordata; class Mammalia; order Primates; family Hominidae; genus Gorilla; species Gorilla gorilla. Next base: position 45,863,202 of record NC_086017.1, read on the forward strand.
ATACCAAAATTTACTTCTCTGTTCATCTATTGATGCAACTTTCATGTCATTTCCAGATTCTGGCTCTTAGAAATAAAGTTGCTATAAAAATTCATGCTCACGTCTTGTGTAGACATATTATTTTATTTCTCTTAGGCAATTCCTAGAAATAGAATGGCTTGGACATATGACACGCATGCATATAACTTTTAAAGAAACTGCCAAACTACTTTCCAAAATGGTTGTACCATTTTACATCTCCACAAGCACTATATGGGAGTTCTTGTTTCTGCAAACCTTTGCCAACACTTTTTATTATCAGTCTTTTTAATTTTAGCTTTTTTAGTAAGTACTAGTGTCTCATTTCTTCAATTTCCACTTTTCTAATCATAAATGCTATTGATGATTTATTTATATATTAATTTGTCATTAAGTACCTCCTTAGGCATGGTGTCTGTTTAAATTCTTTCCTCATTTTTCATATGTATTTGCTTGTTTGCTTATTATTGAACTTTGAGAGTTCTTTGTATATTCTATACACATTCTAATTTAGATATGAAATTTACAAATATTTCCTCCCATCTGTGAGTTGTCTTTTTATTCTCTTAAAATGATACTGTGAAGAGCAGAAAAGATATATACCAAACTGTTAATAGTGGTTACCTCTAGCAAGGAAATTAGGAGGCACTTTCACTGTTCTATCTGGTTTTAACATTTTCCACAGTAATAACAGAAGAAATTAAATGATTTAATGAAATGTGATCAGGAAGTGAAGTAGTTAAAAAAACACAAAATCACCAGTGGCATAAGATGAGAGGATATGGTAAAAATGAATATGTGGAAACAGTTATAAATAAATATTATTTGTGAGAAGCAAACTCTAAGTCTATTCAAGTGATATATATAGTCAAATTCTTCTATTTCATTCAGTGTAAGACTGTCTTTCTCTAATGCAGGTCTGGCCTCTTGCTAGTAAATTTTACTGTGCCACTTCTATATATTTGAAATCATACATGTTTCCTCCCTCATTTTTTTGTCATCTATTAGCAAAAAAATTGTTGCAGAACCTCTTTTGTTGTTCAGTGAGTTAACTCTAAAATGTTCTCTATTCTCTTGATGTGCTTCACACATCATTTCCATGTGAATGGAAATACACTTAGGCTTGAGCACCTTCTCATCACCTCCCAAAGGCCCCATTTTCAAACATGAATTTTCACCTTGGGGCTTAGGTTTCAACACATGAATTTGGGGGAAACATATACACTCAGTCTATAATAGAGTGTTATTCCAATTCCAAATTTAGGGTAATTAACTTTCCAAAATGGTTTCTATTTCCATTAAAAATACAGCTAAGCTTTAAATCCATTTAATACGGTCATATTTACATGCCAGTTTATGACTTTTTAAAAAATGCAGTTGCAAAATAATCCAATGAGAAGCAAAGTAGATATTAATATCTCTATTTTCCAATGAAGAAGGCAAAATACAGAGAAATAAAATGTTGTCATGTTACTTTAGCAGGAAGTTGATACATAATCTTTGAAGAATATTTTTTTTTTCCTCTATCCCAGAATTCTTTCCACCTTATTGCTTTGCTCTGACTTTTGTGGGTTAAATTTAAATTACATTGAATATTCTCAGCAATGTTTATTGCATACATAATGTTATCAACTTTTTTTTTTTTTTTTTTTTGAGAAAGGGTCTTGCTCTGTCACCCAATCTAGGGGGGCAGTGGCAGGATCACAGCACACTGCAGCCTCGATCACCTAGGCTCAAGAGATCCTCCCACCTCAGCCTTCCACGAAGTTGAGACTGCAGGCATGCACCGCCACGCCTGGCCAATTTTTTTTTCTTTCTTTCTTTCATTTTTTTTTTTTTTTTTTTTGGAGAGATAAGATCTCACTCTGTTGCCCAGGCATATCTCAGACTGGTGGACTCAAGTGACCCTCCTACCTCTCAGCCTCCCAAAGTGCTAGGATTGTAGTCATCAGCCACTGAGCCTGGCCAGTAAACATATTCTTTCTTTAAGAAATACTTATGCTTTAATAATTCAATAATCCAGGAGACTCTATCTTGTGATTGAAGTAAAGGCTTTTAAAACGTACCATTTCTTGAAGCTCTGGGATTTTTGTGCTTAAAATGAGTTTTAAAAGACAAGACTTGGCCGGGCGCAGTTGCTCACGCCTGTAATCCCAGCACTTTGGGAGGCCGAGACAGGCGGATCACGAGATCAGGAGATTGAGACCATCCTGGCTAACAAGGTGAAACTCTGTCTCTACTGAAAATACAAAAAAAAAAAAAATTAGCCGGGCGTGGTGGCAAGTGCCTGTAGTCCCAGCTGGTTGGGAGGCTGAGGCAGCAGAATGGGTGTGAACCTGGGAGGTCGAGCTTGCAGTAAGCCGAGATCGCACCACTGCACTCCAGCCTGGGCGACAGAGAAAGACTCGGTCTCAAAAAAAAAAAAAAAAAAAAAAAAGGCAAGACTTGTTGTTTTGCCTATATTATGGAAAGATTTCATTGGTAAATATCAGGAAATAGAACATAAATAAAAATGCCTAATTAAAGCCATTTTAAAAGGAAGGCAAGGGAAATCATAATTAATATGTATCTCAACTGTATAGCTAGCATAGTGAGGAGAAATAATATTGGGGGAAAGTCTGTGGCAAATAAATACTGAGATTTTTTTAAACTGGATATTACATTTTGAATATTTCAACGAGTTTAAATGGACATTTTCAAGACCATATTGCTTTCACTTGTGGAACATTAGAAGATGGTTATGACAGAATTATCAATGGACTTATGGCACTTTTTGTTGTGCATATGCAAACAATATCAGTTGAGCAAAAACAAAAATCAAGAATATTTTATTTTTCTATTATTTGAGTCAGTGGAAGCAGAGAAATGCTGAGTGACTTAGCCATTGTGATACAGCTATTTGGTGACAGAATTGAGGCTGGACAAAGACTTTTGCTTCTCACTGACTAGGCTGTGCTCATTAAGTGTGAATGCTGGTACCATTTCCAACTTTCTAGTACACAAGGATGTGTATGTTTATTTGGGTATCTCCAGGCATCCTTAAGTGGATATGCTTTACGTAAATAATATATGTTTTGTGTTTTGTTTTAAGATCTCACACTAGAGCTACATTTTCCCCTAGAAAAAAATGATTTTATGTAAAATAACTTTTTGGAGGAGGTCTCAAATTTAGTGTAACTTTTTTTTAATAATTGCAAAATATCTTAGAAGACCATATACAAAGGGAATAATTTAAAAGTTAATAACCTCCCAAGTAACTATACTGCATAATTGGGTTTTTACAAATCTACTTTGATATGTATATTAGATGGACATTTGGGAATACTTCTTACATAAATGTACATATCTTCATGTCATAAATCTGTAGAGAATAAGGAAAAAAGAAATTATATGCTCAAAAGAAATGAAGTTCCTATGTGTATTCCCTCAACCTTTTTTATGTTGTATAAAGAGAATCCACCCAACTGTGACTGACTAGCTATGCAATGCAGCCTGCCACCAGGAGATACTATTCAATGTATCTTGTATGTTTTTCATTGCTAAGAGAAGCCATGAGCAGTTAATAAGAAAAAGAAGAGTTGGGAATGGTATATACCTGAGTTGAGGGGCTTTTTGAAATCTTCTTCTCATTAGTTGTAATAGTATCTCCACAAAATGAAGTATGAAGATGTGAAACTGAAAGTTTCCTTTTTTACCTGAATGCATTTTTTTTATTTTGCATGGTGTCATGTTCATAGAACATATTGGACTTTTAAGAGCATGTATTTTATTTGGTGATTCCCAATAATTTTTAACAAAATATATATCAAATTGAATCATATGAAATTGTCAATATTAGATTTTGTTGAAAAACAAAAATAGCAATTTCCTATGGTTCAAGCTGATACATATCGTGTGATTATAATATGTACTTAATCCTCTACCAAATCACTCTTTGACCCTCATTGAAAGCAAACAAATCAATACAACTCTTGATTACTTAACAATTAAGTTTTCCTAATTTTAGAACAAGGTATTTTTATTGGTATTACAGTAAACAACAACTTAAAATCACACACACACACAGATCCTATTAGGATTTTAATTGGAATAGCATCAAATGTATAGATTTAATTTGAGGATAATTGGCATGTTTATGAGATTTTTAATCCATCGGCATGATTTATCTCTCTATTTAAACACTTAGCGAATTTTCATGACCTCTTACACTTTATTTGTTAAATGTATTCTTCAATACCTTATTTCTTGGATCTATTGGTAAAAGGTATCACTTAAAACATTATATTTTCAAATTATTTGTTGCTGGATTATATAAACGCAGTCAGTATTTGAGTTGTCATCTTGTATGCATGAATTTTACTAAGCTTTAAATTAATTCTGTTTGTCTGTAAATTAACAAATCTTTTGATGTGGAAAGTTATAACAACTGGGATGACAACAATTTAGGTTTTACTTTTCATTCTCATATATTTTATTCCCTTATTTGTTTACTACTTTTTTTGTTTGTTAGTTTTGAGACAGGGCCTGCCTCTGTCACCCAGGGTGGAGTGTAGTGGCAGTATCACGGCTCACTGAATCCTCTATCTCCCAGGTTCAGGTGATCCTCCCACCTCAGCCTCCAAAGTGGCTGGAACCACAGGTGTATGCCACCATGCCTGGCTAGTTTATTATTTTTTTTTTAATTTTATTTTTGCAGAGACAGGATCTCCCTACGTTTTCCAGATTGGTATCGAACTCCTGGACTCAAGTGATCCTTCTTCCCTAGATTCTCAAAGTTCTGGGATTACAGATGTGAGCTACCATGCCCAGCTCTTTACTGCTTTTTAAGTAATCTATGTGTTTATTTCTGTAGAATCTCCTCTACTATATTTATTATTTATTTCTGTATAGGAGCTCTACCACCAAGTCAATTAGAAGTGGTTAATTAGATATTCTCAGCCTGCTCATATTTAGATATTCTCAGCCTGCTCATATTTAGATATATGTGCATGTATGGCTTGATAGACAGATACGGATGAATAGATAGATAGACAGACAGACAGATAATATTCAGTTCTGTCACACCTAGCAACCAGATATTAGTATCTAAATATCATTTTGCACTAAAGGAACCAAGGCTCCTTGAAGACATAGCCAATCAATTCTGTAGCTGGGGCAGGAAAAATACAATATGGGTTTGGGATATCTCAGTGCAATTTATCAAGTCAGTTCATCTGAGAGTTAGTAGCGACTATTACTGAAAACTTCCTATTTGCTGGAAATAATGTGAAGTTATTTATGTGTATTATCTTATTTCTTCTGCACTATGGCATATATATCTTTAATTCCCATGTTTTGGCTCTGGGACTATAGCTCACATAAATAAAGAAACTTTCCAAGATTACACAGCAAACAAACTGAGGAGCACAAGATTCAAATAGGCCACTGTTTTTGGTCAAGAGATTGGTTTAGAATCTGTTTATTGTTGATTTCTCTTAGACATAGTTTTCACTCACAATAACTCTGTGGTATTCATGGTCTTTGATTTTCCTTTTATTAATTTATGTGGAAATTCTGGCCTCTATTTCTGTCCACCTAAAACAGCAGTATATGTTCTGACTAAAAGTGTGTAGGGGAGAAAATATTTCCTTCCTCACTCATCACAATGTCCATGGCTCACACCGCTGTACTGGTTCAGAAATTTTTTCCTCTCTTTTCTCTTTACTAAGTTTATCTTTCTTTCCACAGTCCTCCTAAAGATCGTTGTTTATATCTCTATTCTAAAATGGCATTCCTCCTTGCTTCATAATTGACAGTACCCATGTCCCCAACTAAACAGTTGGATATTTCATAGCAATGTTTTCTTCCTCTTGGTGTCTCTTGCACAACAGAGGATGATGCCCTCTTTAAGTCTTAGATCCCAGAACACAGTGGAGGTCTAATACTGCTTTCCTAAGAAAAAACCATCACCTCCCAGAGGTTTTAAACAAGTGTCTTACTTATTCTCTGCTCATTTGTTTTTTTTTTCTAATTGTCTTCTCTAACACCATCTGAATATCTTTTTTGTTGTTATTCTCTAAATCTTTCTAAAATATCCAATTACCTACATCCTTTTTAAACACTCCCTCATGCTTTCCCTGAACTTCTTGGATAAATGGTGTTGGTTTAGCTGTTTTAATCTGTCCTTCAGATCTGAGTTCTTTAAGCTGGTCCAGGAATTCCTTTTTCACTTTTTTATTCATTAAATATATGTCTTTGTATATTCCAAAATTTCAACTCAATTTTTACAGAAGATGTGTAAAGGAGTTTATCTTCCATATTTCAAACAGTTATGCTTGCACCTGCCAGTAAAACTTCTACAGCAGATACACTTCTCTCTATAGAATAATCTCTTCTCACTTTCTAAATGAAAACTACAGAGCATTTGGTTAAGTCTGCCTTCTATCTGCCGGGTTTCCGGATTTCATTTCGTGCTTGCATTCACTCATTCAAACTCAGAATCAGGTAGACAAATTTACTGGGATTGTTTACACACCTCAATTTTTTTCAGGTTATTTTTTTTCTTATATTGACAACCTAATGCTGAAAGTGAATGATTGAAGATGTGAGCATTATCTAGCTTCTTGAATCCCACGACATAATTCTAGTTGTCTTTTTTTCTCTTGGCATATTCTTTAAAGTTAACACAAATTCTCCGAAGAACTGAAGTTGCCTTGCATTGGATGCTACAGTGGAAGCTGTCTTCTCAGCATCCAAGAAATAGACCCCTGCTTTAGGTCTACTCTTTTCCTTTTAAACAGGTCAGTTTTCCTGTCACCACCTAACCATGGCATTACCCTAAATCTTTTTTTTTCCAATCTTCTTCCTCAATCTATCTTGTAAACTGGATCTCCTGACACATACTCTTAGCTACAGAAATCTTGATCCAAAGACACTGGTCTTCCCTGAACTGCACACATGACTGCTTCCCTTGCCTTCACCACTTTTCATGACCTTTATGCAGTTGATAGTATTCTGGTGGCCAAGGCCAGGGGATAAATGGATAGTCTGATTTTTCTAAACTTTGATAGTTCCTGGACATGTACTGCTTCTCTTTCCTTCTCTAGCTTAATCACTCCCCACCTTTGCTCCATTCTTCTCTGGTCTTGTGAATTGTGAGTTACTGCAGTGTGTGTAGAGGTCATCTTGATTCTTCTACATCATTCCTTATCCTTTGTTCTTCATTTCGTCAAGTGAGCCAAGTCTATTGGATATTTATAACAGCCCCAGGAAGTAGAGAGCAGAAGGATTTTTATCCTCATTTCTCAACTGAGCAAACTGAAGTTTCAGCATGGAATCTAAGATTCCAAATTGTAATACTTTGGCCCAAGAAATGCTAGAGCAAGACAAATAACTAGGAAAATGGAAAAAGTGCCAAAGTGAGAATTCATTTCCCTCTATTTTCTTCCCAGTATTACAGTAGAAACCTGGATTTACATTAAAACACATTATTCCCTGTGCCTTTGTTTTTTCATCTATACAGTGGGGCTTATACAAAAATCTATATCATTGTGTTGGAAGAATTATATAGGTTTGTACATGTGAAATATTTAGAACAGTGACTGCTGTACCCAGTAAGTGTTGCCTACTTTTATTATATCTAAATAAAATAAAATCACATCTTCCTTCTCAAAATGTATTTACCTTCTTGTATGTTTTATTCCTTAAGCTATGCTGCTATTTAAGTCTCCTAGGTTACTAAACTTACTCACCCATGACTTCCTCATTCACATTCATCTGCTAATATTTTTTGGCTTTATCTTTGAAACAACTTTTATATTCATTCGTTCCTCTGCAACCTCACTAATGGTGTACCAAATTACAATATATAGTATATAATATATTAATATTATATAATGATTATATTAATTAATATGTACAGTGTGTAATATATTATGTATAATAGTTAATGCTAATCTATATTAATATATTCTATACATTTTAATATTATATAGAGAGTCATATACAGTGTCAATGATGGGATATGTTCTGAAAATGAATTGTTAGGTGATTTTATGATTGTGTGAACATTACAGAGTGTACTTACACAAACCTATATGGTATAGCCTACTAGACACCTAGGCTATATGATATAGCCTATTGCTCCTGGGATACAAACCAGTACAGCATGTTACTATACTGAATACTGCAGGCAGTTGTAACATACTGATAAGTATTTGGGATCTAAACATAACCTACACATAGAAAAGATACAGTTAAAATATGGTACTATAATCTTATGGGACCACCATAGTATATGCAGTCTGTCTTTGATAGAAACGTTGTTATACAGGGCATGACTGTACTACTATTATATTTACAAATGTGGACCTTATTGAAGAGACTTTATGAACCAAAGGATATATTAATTGACAGTTTCATCCAAAGACACACTATACGGACAATTAACATTTACAGTGACACAGAGTAATTTTCCCTTGTGAAGTGAGAGAAAACCTCAGTTTGTCTCTGGAGTGCTCCAATAATTTCCATTCTCATGAAATGTTCATTTTTACAAGTTAAGGAACCTTGATGTGACTCATGAATCAGTTTCACCACATCTTGCACCATCAGTGTCAGAAAAAATTGATATTAATATATGCTATGTCAATCAGGGAAAGCTGGATTATGCAGTGATAACACAAACTGCAAAATCTTTGTGCCTTCCAAAGCAGGGTTTTATTTCATGTCTCTGCTAGAAATTCATCATGAGTTGGCCAGAAGCTCAGCCCCAAGATAGGGACTCAAGCTAAAGGAGATGCCATTATCAAGGATGTTGCTGATTACTGTGTAAGAGGGAAAAAGTTATTGGAGCATCTTCTCACTGGCAATTAAATAATCCAGTCCACAAGTAATACTTTTTATGTTGACCATAACCTATTGGCCAGAACCTCTTACAGCATTCCACAGAAATACAAGGAAGGTAGGAAAGCCAAATCCTACCATTGATCAAAAGGACAATAGAACAGACATACATAAACATTAGAAATCTCTACCACATTATTTAAATTCTAAAATCTTAATCTTGGGATGAGACTTCTTCCATCAGTACATGTCCCAAAAGGAGGTTTGTGTATTTCCATGATTGATGCTTCAGAAATTCAAGAAGGAAGATGTTCCCATCAAACTTGCTACAGAAGAGGTGAAAATTCCTAAAATTAAAAGATCAATTTGATTTCTATGTGATATTCTTTATCTATTTATAGTGTCTTCAAGTGGAACCTTCAGGAACCAATAGTATTATTTCAGTTATTCCTTTCATTTACCTTTTTTTTTTTTTTTTTTTGGCAGAGTCTCATTCTGTCGCCAGGCTGGAGTTCAGTGGCACAATCTCAGCCCACCACAACCCCCACCTCCCGGGTTCAAGCAATTCTCCTGCCTCAGCCTCCCAAGTAGCTGGGACTACAGGTGCATGCCACCATGCCCAGCTAATTTTTGTATTTTTAGTAGAGACAGTGTTTCACCATGTTGGCCAGGATGGTCTCAATCTTCTGACCTCGTGATTCGCCCGCCTTGGCTCCCAAAGTGCTGGGATTACAGGCGTGAGCCCCTGCACCCACCCTCATTTGCATTTTAATTTGGAATTCACATTGCTTACCTAATGGTGTGATATCACTTTTATGTTTGGATTTAAAAAGTTACATTATTTTTCCTGAAGTTTGTACTTATACATTGTTATCAACAGTTACTATGACAAAAATATCTGTCACATTTTTATCCCCACACTTTTCCTTTAGTGTAGGCAACAACCCCTGTATGCTGTGCTTCCTACTGGTCTTCCAGTCTTCCCTCAGTATTGCCTCTGCTGTTATTTTTCTAAGGCACGGATGCCATCTTATCACCTCCATGTTTAATAGTTTTCTGTGATTTCCTGTAACCTTGTAGAAATCTTGACAGATTTTCCACAGACTCACCTGTCTCTTCACCTTTGTAATCTATTCTAACACCTACACACAAATTCTACAGGTAAAGGAGACCTATTATTCCTCTTCTTTGATCTGTGGTCATGCTGTGCTCTTCTTCAGGGAAGCAGTATTAAATGAAGGCACAGGTTTTGGGAGTAAATCTGAGCTGATTTCAAATCTACATCACTACTTAGTAAATGAGCATTAGTGTACTGTAAAATGGGAATGCTGTTTTTTTCTGAGGTATTGCAAATCTAGTGAGCATTCATAGATAGGTAGATGGATGGATAGATGATAGATAGATAGATAGATAGATAGATAGATAGATAGATAGATAGATAGAGCACATTGCCTGAAACAAACTAAATTATTCTACAAATGACATCTATTACTTCAGACCTCCAGGGATTGCAAGTATCTATTTCTCTTGAATGTATCTTGTGACCTAGCAAACTTCCACCTCATCTTCAAGAAATGGCCCAGATGTCTTTCACTTCATTGATAGTCTTTTCCAATGTTCTCAATATTCATTTTCTCTTTGTTCTCTTATGGCATTTCAAATTATATTCAGTATAGAAATTTGTATTTTAAGATGTGAATTTTGTTTATCTTTTGAAATTACAGGGTAAATATAAGTTTATCTTTTTTTAAAATAGAGATAGAACTTCTTCATGTTGCCCAGGCTGATCTTGAAATCCTGGGCTCAAGTGATCCTCCCATCTCAGCCTCCCAAAGACCTGGGATTACAGGTATGAGCCACCATGCCTGGCCAATCTTTAAAAAATTTTAAAAAATCAACAAATCTAACTCATTTTAAAACAATTTTGATGTAATTCATTCAATCATTTATATCTATCCATTTATCATGTTCGTTACATATTTTATGAAGATATTTACATAGGCATACAATTACAGATAATATATAATAAAGTTCATGTTCCCAGCACCCACATTTAACAAGTGTTAAAATCTTGCCATATTTACCTCAGAAATATTTATGGACATAGATGCAGTTAAAATCTCCCTCCTATCTCTTTACCACTCCTATCTGAGATGTATGTGGTGGGACTATTATGAATGATGCTACTGTGAATGTTCTTTTGTGTGTCCTGTAGTGAACATCTGAACATTTATGTTGGCTATCTAATATGTGAAATATATTGCTTATCTAATATGTGAAATTGCTGGAAATGCACCTTATTAGCACCAAAGTGGTTTTGAAAATGATTGTACTAATTTACACTCCCACTAACAGTGTGTGAGAGTTCTAGTTGTTTGGCATTCTTCTAAGTACTTTTGCATCTATCTTCTAATAATAAGATCATAAAAATAATTATCACACTTCAGGAATTTAACATTAGTATTTTCTAATACACATTCTATACTAAATTTTTCTCAGTGCTCCCAAAGATGTTCTTTATAGTTATTTTTGCTTTAACATAAAGATCAAGTCTATTTTTATTTATTTTTTATCATGTATTTTTAATTTTAAAAAAATCTGTGATGATATGTAGCCTTTATTTTATTTTCATGATGTTTGTATTTTATTTTATTTTATTTTATTTTATTTTTTTGATATGGAGTTTCACTCTGTTGCCCAGGTTGGAGTGCAATGTTGCAACCTCGGCTCACTGCAACCTCCACCTCCCAGGTTCAAACAATTCTCCTGCCTCAGCTTCCCAAGTAGCTGGGATGACAGGCATGCGCCACCACGCCAGGCTAATTCTGTATTTTTTTTTTTTTTTTTTTTTTTTTTTTAGTAGAGATGGGGTTTCACCATGTTTGTCAGGCTGGTCTCGAACTCCTAACCTCAGATGATCTGCCAGCCTCGGCCTCCCAGAGTGTTGGGATTACAGGCGTTAACCACCACGCCCAGCCAATATTTGTATTTTTGAAGCGTTCAGTCCAATTGTGGATTATAATGTCTCATCACTTGAATATTATCTGATTTCATTTCCTTTTGCTTAGATTCAACTTAATCATTTCCCCCAAGAGTACAATTTAGTTAATTTTCTGTACCTTTAATCCCATCATAACAGGAGACACATGATGTCAGTTTGTTACTTTATCAGTGATGTTACATTTGATCACTTAGTTAACAATGTAAAATGGATACAGGGGTTTCCTACCAAGAAAATCCTGTTTGAATATCTATGCCAATCCCCTAGCTCCAGTGAGTCTTGGATGTTCACTGTTCATAGTTGTCCCATAGGGAATTGCTTTAAGCCAGCAGAATGCTCTATGTGTACTTGAGAAGAAGGTATATCCCCAATTCAGAGTCTCAAATTCACAACTCAGGCATTGTTAATTGTGCTATAGAACTCTTCTGGTGCCTTATTTCTTTTTGTCCAATTATTTTGTTTGAACTGAGAGTAATGTATTAATATTTATTTCTTACTATATTTTTGTGTCTAATTTAATCTCCTGTAGTTTCTATTTTAATAGAAGTTTATTATATTTGGTACATACATATTCATAACTATCATATGTTCATTATGATTTATGGCTTTTAGAAAATAATATCTTATGTCATATTTAAGTGCCTTTTTCTTGAATTATACTTTGTCAATATCAAGATCTCAATGCAAATGTTCTTATTTTCTTATATTAACAAACTTATTGAAGTATAATTGATGCACATAAAATTGCACATATTTAAAGTAGAAAATTAAATGTGTTAAGGCATATGTAGACACATGTAAAATCATCATCGCAATCAAGATAATAAATACGTCCATCACCCCTAAATGTTACATTTCTTTGTAATCAATTCTTCTTTATCTCTAGACACTCAATGATTTGCTTGCTGCCACTATAGATTAGTTTGGATTTTCTAGAATTTTACAAAAATGGAAACATACAGTATATAACTCCTTATTGTCTATGTTATTTACTCAGCATAATTATTTTGACATTTATTGTTTATGTTGGATATACCAATCATTTCATCGTTTTTATTGTTCATTACAAGTTCATTGTTTGTCTATTTCACAGTTTGTTTACCTATTTATCTGTTGATTCACATTTGAGTTGTTTCCAATTGTTGGCTATTACAAATATTATTGTTATGGGTATTCATGTGTAAATGTTTGTGAAAACATAGACGTCTTAGTATTTTGTGTAAGTATCTCAGAAATATGTAATATATGCTTTGTAGAAACTTTAGTAATTATTTGGCTATTGCTCCCTGGTGTCTCTTGGCCATGGTCTCTGGCATTTCATCCCATGTTAAGTGAAAAGCAGTATTCAGTCCAAAATTCTTGGAGACTACCTGCAGATTTCCGGAATTGTCTGTACAGAGTCCTCCTCTTTGGCACCTTTCTCCAAAATATCTAGCAACATCAGCCTCTGTAAACCCTGTTCTCATTATATTTACTTTTTTATAATAGTCTATTAATGTAGTGAACTATGCTGATTGATTTTTGAAAGTTAAACCAAACTGACATTCTTGGGATAAACCTTATTCAATCACGGTGTGTGTGTGTGTGTGTGTGTGTGTGTGTGTGTGTGTGTGTGTGTGTGTGTTTTCAGCAGCTGGATAGATCAGTCATGGTTTTTAAAATTATTTTACTATATGTTTGCATTTGATTGGCTATTTAACACAAAACTCCTTTTTTTTTTTTTTTTTTTTTTTTGGAGACGTTGCCTCGCACTGTAGCCCAGGCTGGAGTGCAGTGGTGTGATCTCGGCTCATTGCAACCTCTGACTCCTGGGTTCAAGCAATTCACCTGCCTCAGCCTCCCAAGTAGCTGGGACTACAGCTGCAGGCCGCCACGCCCAGCTAATTGTTTGTGTTTTTAGTAGAGACGGGGTTTCACTGTGTTGCCCAGGCTCCTCTCAAACTCCTGAGCTCGGCAGTCTGCCCGCCTCAGCCTCCCAAAGTGCTAGGATTACAGGTGTTGAGGAAAGTTAAGGAAAAGTAAACGGGGCTTTGTGCCCAGCCTGCTTTAAAAATTTCTATCTAAAGGTGCAGAACAAGATGGCAGAATAAAAGCCTTCAGCATTGGTACCTCCTGAAGAAACACCAAATTTTACTATCTGCACACAGAAAAGCATTGTCACAAGAACCAAAAACCAAGTGAGCAATCACAGTACCTGGTTTTAACTTCAACTCATTGAAAGAGGCTTTGAGGAGAGCAGGAGAGACAGTGTTGAATTGCCAATGCCACTCCTCCATTCCCTACTGCAGTCATGCAGTTCTGAGAGTCTGTTCAGTTGACGGAGGGAAAGTACGGTAATAAGGGAACATTACATTGAACTCAGTGCTACCCTGTCACAGCAGAGAATAAAGCTGTGCTGAGCTCAACTAGCACCCATGCACAGAGGGAGAATTTGGACCAGACCCAGCTAGAGGAGAATCACCCATCCCATCAGTCAAAACTCAAATTTCTCAGCAAGCCTCACTACCGCAGGCCAAAGTGCTCTAGGGTGCTAAGTAAACTTGAAAGGCAGTCTAGGACACAAGCACTGCAATTCCTAGAACGGCAATTCCTAGGCAACTCCTAGTGCTGGGCTGAGGTCAGAACCAGTGGACTAGCGTGGCATATGATCTAGGGAGATACCAGTCAGGTCCGCTAAAGGAGTGCTTGCACCACTCCTCCCATTACCCAAGGCAGTGCAGCTCACAGCAGTGAAAGAGTCTCCTTCCTTCTGCTCAAGGGGAGGAGAGCTAAGAGTAAAAAGCACTTAGTTTTTCTTCTTGGATACAAGCTCAGCCACAGTAGGATAAAGCACCAAGCACAGTCCTAATGCTCCCATTCTGGGCCCTAGCTCCAGGATTACATTTCTAAACACATCCTAGGTCTAAAGGGAACCTACTGCCTTGAAGTGACTAACCCAGTCCTGTCAATATTTATCACCTGCTACCTAAAGAGCCCTTGTGCCGTGAATAACCTGTAGCAATATTCAGGTAATACACCATGGGCCTTCAGCTCTGAGACATGCTGACTACAGGTGTAATCCAGCGCATTCCAAGCTATGGTGGCTATGTTGAAAGACTCCTTTTGGATAAAAGTTAAGGAAAAGTAAAGGGGGCTTTTTCTCACACCTTAGATGCCAGCTTGACCACAGTGGAGTAGAACAACAAGTAGGCTCTTGGGAGTCCCTGAGTGTAGGCTTAGGCTCTTGGTAAGCATTTGTGGACTTTCCCTGAGACAGAGGAGAGCCCAATTCCCAGAAGGCTGAGTCCCAGGCCTGGCAGCATTTATCACAAGCTGACTGAAGAGCACTTGGGCTTTAAGTGAACAGGAGCAGTGGCCTCACAAAAGCTCTTTGTGGCCCAGCGGTGGTGCTGCCACAGGGAGAGGCTTCACTGCCCTTGGAAAGGTGGGTAAAAAGCAGGAAGGACTTTATATTGTAGTTTGAGTGCCGGTTTAGCAGCAGTAGAATAAACATCAGGCAAATTTCTAAGGTTTTTGACTTCGATTCCTGGCTCCCTGACAGCATCTCTGAACCCATCCAGGGCCTAGGGGAACTTGGTTCCCTGAAGGAAAATACATAAACCTGAATAGCTTCACCACCTTCTAATTGTAAAGACTCAGGGCCTTGAGTGAACATGAGTGGTAGACAAGTAGTGGTTCCAGCAGGCCACACCCCCAGTTCCAGACAGCTAAGCACAGGGAGAGAGACTCTATTTTCAGAGTAGTTTTCGCAGGTTTTTGGTTTTCTGTTCTTGTGTTAGTTTGCTGAGGAATGGCATCCAGCTCCATCCATGTCCCTGCAAAGGACATAAAATTGTTCCTTTTTATGGCTGCATGGTATTCCATAGTGTAGATGCTGGAACCACATTTTCTTTATTCAGTGTATCACCAGAGGGCATTTAGGTTGATTCCATGTCTTTTCTATTGTGAATAGTGCTGCAGTGAACATATTCATGCATGTATCTTCATAATAGAATGATTTATATTCCTTTGGGTATATACCCAGTAATGGGATCGCTGCATCAAGTGGTATTTCTGCCTGTAGGTCTTTGAGAAATTGCCACATTTTCTTCCACAATTGTTGAACTCATGTATACTCCCACCAACAGTGTAAAAGCATTCCTTTTTCTCCACAACCCCACCACTGACTTTTTAATAATAGCCGTTCTGCTGGCGTGAGATAGTATCTCATTGTGGTTTTTATTTGCATTTGTCTAATAGTCAGTGATGTTGAGGTTTTCTTCTTTTTTTTTTTTTTTTTCGAGACAGAGTTTTGCTCTGTCGCCCAGGCTGCTAGAGTCCAGTGGTGCGATCTCCACTTACTGCAAGCTCCGCCTCCCAGGTTCATGCCATTCTCCTGCCTCAGCCTCCCGAGTACCTGGGACTATAAATGCCCGCCACTGCGCCCGGCTGATTTTTTGTATTTTTAGCAGAGACAGGGTTTCACCATGTTAGCCAGGATGGTCTCGATCTCCTGACTTTGTGATCCACCCGCCTCGGCCTCCCAAAGTGCTGGGATTACAGGCATGAGCCACTGCACCCTGTCGATGTTGAGCTTTTATTCATGTGTTTGTTGGCCACATGTATGTCTTCTTTTGAGAAGTGTCTGTTCATGTCCTTTGCCCACTTTTTAATACTTTAATATGGTTGTTTATTTCTTTGTAAATTTGTTTAAGTTCTTTGTAGATGCTGGATATTAGACCTTTGTCAGATAGATTACAGAAATTTTCTCCCAGATCTGTAGCTTGTCTGTTTGCTCTGTTCATACTTTCTTTTGTTGTGCAGAAGCTCTTTAGTTTAATTAGTTTCCATTTGTCAATTTTTGCTTATGTTGCAATTGCTTTTGACAGCTTTGTCATGAAATCTTTGCCCATGCCTATGTCTCAAATTGTATTGCCTAGGTTTTCTTCTAGGGTTTTTATAGTTTTGGATTTCACATTTAACTCTTTAATCCATCTTGAGTTGATTTTTGTATATGATATAAGGAACGGGTCCAGTTACAATTTTCTGCATATGGCTAACCAGTTCTCCCAGCTCCTTTTATTGAATAAAGAATCTTTTTCCATTGCTTGTTCTTGACAGGTTTGTCAAAGATCAGGTAGTTGTAGATGTGTGGTCTTATTTCTGGGTTCTCTGTTCTGTTCCATTGGTGTTTGTGTCTGTTCTTGTACCAGTAGCATGCTGTTTTGGTTACTGTAGCTTTGTAGGGTAGTTTGAAGTTGGGTAGCATGATACCTCCAGTTTTGTTCTTTTTGCTTAGAATTGTCTTGGCTATTCAGGCTCTTTTTTTAGTTCCATATGAATTTTAAAATAGTCTTTTTTAAATTCCATGAAGAATGACTGATAATTTAATAAAAATAGCATCGAATCTATAAATTGCTTTGGGCAGTATGGCCATTTTTATAACATTGATTCTTCCTATCCATGAGCATGGAATGTTTTTTCATTTGGTTGTGTCATCTCTGATATCTTTGCAGTGGTTTGTAGTTCTCCTTGAAGAGATCCCTCACTTCTCTTTTTATTTGTATTCCTAGGTATTTTATTCTTTTTGTGGCAATTATGAATGAAAGTTCATTCATGATTTGGCTGTCTGCTTACCAATTGTTGGGTTATAGAAATGATAGAATTTTTGCACATCGATTTTGTATCCTGAGACTTTGCTGAAGTTGCTTATCAGATTAAGAAGGTTTTGGGCTGAGATGATGGGGTTTTCTTGATATAGGATCATGTCATCTGCAAACAAAAGTTAGTTTGACTTTCTCTTCCTATTTGAATATGCTTTATTTCTTTCTGTTGTCTGGTTGTCCTGGCCAGAACTTCCAATACTATGTTAAATAGGAGTGGTGAGAGATGGCATCCTTGTGTTGTGCTGGTTTTCAAGGGGAATGCTTCCAGCTTTTGCCCGTTCATTATGATACTAGCTGTGGGTTTGTCATATATGGCTCTTATTATTTTGAGTTACGTTCCTTCAATACCTAGTTTATTGAGAGTTTTTATCATGAAAGGATGTTGAATTTTATCAAAGGCCTTTTCTGCATCTATTGAGATAATCATGTGGTTTTTGTCTTTAGTTCTGCTTGTGGGATGAATCACATTTAATGATTTGCGTATGTTGAACCAATCTTGCATCCCAGGGATGAAGCCTACTTGATCATAGTGGATAAGCTTTTTGATGTGGTGCTGGATTTGATTTGCCAGTATTTTACTGAGAATTTTTGCATCAATGTTCATCAAGGATATTGGTCTGAAGTTTTCTTTTATTGTGTCTCAGCCAAGTTTTGGTATCAGGCTGATGCTGGCCTCATAGAATTAGTTAAGGAGAAGTGCCTCCATTTCCATTTTTTGAAATAGTTTCAGTAGGAATGGTACCGGCTCTTCTTTGAATATCTCGTAGAATTCAGCCGTAAATTCATCTGTTCTTGAGCTTTTTTTTTGTTAGTAGGCTATTTATCACTGCCTCAATTTTAGAACTAATTATTGGTCTATTTAAGGATTCAATTTCTTCCTGGTTCAGTCTTGGGAGGGTGTATGCATCCAGGAATTATTCCATTTCTTCTAGATTTTCTAGTTAATGGGCATAGAAATGTTTATAGTATTTTCTGATGGTTCTTTGTATTTCTGTAGGGTCAGTGGTAATATCCCCCTTATCATTTCTGATTGTGTCTGTTTGAATCTTCTCTCTTTTCTTCTTTATCAATCTAGCTAGCAGTGTATTTATTGTATTAATTTTTTCACAAACTAGATCCTGGATTCGTTGATTTTTTGAAAGGTTTTTTTTTAATCTCTAACTCCTTCAGTTCAGCTCTGATCTTCGTTATTTCTTGTGTATTGCTAGCTTTAGGGTTTGTTTGTAGTTGATTCTCAGTTTTTATAGTTGTGATGTTAGGATATTAAATTGAGATCTCTCTAGCTTTTTGATGTGGGCATTAAGGGCTATAAATATTCCTCTAACACTGCTTTGGCTGTGTCCCAGAGATTTGTGTACATCATATCTTTTTTCTCATTAGTTTCAAAAACATCTTATTTTCTGCCTTAATTCCATGATTTACTCAAGAATCATTCAGGAGCAGATTGTTCAGTTTGCTCGTAGTTGTATGCTTTGGAGTGAACTTCTTAATCTCAAGTTCTAATTTGATTGAGCTGTGGTCTAAGAGACTTATACTTTCAGTTCTTTTGCATTTGCTGAGTGTTTCACTTCCAATTATGTGATCAATTTTAGACTGTCATGTGGCAATGAGAAGAATGTATATTCTGTTGTTTTGGAGTGGAGAGTTCTGTAGGTATATAACAGGTCCTCTTGATCCAGAGTTGAGTTCAGGTCCTGAAAATCTTTGTTAGTTTTCTGTCTCAATGATCTGTCTAATCTTTTCAGTGAGGTGTTAAAGTATCCCACCATTATTTTTGTGGGACTCTAAATCTCTTTGAAGGTCTCTAAGAACTTGCTTTATGAATCTGAATGCTCTTGTTTTGGGTGAATATATATATTTAGGATAGCTATGTCTTCTTGTTGAATTGAACCCTATACCATTATGTAATGCCCTTCTTTGTCTTTTTTGATCTTTGCTGGTTAAAAGTCTGTTTTGTCAGAAACTAGGATTGCAGCCCCTGATTTTTTCTGTTTTTTATTTTCTTGGTAAATTTTCTTCCATCCCTTTATTCTGAGCCTACGTGTGTCTTTGCATGTGAGATGGGCCTCTTGAAGATAGCATACTGATGGGTCTTGGCTTTTTATACAGCTTACCATATTGTGTCTTTTAATTGAGGCATTTAGCCCATTTACATTTAAGATTAGTATTGTTATGTGTGGATTTGATCTCATCATTATACTACTAGTTGGTTATTTTGCAGACTTGTTAATGTGGTTGCTTTATGTCACTGGTCTGCATACTTCAGTGTCCTTTTGTAGTGGCTGGTAACGGTTTCTTCTTTCGGTATTTAGTGCTTCCTTCAAGAGCTCTTGCAAGGCAGCCCTGGTGGTGATATATTCCCTTGAGATTTGCTTGTCTGAAAAGAATCTGATTTCTCCTGCACTTTTGAAGGTTAGTTTGGACTGATATGAAATTTCATGTTATAAATTCTAAGAATATTGGATATTGGCTTCCAATCCCCTTTGGCTTGTAGGGTTTCTGCTGGGAGGTTTGCTATTAGTCTGATTTGTAGGTGACGTGGTCTTTCCCTTTGGCTGCACTTAACATTTTTTCTTTTACTTCTACCTTGGATAATCTGATAATTATGTGCCTTGGGGATAATCTTTTGGCGGAATATCTTACTGGGGTTCTCTGCATTTCCTGAATTTCAATGTTGACCTTTCTGGCCAGGTTGGGAATGTTATTCTGGATGATATCCTGAAGTATGTTATTCAACTTGGTTTCATTCTCCCCATCTCTTTCATGTACCCCAGTCAGTCATAGATCCAGTCTCTTTACATAATCCCATATTTCTCAGTGGTTTTGTTCATTCCTTTTTATTATTTTTTCTCTCTTCTTGTCTGCCTGTCTTATTTCAGAGAGATAGTCTTCAAGCTCTGAGACTCTTCTTCACTTGGTCTATTCTGCTATTAATACTCATGATTGCATTGTGAAATTCTTGTAGTTTGTTTATTAGCTCTAACAGGTTGGTTATGTTCCTCTCTAGACTGGTTATTTTGGCTGTAAGCTCCTGGTTTGTTTTATCATGCTTCTTAGCTTCTTTGCATTACATTACAATGTGCTCTTTTAGCTCAACAAAGTTCATTATCATCCACATTCTGAAGCCTACTTCTGTCATTTTAGCCATCTCAGCCACAGCCCAGTTCTTGCTGGAAAGGTACTGTGGTCATTTGGGGGAAAAGCAGCACTCTGAATTTTTGAGTTTTCAGTGTTTTTGCATTGATTCTTTCTCATTTTTGTGGACTTATCTGTACCTTTGATCTTTGAGGTTGCTGACATTTGGATGGAGGTTTTGTTGGGGGGTTTGTTGTTGCTGTTTTCTGTTTGCTTGCTTTTCTTTTAACAGTCTGGCCACTCTTCAGTCAGGGATGCTGTGGTTTGCTGAGGGTCTGTTCCAGACCATAGTTGCCTCAGTTTTTCCCAGACATGGAAGTATCACCAGTTAAGGCTGTGAAACAGCAAAGATGGTAGGCTGCCCTTTCCCCTGGAAGCTCCATCCCAGGTGGGTACTGACGTATTGCCAACCTCTATGCATCTGTAAGAGGTGGCTGGAGACCCCAGTTTGGAGGTCTCACCCAGTGAGGAAAAATGGGATCAGGGGCCTGTTAAAGCAGCAGTCTGACTGCTTTTTGGTAGAGGAGGTGTGCTGTGTTAGCAGTCCCTTCAGCCCTTGATGTTTGGGCTCTCCAAGGCCCACAGACTAAACGAGCTGAGAAGCCTGAAGAGCCAAGGCAACAGCCTGCCCTGTCCCTCAGGCACTCTGTCCTAGGGAAAAATTAGACCTTTGTTGGCCATAGAACACGGACAGGGGTGGCCAGAGGCCCCAGCTGGGAGGACCTTCCCCATGAGGAGAAGTGGATTGCAGTCCCACTTAAAGAAGCAGTCTGGTCGGGCGTGGTGGCTCATGCCTGTAATCCCAGCACTTTAGGAGGCCAAGGCGGGAAGATCACCTGAGGTCAGGGGTTCAAGATCAGCCTGACTAACATGGTGAAACCCCGTCTCTACTAAAAATACAAAAATTAGCCGGGCATAGTGGTGGACGCCAGTAATCCCAGCTACTCAGGAGGCTGAGGTAGGAGAATAGCTTGAATCCAGGAGGCGAAGGTTGCAGTGAGCCGAGATTGTGCCATTGCACTCTAGCTTGGGCGACAGAGCAAGACTCTGTCTCAAAAAAAAAAAAAGCACACAAAACAGTGTGTTGTGGTGGGGAACCACCTTTGCCCCTGTCAGCTTGGACTTTCAAAAGCCCACAGGTTGGAACAGCTGAGTCATCCAACCAACCCAGGTGGTGGCCTTCCTTCCCCTGGGCACTCTGTCTCAGGGAGAGATCAGAACTCAGTCTCTAAGATGTGCAGGTGGGCATGGCTGGAGGGCCTGGTTGTAGGTCTCGCTTAGTGAGGAGGAATAGATTGGGGTCTTGCTTAAGGAAGCATGATCTGGCTATGATCTGGCCATGATCTGGCAAAGCCTCTGTGCTTCACTGGCATGACGCTTTCTTGTCTGTTTGGACTCTCCAAAGCCCACAGGCTAGAACAGCTTGATTGACCAAGCAGCAGAGATGGTGACCGCCCATTTTGCTGGGGGCCCCATCCCATCTCACGAAGGCTCCACCCTGTTGCAAGTGGCTGGCTGGAATTCCAAGCCAGTTTGTCTTATCTTGTGAGGTGCTGTGGAAGTTGGACCGATGGAATGATGCTGTTTGGCTCCTAGGAAGGTATGTGCAGGCCTTCCGCCTTGCCTGAGTTGCAGACACATTTGTTGGGGATCCCAGGGCTGGACTATATAAAGCTCCTGGGTCTCTGTGTGTGCTTGAACAGCTGCTCCACCAAGACTCCCCACAGTTCTGTGTGTCGGACCCGAGGCCCTGATGGTGTGGGCTCACTAGGGGATCTCCTGATCTGCAGGTTGCAAAGATCCGTGGAAGAAGTGTGATTTCCCAGGGTCACACAATCACTCACTGCTTCCCTTGACTGGAGGTGAGGGCTCCTTTGGCTTTATGTGGCTTCCAGGTAGGCCGTCACCCTGCCCTGTTTTTCTTCATTCTCCATGGGTCAATTTGTTTCCATGATCAGTCCCAGTATGAGTACCTGGGTATTTTGGCTGAAGGTGCTGTATTCACTCATCCTTTTTGTTCTTCTCCATGAGCGCTGAGGACTGCAGCTGCTTCTAACTGACCATCTTGGCACTAAATCCTTAAAATTTGTTATAATGGATACAGGGATTTAGGTATAGTATATAATATATATAGGCATATTTATTAAGGTAATATACCTCTCAGGACTCTTTCCTATACCATATTTAATGAGGTTTCTCTACTAGGCCTGGTGTGAATGAACGCTTCCTTCCCTTTTAAAAACCAGTAATTATTTGGCAATTGCTCCCTTGTGTCTCTTGGCATAGTCTTGAAAAGTAGTATTCAGTCCAAATTTCTTTGAGACAATCTGCAGATTTCTGCAGTTGTCCTAGCAGAGTCCTTCTCTTTGGCATTCTTCTCTAAAATTTCAGCCACCTCAGCCTCTGTGAACTCTGCTATCTTTTTCTTCAACTCAGCAAGATTGTTGGGCTCCATCTGGGTTCCCATACCTGCTCTGTAGCCCGAAGCTACCTCTCGGCAGTATTTTCAAGACAATCTACTGTTATGATCACAATCTTGTTTTTCATGATCCACTGTTTCAAAATAATTATTTCGTATATTTTTTCTAGTTTTCTAATTGTCTACAATAGAAAGGTAATTGCAAAACAGTTCATTCATAATAGTTCAGGTGTAAAAGCAGAAGTTGCAAATATCCAAAATTTATACTTGTTAATCCACATAGCTTACTGAATTTTCTAACCACATAACGTGTCCTTATCTATATCTGCTTTCACCATGCTCTAATGAGGATTTCAGATCTAGATGGTAATTTGGGGATGTGTGTTTGCTGAGCAACACTAAATATATTATACTCACCTTTTCCAAGTGATAGCTCTTTTATTAACATGGCCACCACTTACTAACAACTTCTGCTATTTTAATGGTAATGTAGATTCCTTGCCTTCTTTAGTTACTGTTTCTATTTCATTCTTACACAAACATATGTACCTATTCTGCTGTTTTTTGAAACTCGATAAATCATACCTGTTACTTAATTTATCTTTATTCTGCCCTTTTCTTCTTATTATTCTAATCCCTTTTTGATATTTCCATTTCATCTTTAACACCAGATATCTAGTCGATCCATCTCTTTGTTCATTTCTATCTTTCCTTAACCCTGGAGTGAAACACCTTGATAAACCATCTATTTCATTGTTGTTGTACTTAATAAAACTCTTGCTAGCATATATGATGGTCAGAGATGCTTGACAGTGAGTGATTACAATTTTATTGTAAGGCTATGTTGTTTGTAGAAAGAGTGTGAGTTTTATAACTAGAAAATGTGTTTCAAGTTCTATATTGTTATTACATAGGTATAACACTTAACCACAGAGTCTGTTTTCCTGGCCATAAATGGAGATGAGTCTTTCCAAATTCCCAAACTATAGAATCTCTGAAATTTATATATTAAAAAAATCATTGTTGTTTTAAGTGTATAAGTTAAAGTATTTTATAGGTAGCAATAATAACTGGAAAAATAATGTGGAATCAATTCCTCAGATGCACTATTAGGTTCCCTTACTTGTAAATTGGGCATAATGGTAATGTCTATTTCAGGGGGCTTTGTAAAAATTAAATGTTATTTATAGAAAATAATTTATTAATAGTTGAGTGCCTAGCATATAAAAGGTGCTTTGCAAATGTTAAATAACTTTTCTTCTTTTTTAGTTACTGTTGTTTGAAATAAGACTTATCTTTACAGGACATATGTGTAAGAAGAAAGATTCCTTGAGCATCTGAGAAAATATGGACCAAAACTTTAAAGAATCCTTTCTTTAGTTTGGCTATTTGCTAAGGCTTAATATTATCAATAGTATGTTATTAACAAAAATTTTGTCAAAAACAAGACTAAACAAGGAGGCATATAAAAGTTCACCAACAGCAAATGCTAAGGGAAGGTAAATTCACTTAACTCAAGGTTTTGACTTACATTTACATGTAATGTTTTTGCCATAACCAATAATAAGCCACTGTTGAGAGAAAGTATACTTTCAGAGTTCAGATAAAGAATGCAAGGTAGTGAAATTGCTTATATTTAATAATTTCAAATAATGCTAACAGAAAACAGCTGTAATTGATTTATAAGATAATATATTAATATGTTTTTATAAGACTTTTCTTTCAGTGTATCATGATTTTTATGCAGCCATTTTACTTTAGCACTTAGATTATTCCTTTGCTCAAACAAATCTATTCCATTATTGTACTTTTTGAATTATACATATATCTTTTTGTTCTCTTTATATAATGCATAAATTGTCATGAGGATTGAAAATTTTAATTTGTTTTTCCACGGCATTGTTTGGCAATAAGTTAAAATAGGAAAATAAAAAAGCGTGAGTAAATTAGACTCTGATGACTGATTGAATGTGAGGATGGGTTTTGGAATGAAAGAAATTGTTATGATCACTCCAAGCTTATCACATTGACTAATTCTATGTATTTGTTTTCTGGTGACAGGAGCTGATGATCAGTTATGCCGAGAAAAAGCTATGTCTGTGGTGACAAGTGGGAGTATTTCAGAAGCTGCATGGGCTTATATGGAAGCTGATCTTAGGTGGGTAACAGAGAAGGTGGTATGTGAGATAATGAAGAAAATTGAGACAGAATGAGTTGAAGATGTTGGAAATAAATCTTTATGTCCTTAGAGACTATCCAAAGAAGAAACTGTGGTCTGTCACATGACCTCTCCCTTTGTTAATTCTGTGATGGCTTTTACAATATGTCAATTTGGCTAGGTTATTTTCTCTAGTTATTCAATCAAACACTAACTTGGGTGTTACTGTAAAGGAATTTTGCAAATCTAATTCAACTCCCTAATCAGGTAACTTTAAGTAAGGTATATTATCCTGGATAATATGAGTAGGCCTGACTGAAGCAATTGGAAGGCCATAAAAGCCTTACTGAGACTTCTCCAAGGTACAAAGGAATTCCACCTGTGGATAATAGCTTTGGACCTTGTTCATAGACTTACATCTAGTTTAAAATCTTACTTTCTTAACTGTCTGTGGACAACAGCTTCAGCTTGTGCCCACAAATTCCAGCCTGCCCATAATCTTGCCTCCCAGACTGCCTGCCCTATGGAATTTTACTTTCTTAGCCAGGTTCCACAATTGCATAAGCCGATTCCTTATATTTAAATGTATTGTTTCACATG